>NC_041728.1:172247976-172551006 GCF_004115215.2 Ornithorhynchus anatinus | reverse complement strand
TGAGGTAGGAGGTAGGAGAAATTAGTGGCCACCCTTTCCGCCCGGAGCAAGTCATAGAAGCTGGGTTGCTCCTGCTGGCAGACAGAGGCCAGGGAGGATGGCTCAACCATAACCCTCCCCTCCTCCTTCTGTGCCAAGGGCCTCTGAAGGCTGCAGACACCCCCTCGAAGCACTCTGCCCAGGACCTCATGGGGTATAAATGTGACGTGGGCTGGAAATGATTTTCCCATTGAACAGTCCAAGGACCAATGGAATGCAGACATCATCCTGAAGGTAGGGAAAGGAAAGCAAAAAGCCTAGATTTGCCATTTTATATATAGCCAAGGTGCATTTGCAGGTGAAATCCTTGCCTGCAATCTGCCACTTGTCTGTTGGGTGACCTTGGCCAAGTCACTTCACTTCTCTGAGCCTTAGTTCCCCTAGTCTGTAAAGTGGGGATTGAGACTGTGAGCCCCATGCAGGACAGGGACTGTATACAACTTGATTTGCTTGTATCTACCCCAGCATTTAATACAGTGCCTGGCACATAGTGATAATAATAATTATGATGGTATTTGTTAAGTGCTTACTATGTGCTAGGCACTGTTTAACAAATAACATTTATTATTATTGGTAGTAATATTTATCGAGCACTTACTGTGTGCAGAGCACTGTATTAAGTGTTTGGGAGAATGCAATGTGTACACAGTTGGCAGTCACATTCCCGGCCTACAGAGAGCTTCCAGTCTAAAGGAGACAGTATTATAAATAAATTGTGGATATATACATAAGTGCTGTGGGGCTGAAGGCAGAGTGAATATCTTTAAATGCCATTTTCATAAGGAAGAATAAGAGGGCCTTCATTAGGATCAACAATTTCGTATTTTCTATTGATCCATTTTCATATCCTTATACTTGTAATCTAATTCTGAATGAATGTCTTATTAAATTATTTGTTCACTTGTTTCTCATTTACCTAATTTTATAAAATTCTCTATTCTTTTGAGTTTACCCACATACAACTGATTAAGAAAACGGTCAGGACCCATTTAACAGAAACTGACCCTTTCGGTAGAAATTGACCATAATGGCTAGCATTACATCCTGATAAGAATAATAATGATGACATCCGTTAAGCGCTTACTATGTGCCAAGCACTGTTCTCAGCACTGGAATCTGTTGAATGACTAACGCCTTAATTCACCTGAGGTTATTTAGGATGGTCAGGCGGCTCAGTGGAAAGAGCCCGGGCTTGAGACTCAGAGGTCATGGGTTCAAATTCTGGCTCTGCCACCTGACAGCTGTGTGACTATGGGCAAGTCACTTGACTTCTCTGTGTCTCAGTGACCTCATCTGTAAAATGGGGATTAAGACGGTGAGCCTCACGTAGGACAACCTGATTACCCTATATCTGCCCCAACGCTTAGAACAGTTCTCTGCATATAGTAGACACTTAACAAATACCAACATTATTATTAAAGAATGACTGATACCCCTCTGATTGTATTAGCAGTGTCCAGTTAACCCTGAGGAGGTCCAATTAGCCTCATTCTGATCTTGCTCATCTTTATCATAACCACCTGCTTTTATTGAACACTCCTCAATAAATTGTTCTGATCTAAGTGCTGGACTAGGCACTTGGGGGAACTTGTGAAGAAGTGGCCTAATGGATAAAACACAGACCTGGGAGCCAGGGGACCTCGTTTTTAATTCCGGCCCTGCCACTTGCCTGCTGTGTGACCTTGGGCAAGTCACTTAACTCCTCAGGGTCTCTCTGTGCTCAACTGCAAAATGGGGATTCAATACCTGTTCTTCTTCCTACTTGACTGTGAGTCCCATGTGGAACAGAGACTGCATCTGGCCTGATAACAGCACTTGGCTTCCCTTTTGCTACCCCAGCACACTCTACTGCCTGGATTATCTTTCTAGAGAAATGTTCTGGGCATCTCACTCCTCTCCTCAAAAATCTCCAGTGGTTGCCTATCTATCATTGTATGAAGCAAAAACTCCTCACTATTGGGTTCAAAACTCTCCATCACCTTGCCCCCTCCTACCTCACCTCCCTTTTCTTCTTCTTCATCCCAGCCTGCACACTCTGCTCCTCTGCTGCTAACCTTCTCATTGTGCCTCATTCTCTCCTGTCCTTCCGTCGACCCCTGGCCCACATCTTACCTCTGGCCTGAAATGCCCTCCCTCCTCAAATCCGCCAAACAGTCACACTTCCCTCTTTCAAAGCTTTTTTGAAGGCTCACCTTCTCCAAGAGGCCTTCCCAGACTAAGCCCCCCTTTTCCTCAGCTCCCCCTCCCTTCCCCATCACCCCGACTCACTCCCTTTGCTCTACCTCCCCCTCCCCACCCCATGCCACTTGTGTATATAATAATAATATCATATAATAATAATATGATGGCATTTGTTAAGCATTTGCAAAGCACTGTTCTAAGTGCTGGGGAGGATACAGGGTGATGAGGTTGTCCCACGTGGGGCTCACAGTCTTAATCCCCATTTTACAGATGAGGTAACTGAGGCACCGAGAAGTAAAGTGATTCGCCCAAAGTCACACAGCTGACAAGTGGCAGAGCCGGGGTTTGAACCCATGACCTCTGACTCCAAAGCCCGTGCTCTTTTCCACTGAGCCACACTGCTTCTCTGAAAGTGGCGGAGCTGGGATTAGAGCTCATGACCTTCTGACTCCCAGCACCATGCCGCTTCCCAAAAATAACGTTTGCCCCGGTTGGACACAGCCCCTGTCCCATGTGGGGCTCACAGTCTCGATCCCCATTTTACAGATGAGGTAACTGAGGTGCAGACAAGTGAAGTGACTTGCCCAAGATCACACAGCAGACAGATGGCAGAGCTGGGATTAGAATCCCGTTGTTGGGTAGGGATTGTCTCTGTTGCTGAAATGTACTTTCCAAGCACTTAGTACAGTGCTCTGCACACAGTAAGCACTCAATAAATACGATTGAATGAATGAACCCATGACCTTCCGACTCCCTCTTCAAAACCCTACTTAAAACTCACCTCCTCCAAGAGGCCTTCCCAGACTGAGCTCCTCTTCTCCCTCTACTGCCTCTGCCACCCCCCCTTTACCTCTCCGCAGCTAAACCCTCTTTTTCCCCTTTTCCCTCTGCTCCTCCACCTCTCCCTTCCCATCCCCACAGCACTGTACTCGTCCGCTCAACTGTATATATTTCCATTACCCTATTTATTTTGTTAATGAATTGTACATCTCCTTGATTCTATTTAGTTGCCATTGTTTTTACGAGATGTTCTTCCCCTCGACTCTATTTATCGCCATTGTTCTTGTCTGTCCGTCTCCCCCGATTAGACTGTAAGCCCGTCAAACGGCAGGGACTGTCTCTATCTGTTGCCGACTTGTATCCCAAGCGCTTAGTACAGTGCTCTGCACATAGTAAGCGCTCAATAAATACTATTGAATGAATGAATGAATGCTCTATTCACTGTGCAATGATGTAACCTTTAGTATTTGTTGCCTCACTTCTGTGCATATACCCAACTGGTCCTGGCTTTCCAGCTGCAGATAAGGAAGTTCCTCACCACTCCCTCCCAACTGGGCTGAGATGAAGCAGTCAACAGTCAGCTGGGTCTTGGAGGAAACTCTGACCGCATTTTGCATCAGATTTTTCAGGGCATTGAAGGGACCCCTGAGCATTTATTGAAGAAGACAGTGTAGAAACAGCATACTCTCCCAAGTGCTTAGTACAGAGCTCTGCACACAGTAAGCGCTCAATAAATATCACTGACTGACTGGCTTAGTGGATAGAGCACAAGCCTGGGAGTCAGAAGCGCCTGGGATCTAATCCTGGCTCCTCTGTTGGAATCCTGTTTGACCTCAGGCAAGTCACTAAATTTATCTTGCCTCATTTACCTAATCTGTTAAGTGAGGATTAAAGACTGTGAGCCCTGTGTGGGACAAGGACTGTACCCAATCCGATTGCCTTGTATCTACCTCAGCAGTTAGTACAGTGCCTGGCACTTAGTAAGTGCTTAACAAATACTACAATTATTATCATTATCCTTGCCCCAGAGCTTAGTACAGTGCCTGGCACACAGTAAGCATCTAGCAAGGACCATAAAAAAGCAGAAACCCTAAAAAAATCCTATTGCGTGGCTTAGTGGAAAAAGCCTGGGCTTGGGAGTCAGAGGTCGTGGGTTCTAATCCCGGCTTCGCCACTTGTCTGCTGTGTGACCTTGGATAAGTCACTTAACTTCTCTGTGCCTCAGTTACCTCATCTGTGAAAATGGGGATTAAGACTGTGAGCCCCACGTGGGACAACCTGATTACCTTGTATCTACCCCAGCACTTAGAACAGTTCTTGGCACATAGTAAGCGCTTAACAAATACCATTATTATTATTATTATCATCATTATTATTATTTAGATGTTAGTGAGGTAATTGCCTCTCATTCAGAAGAATCTTTGTCCATTGATTGCCTCATCAAATTCTGCCCATCTAACACATCGTTGCAAGATGCCGTAACGGATGGAGTTATCATTTCTCAGCTAAGATTTTAGAATAACAAAGGCTTGCATCAGTTTTCAAGAAAGCAGATGGATTTATAAATACGAATGAAGAAAAAGACCCTTGATGGAGAGGAGAGCAAAGGTGCACAGAGGAGTCTGGAAGGCATTAGTCTGCATCAAAGTGCTTTAAAGAGAAATGGATGCTGCCATTTAAACTAAAAAGGACAAAGTCTTCACTAAAGTTGAAAAACAACCACAGACAACAGAACAAACTCCCAGTTCTGCAGCACCTTGCAAACACTCCTAATTACATTATAACTCTTCACTCCTAATCGTATTATTACCCTTCATTTATTTAATGTATTGGGATACTGTGTTTTGAATTGCTTTAACAAAGATTAAACAAGAGTTTAGTGACATTTATCGTTATGGAATATAGCACATTAAGGAATTTCTTATTACGCTTCTGGAATTGCACTAACCTGTAATTTATAACGTGTAATTATGTGGGAAAACATACCCTAGGGTATAAAGAGAGAAACAGCGTAGCCTAGTGGGAAGAACACAGGCTTGGAAATCAGAAGACGTGGGTTCTAATTCCGATTCCAATTCTTATCTGCTGTGTGACCATCGGCAAGTCACTTCATTTCTCCGTGTCTCAGTTACCTCAGCAGTAAAATGGATATGAAATCCTCCTCCCTCCAACTTAGACTTTGAGCCCTCTGTGGGTTGCGAACTGTGTCCCACCTGATTTCCTTGTGTCTATCCCAGTGCTTAGAACAGTGCTTGACACGTAGTAAGCAGTTAACAAATATCAGAAGGTATGCTTTCTGATCCAATGAGGGGTTTCTCCAAGTCCAAATGATTGCACTGTACTAAGCACTTGGGAGAGTACAATATAAATAATATACACATTCCCTGCCCACAGTGAGCATACAGTCTAAAGTCTATATTTGTTGGGTAAGGGAAGCCTGCATTTTTTCTTCATTTTCTGGGTCACCTCCACAGTCCGCCTCCTCGGCTCCTGTGCATGAGCCACAAAGCGCTGCTGGCGGAAATCTAGCTATCAGGCCGACCCCAACTCTTGCCCCTAATGAGCTGGCCATCTACTTTATTGAGCAAATTGAAAGCATCAGGTGTGATTTCCCTAAAATCTCCCCTGCTCCTTTTCAATTCCTCCCTCCTCCTGCTCCTTATTCAACTCTTCCATCTTTCCCAGCACTATCTCAAGAGATCTCCTGCCGTCTCTCAGAATCCAACCCCGTGCATCCTACCCCATTCCTTTGCACTTTATCAAAGCACTTGCCCCTTCCTTTTCTCCCTCCCTGACTTTCCTCGTCAACTCTTCACTGTCCAGTGACTTTTTCCTCATTGCTTTCAAACATGCTCATGTCTCCCCTATCCTATCATGCCTCTCTCCAGTTATTGCCCCATTTCCTTTCATAGTTACTCTGAAGCCAATCTCCTCATTGTGCCTCTTTCTCATTTCTCCCCCTGACCACTTCTTAGTCACACCCTTCCCCCTGCCTGGAACAGTGTTCCTCTTCAACCCAGCAGACCACTGCAGCATGGTTGATAGAGCATGGGCCTGGGAGTCAGATGGTCATGGTTCTACTACCAGCTTCTCCACTTGTCTGTTTGTGACTTTGGGCAAGTCATTTCACTTCTCTATGTCTCAGTTACACCATTTGTAAAATGGGGATTCAGACTGTGAGCCCAACTTGGGACAGGAACTGTGTCCACCCCATTTTGCTTGTGTCCGCCCCAGTGCTTAGAACAGTGCCTGGAACATAGTAAGCACTTAACAAATATTATAATTATTATTACCCTTCTTCAAAGCCCTTTTGAAATTATATTTCCTCCAGGACTCCTCCCCTAATTAATGTAATTTCCTCAACCTACATCAATCATTGGTATTAATTGAGTACTTACTGTGTGCAAAGGACTGTACTAAGCGCTTGGGAGAGTACTATGCAACAGAATTGGCAGACACATTCCCTACCCACAACATGCTTCCTATATCCCCACCAACTGCCAGTTCGATACTTCCCTGTCCCTTAAGAATCTGATACTCACATTCCCCGATAGCACTTGTGTACGTATCTTCATATGCAGTACTTCCTCCTACCTGTAATTATTTTACTGCCTGTCTCCCTTGCTAGATTATGTGCTTTTTGAAGACAAGAATCATGAGTGCTCTGCACACAGTGGGAGTTCACTCTTTAAGACCTTGGGCATGTCACTTCATTTCTCCATGTCTCAGTTACCTCAGCAGTAAAATGGATAATAAATCCTCCTCCCTCCCATTTAGACTGTGAGCCCCACCTGGGACAGGACTTGTGTCCAGTTTGATTTGCTTATATCCACTGCAGCTCTTAGATCAGTGCCTGGCACATAATAAATGTTTAACAAATACCATTATTATTATTAATATAATAATAAATATTATTTTTTAATTGATTAAGAGGCATCTACCCCCACCCCCCATCTTGGCTACTCCGGCCTGATCCTTAGATTGTGAGCCCATCATTGGGCAGGGATTGTCTCTATCTGTTGCTGAATTGTACATTCCAAGCGCTTAGTACAGTGCTCTGCACATAAGTGCTCAATAAATACTGTTAAATGAATGACTCCTTCTAGAATGTAAACTCATTATGGGCTAGCAACAAGCCTTCAAACTCTATTATGTTGTACTCTCCTGAGCGTCAGGCTATGCTAATAATCCTTATCATGCACTACTCCAAGATGAGGAAGAACAGCTATGGTATCATGGGTGGTAATAACTATTACTGCTGCTCTCCAAGAGAAGGAAGCTCCACCATTACTAACATAACTTAGTTAGGGGTGGGTTGGGGGTGAAGGTTCCCTTCCACTACCCTGGCTCAGACTTTGTGGAGGGATGAGACCCTGAAATTTGGGATTGTGAAATGGGGGTTAAGACTGTGAGCTTCATGTAGGACATGGATTATGTCCAACCAGACCAGCTTTTATCTGCTCCAGTGCTTAGAGCAGTGCCTGGCACATAGTAAACACTTAATGAATATCATTAAAAAAAAACCCCAAAAACAACAAGTACCATTAAAAAATAAGTGATCCGAAGAACTAATTTCTGTTGCACTCTCCCAAGAGCTTACTTATTTATTCATATTAATGTCTGTCTCCCCGACTAGACTATAAACTCATCAGCAGAGAATGTGTCTACTAATTCTGTTGAATTGTGCTCTCCCAAGTGTTTAGTACAGTGCTCTGCACGTAGTAAGATCTCAATAAATATGACCGATTGACTGAAAGGAAAGAGACTGAAAGTGCATTGAGAATCAGAAAGCAAAGGAGAAAAGAGCATGAAAAACACCTGTATGTGGCTAGATTGTAAAAGTAAATGGGTTATTTAATGCATATAGTCATAAAATAGATTCTCTCACAGCCACCGCTACTGTACTTTTCCCAAAGCCCACACCCAGATAGATAATAATAATTATGGTAATAGTTAAGCACTTACTATGTGCCAAGCACTGTTCTAAGCACTGAGGTAGATACAAGATCATCTGGTTGTCCCACGTGGGGCTTGCCATCTTCATCCCCATTTTACAGATGAAGTAAATGAGGCCCAGAGAAGTGAAGCAGCTTGCCCAAGGTCACACAGCAGACAAAAGGCGGAGCCGTGATTAGAACTCACATCACTGACTCCCAAGCTTGGGCTCTTTCCACTAAGCCATGCTGGTTCCCAGTTAATATAGTTAAGAGAGCCAAAGGGTATAGTCTAAATCACAGAATTTGCATAGGATTATTGTATACCAAGACATGATGCTCAAGCAGTATTTAAAAATGGTATTTTTTGTTGCTATGCTTAAAGTTGGCATTTCTTGACTTTTATCTTCTCTGTTTTTTCCCCACTCACTCTATGACCCAGATTCCCTGCCCAGATATATTCAGAGAGGGAGCAGGCAGATAGGCTCCCTTTTAAACTGGACAGTCTGGTTTTCAGCTGGTCTGTTCCACTAGTGGAACTGATGCAGAACTGGATGTTTTTATATCTGTTATTTCTATTTAAAATGGCTAGCCTCTCTCCGCCATGGCTGCTGCCACTGAGTCCTGGAGCTTGGAAGCAGTGCTGGCATTTCCAAGGATTGGGAAGGGGAAGGCGATGGAGCAGGAGAAGACAGGGAGTTTGAGCCTCCTGGAGAAAAGCACTAGGTTCCAGTTGACATTCCTTTTTTTTTATGGCATTTAAGTGCTTACTATGATAATAATAATAATAACGATGGTATTTGTTAAGTGCTTACTATGTGCCAAGTACTGTTCTAAGCATTGGAGTAGATACAAGGTAATCAGGTGGGTCGACGTGGGGCTCACAGTCTTATCCCCCTTTTAAAGATGAGGTAACTGAGGCACAGAGAAGTGAAGTGTCTTGTCCAGAGTCACACAGCTGACAAGTGGCGGAGCCTCGATTAGAACCTATGACCTCTGACTCCCGAGCTCGGGCTCTTTCCACTAAGCCTTACTGCTTCTCTGTGCCAGACACTGTACTAAGCACTGAAGTAGATACAAGCTAATAGAAAATTGTCCATGTTCTACATGGGGCTCACAGTCTTAATCCCCATTTCACAGATGAGGTAACTGAGGCACAGAGAAGTAATAATTATTATTAATAATAATAATGGTATTTGTTAAGTGCTTACTATGTGCCAGTCACTATACTAAGTGCTGGGGTGGATAAGAGCAAATTGGGTTGGATACAGTCCCTGTCCTGCATAGGCCTCAAAGTCTTAATCCCCATTTTTCAGTTGAGGTAACTGAGGCCTAGAGAGATGAAGTGATTTGCCCAAGGCCACACAACAAACAAGTCGCAGCTCCTGGATTAGAACCCATGACCTTCTGACTCCCAGGGACGTTTTCTATCCTTTACGCAATATTGTTTCTCTACTACGCCAACTTCGGAGGCACAGTGTCTATCGTATTTTCAGACAAATGGTATTTCAGAAAATAGGAAGAACTTTATCTGGGAATTAAAGACTTGTGTTAATTTAATAGGTCTGAGTTATAATATAAGCATTTAGTACGGTGCTTTGCACACAGTAAGCACTCAATAAATGCGATTGAATGAATGAATAATGTATCTGAGGTTTGTTCTGTTCACAATATCAAGGTACTTACTTGCCCAAGCTTAGAACAGCGCTTGGCACATAGTAAGTGCTTAACAAATAACATCATCATCATCACACAGCAGAAAAGTGGTGGAGCTGGGATTAAAACCTAGATCCTTCTGATTCTCCGGCCCGAGCTCTGTCCACCAGGCCGCATTTCCTTGTGGGCGGGGTTCGCGTCTTCAAACTCTGTTGTATTATACTTTCCCAAGTAGTTTATACAGAGATTTGCACACAGTAAGAGTTCAAAAAATACCACTGCTTGATTGATTTTACATCTCTACCAACTCTATCATACTCTCTCAAGCACTTAGTAGTACATTACTCTGCAACCGAAAGCACTCACTAAATAGCATTGATCCATCAATTGATTTCATAAAAGGTTCTGTGTACATTATGCTGTGTGCCCGGTGAATGCAATGATACTATGCGTCTGGGTTTCCATTATCTGCAGTTGACATTATTGGGCTCCCTAGTTGACACCCAAAATTAGAGGAAAGGTGAGGATTTATCATCATCATCATCAGTGGTATTTATCGAGTGCTTACTGTCAGAGCACTGTACTAACCTCTTGCGACAGTAAAGTATAACAATAAATAGATACATTCCCAGCCCACAACGAGCTTACAGTCTAAAGGGAGAGACAGACGTTAATATAAATAAATCCCAGAAGCCTTATTAAGTCACACATGTCCCCTGTTTGTATCTTCCTACTTGAAAGCAAGGAGAAAGCTTTGAGATCAATCAAATTGGTAGTATGTTGAGCACCTGTGCTGTACAGAGCACTGAACGGAGTGCTCAGGAGAACACAATAGAGTTGGTAGACACAATTCCTGCCTTCATAGAGTTTACAGTCTAGCAGGGGAGATGGGTACTAACCGAACTTACAGGTAGTAAAGTGCTCTGCACACAGTAAGTGCCCAATAAATGCGGTTTATTGATTGGTAGGGGGAAGACACTCAATTTAAAGATATTTAAAGAAGTGCTATAGGAGGACAGGGTTGATTCAGTAATAAGGAAGCAGCATGGTATAGTGGATAGACCATGGCCTTGGGAGTCAGAAGGTTCTAATCCCGGCTCTACCATGTCTCTGCTGTGTGGCCTGGGGCAAGTTACCTAACTTCTCTGTGCCTCAGTTACCTCATCTGTAAAATGGGGATTAGGACTGTGAGCCCCATGTGCGACAGGGACTGCGTCCAACCTGATTTGCTTGTCTACACCCCAGTGCTTAGTACAGTGCGTGGCACATAGTAAGTGCTTAACAAGTATCAATTATTATTCTTATTATTTTTATCCAAGGCTTAGGGAGGGAGGACTCAAGTGAAGAGGTGACACAGAAGGAGGGGGATAGGGTGTGACGATGAGAGATGAATCAGGGAGGAGTCCTACGGAAGGCTTTGCAGATGAGGACGGTGGTGGTCCGACAGAGATAAAATGGGAGGGAGTTCCAGGTTGGAGGGAAGGTGTGAGCAAGAGGTTGGTGGTGAAGGAAGTGAAAGTGAGGTATAATGAGTAGGTTGGCGTTAAAGGAATTAAGTGTCTGGGCTGGGATGTAGTGTGAGAGAAATGAGGATAGGTTCGAAGTGCTACTATGTGCAGAGCACTATACTAAGCACTCGGGAGAGTACAATATAACAGTCAATCAATGAAGCTCGCCTCTAGACTGTATGTTCAACTCTAGAATGTAAGCTTGTGGGCAGGGAACATGTCTGCTAATTCTGTTGGATTGAACTCTACCAAGCGTTTGGGACAGTCCTCTGCACACAGAAAGCGCTCAATAAATACCATTAACAGATAGAGTGAATGCTTACTATGCTCTACATACAGTAAGTGCTCAATAAATATGACCAATTCACTGATTAATGTGCAGAGCACTGTACTAAGTGCTTGGGAGAGTACAGGTCAACAGAATTAGCAGATGTGTTCCCTGCCCATAACAGAGTTGGCTGAGCATAGCTTAGTGGATAAAGCATTTAGTTTAAATGGCTCAGCCACTTGTCAGCTGTATGACTTTGGGCAAGTCACTTTACTTCTCTGGGCCTCAGTTACCTCATCTGTAAAATGGGGATTAAGAGTGAGAGCCCCATGTGGGATAGGGACTGTCCAACTTGATTGAGTTGTATCTACTCTAGTGCTTAGAACTGTGCTTGACACATAGCAAGTGCTTAACAAGTACCATAATAATAGTAATTATTATTATTAATATTGCTATTATTACATGTTCCTTGCCCACAAAGAGCTTACAGACTAGAGGAGGAGCTTTCAGCCTAGAAGGGAGAATAGTTGGGAGAGAGCTGTTTGAGGGGAAGCAGCATGGTGTAGTGGATAGAGCACAGACCTGGGACTCAGGAGGTCATGGGTTCTAATCTGGGCTCCGCCACTTGTCCGCTGTGTGACCTTGGGCAAGTCACTTTGCTTCTCTGGGCCTCAGTTACCTCATTTGTAAAATGAGGATTGAGTCTGGGAGCCCAACG
This sequence comes from Ornithorhynchus anatinus, assembly GCF_004115215.2. NCBI lineage: Eukaryota > Metazoa > Chordata > Mammalia > Monotremata > Ornithorhynchidae > Ornithorhynchus > Ornithorhynchus anatinus. The sequence goes on along the minus strand of NC_041728.1, from coordinate 172,538,922 downwards.
TGGGATAGGGACGGTGTCCAACCCGATTTGCTTGTATCCACCCCAGCACTTAGTACAGTGCCTGGCACATAGCAAGTGCTTAACAAATACCACAGTTACTAAAACCCAGTGGTCAGGAGAGGGATGGGAAACCACTGGAGATTTTAGAGGAGAAACATGTTGGGTGTTCATAATAGCCCAAGATACAGCTTCCTAGAAAAGACTGCATCCATACCTGGATGGCATAATGGGGTGAGGGAAAGGGCAAGCTCAGAGGCCCGTGGCCTATCTCACCGCCAACAAGAGAAGGCAGGGAAACTAGTGCCTGAGGTACTGTATTAGGTTGGAAGTACATTAGCAATTAAGGGTAAAAAAACATGTCAATCACAGATGCTTGTTTTTACACTTAGGGCTTTTGTGAGCTGACATGACACATTAATTGTAATGTACACTTACCAGAGAGAAACGAGGTCCAGTAATTACCAGGTGGTTAGGAACCCGAGTCTTATGATTGGCTCCATTCCCTGAGTCAAGAATCAACTGTTGGAGCAGGAGACCCCATGAACTTGTGGTGGTGTAATCATGACGTGCGCTTGGGGAGGACATTAACCCTGAGAGGCTGGAGCTTTGTGGTTCCCACAGAAGAAGCACTTATCTTATCCCATCTTGATTATTATATCCGCCTTCTTGCTGACCTCCCTGCCTTCTGCCTCTTTCTACTCCATTCTGCTGCCCAAATGATTTTCCTTCAAAAACATCCAGAGTATGTTTCCCCACTCCTCAAGAAACTCCGTTTGTTGCCCATCCTCCTCTGCATCAAGCAAAAGCTCCTCCCCACTGGCTTTAAAGCTCTTAACCGCCTTGTCCCCTCCTTCCTCACCTGGTTGCTCTCCTACTCCATCCCAGTCCACACACTTTGCTCCTCTGGTGCTAACCTTTTCACTGTACCCCCATCTTGTCCGTCTCGCCGCCGACCTCTCGCCCTCCTCCTACCTCTGGCCTGGAATGCCCTCCCTCCTCCTATCAGAGAGATAATTGCTCTCCCCCACTTCAAAGCCTTATTGAAAGCACATCTCCTCCAGGACGCCTTCCCTGACTGAGCCCTCCTCTCCTCTTCTCCCACTCCCTTCTGCGCCGCTCTTACTTGCTCCTTCATTCATCCCCTCTCCCTTCCCCACAACACATATGTATATATCTCTATTTATTTATCTATTTATTTGTATGAATGTCTGTCTTCCCCTCTAGACTGCAAGCTTATTGTGGTCAGGGAATGTGTTTGATGTTATATTGTACTCTCCCAAGTGCTTAGTACAGTGCTTTGCACACAGTAAATGCTCAATAAACAATAATAATAATAATGAGAGAAACTAGTTATTCTTGTTTATTCATTCAGTCATTTATTGTTTACTGTGTGCAGAGCACTGTACTAAGTGCTTGGGAGAGTACAGTACAGAGAAGCAGTGTGGCCTAGTGGATAGAAGCAGTGTGGTGTATGAGAAGCAGCATGATGTAGTGGATAGAGCACAGGCCTGAGAGTCAGAAGGTCATGGATTCTAATCCTGGCTCTGTCCCCTGTCTGCTGTGTGACCTTGGGAGAGTCACTTAACTTCTGTGTGTCTCATTTACCTCATCTGTAAAATGGGGATTGAGAATGGGAGCGCCATGTGGGACAGGGACTGTGTCCCATCCGATTTGCTTATATTCACCCCAGTGCTTAGTGGAGTGCACACCACATAGTAAGTGCTTAACATATACCACAATTACTAAGGGCTTAACAAATACCACAGTTCTTATTACTAATACTATTATAGAGGGTAAAGTTAGAACAATCTGGGTTGTAATCCTGGCTCTGCCACTTGTTTGCTGGGTGACCTTGAACAAGTTACCTCATTTATAAAATGGGGAATAAGACTTAGTATGGGACAGGGACTGTGTCCAACCTGATTATTTTGTATCCACCCAGAGCTTCATACAGTGCCTGGCACATTTTAAGTGTTTAACAAATGCCATTAAAAATAAAACAAAACCAAAAAAATATGGAATGTGGTTGGACTGTATGGCCAAGTTTGGCTCAGGACAGCACCACCAATATACACATGATTTCCCAGACTCGGACTGGGGTGGGAGGGGAGAGGAAAGACCCTTTATTCAACCCTCTCTCAGACCCACAGAACTTCTTTACAAAACTGTAGTTTATTTCTATTACTGTCTATCTCACCATCCAGCCTACAGACTTTCTCTGGGCAGGGAACATTTCTACTGACTCTTTAGTACAGTGCTGTGCACACAGTAAGCGCTCAATAAAATCCTATAGATTGATTCACTCATTCAATTGTATTTACTGAGTGCTGTGTGCAGAACACTGTACTAAGCACTTGGGAAAGTACAATACTACAATAAACAGTGACATTCCCTGCCCACAATGAGCTCACAGTCTAGGAGTGGGGAGACAAACATCTATACAAATAAATAAAACTTCAAATAAATACTTAAGTGCTGTGGGGCTGGGGCAGGGGAAAAGCAAAAGGAGCAAGTCAGGGTGATGCAGAAGGGAGTGGGAGATGAGGGAAAAGGGGGCTTAGTCTGGGAAGGCCTTTTGGAGGAGATGTGCCTTCCATAAGGCTTGGAAAGGGGGGGAGAGTAATTGTTCGTCAGATTTGAGGAGGGCGTGCGTTCCAGGACAGAGCCAGGACTTGAGGCCAGGGGTGGGTGGCGAGACAGGCGACATGGAGGAACAGTGAGAGGGTTAGTACTAGAGGAGTGAAATATGTGCTGGGGTTGATACATGGTAATCAGGTTGGGCACAGTCACTGTCCCATGTAGGTGAGCTGGGCTAGTAGAAGGAGAGAAACAAGGTGAGGTAGGAGGGGTCAAGGTGGTGGAGTGCTTTAAAGCCAATGGTGAGGAGTTTTTGTTTGATGCAGAGGTGGATGGGCAACCACTGGAGGTTTCTGAAGAATGGGGTGACATGTCCTAAACATTTTTGTAGCAAAATGATCTGGGCAGTAGTATGCAGTATGGACTGGAGTGTAGTCAAGGGCTGGGAGGTCAGCAAGGAGGCTGATGCAGTAATCCAGGCGGGATAAGATGAGTGATTGATAGTGGAAATCCACTTAAAGGGCTTTTGTCTCACCCCCTTCTTACAAATCAATCAATTGGTCAATGCTATTTAATAATAATAATAATAATAATAATAATAATAATGGCATTTGCTAAGCGCTTACTGTGTGCCAGGCACTGTACTGAACTCTGGGGTGGAGTCAAGCAAATCAGGTTGAACATAATCCCTGTCCCACATGGGTCATACAGTCTTAATCCATTTTCAAGATGAGGGTAACTGAAGCCCTGAACTGAAGTGAAGTGGCTTGCCCAAGGCCACAAAGCAGACAAGTGGTGGAACTGGGATTAGAACCCGTGACCTTCTAAATCCAAGACCCATGCTCCATCCACTACACCATGCTGCTTCCCATGCATTTATCGAGTGCTTATTGTGTGCAGAACACTGTACTGAGTGCTTGGGAGAGTACAATACAACAGAGTCGTAGACACCTTCTCTGCCTACAACAAATTTACAGTCTAGAGTCTACGGTCAAAGACACCCACCCTCTAAGGAGTCTGCAAGTCCCTCCTTAACAATCACAGGATTCTAGAGTAAAAGAGGTTTTAGGCTCTCCTTTTCCTGTCCATCCCCCCATAGATCAAAATCACCATTGGCACACAAGCCTCCAAAGATCTCCAGAAAAGGACACTCCCTAATCTCTCCTCACTAACTTATTAGACTGTTCAACTCTTCCCACTGGCACCTTCTTTGTTTTTTTTATTAGCATTTGTTAAGTGATGTGTCAAGCATTGTTCTTAGCACTGGAGTAGAAATAAATTTATCAGGTTGGACACAGTCCGAGGTTACACAGCAGGCAATTGGCAGAGTCAAGATTAGAACCCATGTCCTCTGACTTCTAGGCCTCTGCTCTTTCCACTAGGCTATGCTGCTTCTTCCTTATCTAATTAATTTAAAAAATTTCTTTAAATATTTTATTATGAGCTAGTGTTAAATGGGTGATTGTTGTAAAATAAAATCGAGAAACATTTCTCCTAGCTCAACTTCATCTAATTAAATTAATCCTGGCCCAATTTCAGCCGATTTTCTCTTATCTGTATTTGATGGAGCTAGGGGCAGATACTGTTTACTCTTTACTGGAAACCTCTTTGTTTATTTCAAGGACTTTATTAATTTAATCATTTGCAGCGATCTTTCCTTGAGTCCAAATAATCCAAATAAGAGCGTTTGAGTGTCAAAGGGTTAGCAGTGAGCCTGTTTTTGGGTTTTTTTTTTTTTGGTTTTGTTTCGTTTTATTTTCAAAGAAAATCAGTTGTTTTTCAATCCAGAGCTAAGAAATCCCCAGTTCCTCTCAAAACTGAGGGATCCTAGATGATTCCCTGTAGATTTAGTAACGTCTGATGGTTTCTGTGGATGTGACTGTGTATATCTTCCTGCCCTCATTTGCAAATGAGGAACAGTGTTGGTTGGGATCTGTTATCCTAATCTAGTCTGTTATTCATTCAGTCATATTTGAATCATATTTACTGAGTGCTTACTGTGTGCAGAACACTCTACTAAGCACTTAGGAGACTACCGTATAGCAATTCATTCAATAGTATTCATTCAATAGTATTTATTGAGTGCTTACTATGTGCAGAGCACTGTACTAAGCGCTTGGAATGAATAAGTCGGCAATAAGCAGACACATTCCTACAACGAGCTTACACAGTGACAGGCAGCATGCCCTATTGGCTAGAATATAGGCCTGGGAGTCAGGGGATCTGGGTTCTAATTCTGACTCTTCCACTTGGTCAGTTGTGTGACCTTGGATGAGTCACTTCTCTGTGCCTTGTTTTTCTCACCTCTAAGCTGAGGATTCAATAACTGGAAAGAGACTATGTCCAATCTGATTATTTAGAACAATGATAATTGTGGTATGTGTTAAGTGCTTACTATGTGCCAAGCACTGTAATAATAATAATAATAATAGTGGTATTTGTTAAGCACTTACTGTGTGCCAAGTCCTTTACTAAGCACTGGGGCAGATACAAGATAATCAGGTTGGACACAGTCCTTGTCCTCATAATAATAATGTTGGTATTTGTTAAGCGCTTACTATGTGCCAAGCACTATTCTAAGCGCTGGGGTAGACATAGGGGAATCAGGTTGTCCCACGTGGGGCTCACAGTCTTGATCCCCATTTTACAGATGAGGGAACTGAGGCACAGAGAAGTTAAGTGACTTGCCCACAGTCACACAGCCGACAAGTGGCAGAGCTGGGATGTGAACTCATGAGCCCTGACTCCAAAGCCCATGCTCTTTCCACTGAGCCACGCTGCTTCTCCATGGAACTCACAGTCTAAGTAGGAGGGAGTAGAATTTAATCCCCAGGTAAATGGTGAGGAAACTGAGGCACAGAGCAATGACTTGCCCAAGGTCACACAAGGCCAAGTGGCAGAGCCAGAATTAGAACCCAAATACAAATGAGGAAACTGAGGCACAAAGCAGTTACTGAACTAAGCCCAGAGGTAGATACAAGGTAATCAGATTCCATGTGGTGCTCACGGTCTAAGGAGGAAGAACAGGGATTGAATCTCCATTTTGCAGATGAGACAACTGAAGCACAGGGAAGTGAAGTGACTTGCCCCCAAGGTCACATAGGCAGTAAATGGAGGAGACTGGATTAAAACCCAGGTCCTCTGACTCCCAGGTCTCTGCTCTTTCCACTGGGCCATGTTGCTTCTCTCCCACAGGGCTTGGCACATAGTAAGCCCTTAACAAATACCACAACTCTTTTTACTCAACTAACACACTTGAAAAAACGTAATTATCATGAAGTAGTTGCTAGGAGTTTTCCCGTTGGATTTGGGATGCAGAGCAACATACCAAGTGAGCCAAGCATGGTGCCTCTATCCCTTAAGCAATTAATGGTATTTATTGAGCATTTATTTTGTGCAGAACAGTGTACTAAGTACCTGGGAGAGTATAATACAAAAGAGTTGGTAATAATGAGCAGCAGCGTGGCTTAGTGGAAAGAGCATGGGCTTGGGAATCAGAGGTCGTGGGTTCTAATCCTGGCTCTGCCACTTGTCAGCTGTGTGACTTTGGGCAAGTCTCTTAACTTCTCTGTGCCTCAGTTACCTCATCTGGAAAATGGGGATTAAGACTGTAAGCGCCACGTGGGACAACCTGCTTACCTTGTATCTACCCCAGCGCTTGGAACAGAATTATTGTTATTAATAATTAATAATTCTGGTATTTGTTAAGCACTATGTACCAGGCACTGTACTAAGTACTTGGGGTGGTAAAAGCAAATCAGCTTGGATGCAGTCCCTGTCCCACATGGGACACTCAGTCTTAATCTCCATTTTACAGATGAGGTAACTGGGGCACAAAGAAGTCAAGTACTTACCCAGTGCCATAGTCCCGGCCCATAAGGAGCTTACAGTCTAGAAATGACGATCCACAGATGCAAACCTCACACTTGAGCTCTTATCCCTTCATTAAGCTGATTTTCCTTGAAATATTGACTTTTCAGAATCTCTATTTCCAGTTTTTTTTTATTGCTCCCTATTCATGCCACTCTATGCCTGCGGGGCTCAGTGGAAAGAGCACGGACTTGGGAGTCAGAGGTCATGAGTTCAAATCCCAACTCTGCCACTTGTCAGCTGTGTGACTGTGGGCAAGTCACTTAACTTCTCTGTGCCTCAGTTACCTCATCTGGAAAATGGGGATTAACTGTGAGCCTCATGTGGGACAACCTGATGACCCTGTATCTACCCCAGCACTTAGAACAGTGCTCGGCACATAGTAAGCGCTTAACAAATACCAACATTATTATGCCTTAGGTGCCTTTGACCTCTTTGCTTCCTTCCTTAATGACCCTGTGCCTGAAATACTCCTCCTTCCTATCTTCCATTCCCTCCTATTCTGCCTGAAGAAGATGAGATAATAACAGCTTTCAAATTTATGAAGGTTGTTTTTCCTAGATCAGTGACTCACTGTATTTCATTCATCCATTCAACAACAATTATTGAGCAACTGCTATTTGCAGAGCACTGTATGAGGCACTCAGGAGAGCATGTGAAAAGGATAAACACAGTCTGTGCCTTCTAGGAGCTTACAATCTAACAGGGGAGATGGGTTATCAATCGATTGGTGGTATTTATCTCAGACCACAGTATTAAGTAAGCGTGGTAGGTACAGTACAAAAGAGTTGGTAGACGCAGTCCCTGTTCAAAGGGAGCTTACAGACTTGGGACCTAAAGATGTAAATAACAATAATAATAATAATAATAATAATGTTGGTATTTGTTAAGCGCTTACTATGTGGAGAGCACTGTTCTAAGTGCTGGGGGAGATACAGGGTAATCAGGTTGTCCCACGTGAGGCTCTCAGTCTTAATCTCCATTTTACAGATGAGGTAACTGAGGCACAGAGAAGTTAAGTGACTTGCCTACAGTCACGCAGCTGACAAGTGGCAGAGCCGGAATTCGAACCCTTCACCTCTGACTCCCAAGCCCAGGCTCTTTCCACTGAGCCACGCTGCTTCTGTAATAATAATAATAATTGTGGTATTTGTTCAACACATACTGTTGTCAAGCACTGTGCCAAGCCTGGGATAGATACAAGAGGATTAGGTTGGACACAGTCCCTGTCCCACGTAGGGCTCACAGTCTTGCCTTAATCTCCATTTTAAAGATGAGGTAACTGAAGCAGAGAGAAGTGAAGTGACTTGCCCAATGTCACATAAACAAGCCATGGAGCTGAGATTAGAATCCAAGTCCTTCTGACTACCAGGCCTCTTCTCTACCCATTAGGCCACGCTGCTTCCAACAAGAAGATAATAAGAGTTTAGGATAAAATCACTGGGAAAAAGGAGATGGTGAGATCTCTGTCCCCAAATAGTAATAATTGTGGTATATGTTAAGCATTTACTATGTACCAGGTACTGTTCTAAGCGCTGGGGTGGATACAAGATAATTTGTTGGACACAGTCCCTGTCCCACATAGGGCTCATAGTCTTAATCCCCATTTTACAGATGAGGGAATTGAGGCACAGAGAAGTAAAGTGACTTACCCAAGGTCACTCATCAGATAAGTGGCAGAGCCAGAATTAGAACCCATGAACCTCTGACTCCCAGGCCTGTGCTCGATCCACTAGACTTTGATGCTTCTCTGAAAACCATAGGTTTATCAGCTTTAAATAGGTGAGGGTTCATCATCTCCATCATCATCATCAACAGTGATATTTATTAAGCACTTACTGTGGGCAGAACGTTGATCTGGTAGGGTTACTCTGGAAGGGACAGTAACAGACCAATTTCTTCATAATTTGAGGACTCTTGAGAGGCTTAGTGTGGCCCAAGGGCAAGAACACAGGCTTGGGAGTCAGAGATCATGGGTTCTAATCCTGGCTCCGCCTCATGCCTCCTCTGTGACCTTGGGCAAGTCACTTAATATACCTGGGCTTTGGTTACCTCATCTGTAAAATGGGAACTAAGACTGAAAGTCCCATATGGGACAGAGACTGTGTCCAACCTGATTACCTCGTATCCACCCCAGTGCATGTTTTGCTTCTCTAGTGCTAATCTTCTCACTGTGCCTCCCTCTCGCCTGTCTCGCCGCCAGTCCCTGGGCCACGCCCTCCCTCCTCATATCCAACATACAATGACTCTCTCCCCTCCGTCCCTTCGAAGACTTATTGAAGGCCCATCTCCTCCAAGAGGCCTTCCCAGATTAAACTCCACTTTTCCTCATCTCCCACTCCCTTCTGTGTCACCCTGACTTACTCCCTCTGCTCTTCCCCCCTCCCTGGCCCACAGCACTTATGTATATATCTGTAATTTTATTTATTTGTTTTGGTGTCTCCAGACTGTAACCTTGTTGTGGGCAGGGAATGTGACTGTTTATTGTTGTATTGTACTTTCCCAAGCGCTTAGTACAATGCATTGCAAACAATACGATTGAATTAATTTATGAATACGCTTGGCACATAGTAAGCACTTAACAAATACCCCAATTATTATTATTATTATGATTTTTAAGCAAGGTCATCTCTATTTATCATAGTTTATGATTGAAAACCATGAGTGCTCGCATTTCCTTTAGGCGTCTTATTAAGATCATAGTGTGAATTAACAACAATTGTACTACTTGCTCAGCATTTGCTGTGTGCCAAGCACTCTACTAAGCACTGGGGTAGAAACAAGATAGTCAGGTTGGTACCAGTCCCTGTCCGACATGGTGGTCACAGTCTAAGAGAAGAGAACAGGAATAGAATCCCCATTCTGCCAGCCCATAGGACTGGGCCTGTGTCTTTGCATGTATTCTGTGGTGCCCGGTACTGTATCCAGACAGAGCTCAGCAAATAATGACAGCAATAGTCATCATATTTAATGAGACATAGGTCCAGGCATGAAGAGATCTAGGCAGAAAAGCTGAGTGGAGACAGAAAAACAAGGTGGTTAGAAAGGTACTGAGTACATAAGGATTATGAATTTTGGAGCATTTATTAACCATGTCAATGACATGAGTTTATCAAAAAGGGTTTACCTTCCAAAAAGGAATCCACTTGTCTGCCACGTGACCTCGGGCAAATCACTTAACTTCTTTTTGCCTCAGTTACCTCATCTGTAAATGGGGGATTAAGATTGTGAGCCCCATGTGGGATACAGACTGTGCCCAGCCTAATTAGCTTGCATCTTCCCCATCGTTTAGTACAGTGCCTGGTACATACTAATCCTGGCTCTGCCACTTGTCTGCTGCATGACCTTGGGTAGGTCACTTCACTTTTCTGTGCCTCAGTTACCTCATCTGTGAAATTGAGACTGTGAGCTCCACATGGGACAGGAGGTGTCGCCAGCCCCATTTGCTTGTATCCACCTCAGCGCTTAGTACGGTGCCTGACACATAGTAAGCACTTAACAAATGTCAAAATAATCATCATCATCATTATTTTAGTAAGTGCCTCTCAAATACCAGAAAAAAGGTGGCTGTGACCTCCTTTCTTTGCACCACCTCTTTAACAAAGGGAAAGAGATGGACAGATATGCACACTCCTGAGTTTGGATGTTTTCTGAGAGTAACCGTAACTCCCTGCAGCAGCAAGATAGATAATTTAAGGTGACCTGATTTGAAAAACTGATTGGAGAGCTGAAACGGGAGGTGCAGGGGTGACTTGGTTTGGAGATGAATTGCCCACAATTCTTGAATAGTTTTGAGCAATTTACGGCCATAAATGTCTGAGCAGGATTTATCTCTCCAAAGGTTGTGTAATGCTTCTTCGTAAACATGATCACCCAAGTTTACAGCTGCAATTGTCTGAGAGGGAAACCGCTGTTCTCAAGCCTTTCAGCATGTTCAGGCTCGTCCAACTGGGCAAGATTGTCCAACCCCCCATTTCTGACTCCAAGATGAACGGATTCCATTTTCTGAAGGGGCTTCTCCTTTGGCCCAAGGAGTTGGTGTCTATTCTTTCCTGGAAGGAAAATGGATGCCCCAGGAAGTTGAGAGAAAGAAAACAGCATGGCCTAGTGGAAGGAACACAGGACAGGACTGGGAATCAGAGGACCTGGCCCAGCTCCTCCACTTGTCTGCTGCGTGTGACCTTGGACAAGTCACTTCACTTCTCTGGGCCTTAGTTACCTCATATTTAGACTGTGAGCCCGTTGTTGGGCAGGGATTGTCTCTGTTGCTGAACTGTGTATTCCAAGTGCTTAGTACAGTGCTCTACATACAGTAAGTGCTCAATAAATAAAATTGAATGAATGAATAGATAATATAATAATAATAATAATGATGGTATTTGTTAAGCGCTTAATGTGTGCCAAGCACTGTTCTAAGCGCTGGGGTAGATACAGGGTAATCAGGTTGTTCCCATGTGGGATTCACAGTCTTAATCCCTATTTTGCTGTTGAGGCAACTGAGGCACAGAGAAGTGAAGTGACTTACCCAAAGTCACACAGCTGACAAATGGCAGAGCTGGGATTAGAACCCATGACCTCTGAATCCCAAGCCTGAGCTCTTTCCACATGGGGATTATGGATATTATTAAAACTCTGGGCCCTGTTGGGGAAAGGAACTGTGTCCAACCTGATTATCTTATATCTACCCCATTGCTTAGTACAGTACCTGGCGCAGAGCAAGCGCTTAACAAATCTCATAAAGAAAGAAAAATGTCAGGACCTCCTGGCAGAATCCCAGTTTGCAGCCTTTGGCTAAACCCATGTAGATCTAATCCCACAGAGAATAGTCTGTCCTGTACATCTTAACTTCATACGCCTTGGCACGTATATATTTTTGAGTTATATGAAAATGCGCGTTTTAAAAGTCTGTTTATCCTTTCATACCTTATACTTTTGCTGTCATCAGCCTTAGCACTGTCAGTCAATCAATCATTGGCATTTATTGAGCACTTATTGTGCACAGAGCACTGTCCTGAGAGTTTGGGAGAGTACGCTATATCAGAGTCGGTAGACTCGTTCCCTGCCCACCAGGAGCTTACGGCCTAGAGGGGAAGACAGACGTTAATAGAAAGAAATCAATTATGGATATGGACATAAGTACTATGGGGCACTTTGTGAATGGCCCATATCTGTCCATATCCCTTGTTAATTATGAGTTCCATGAAGGCAGGGATTGTGTCTCTTGTCCAATTGTACTGTCCCGAGTGCTAAATTCTGTACTCTGAAATAGGTGCTTAATAAATACTACTGACTCGTTATTTATTGTATTCCCTCTGCACACAATAAGCACACAATAGATACCACTGATTCAAATCGAAAGGCAGTTACTTTCTTCTCCCTCAAAACCTTCTTGAAGGTACATCTTCTTCAACAGGCCTTCCCTGACTAAGCCCTCATTTCCTCTTCTCCTACTCCCTTCTGCATCACCCTATGCTTGAATTTGCTCCTTTCATTCACCCCTCCCTCAGCCCCACAGCACTTAGATATATGTACGTAATTTAATTCATATTAATGTCTGTCTCTCCCTCTGGACTTGTAACCTCATCGTGGGCAGAGTGTCTACCAACTCTGTTATGTTGTTATATTGTATTCCCCCAAGTGCTTAGTACGTTGCTTCTGCACACAGTGAGCGCTCAGTAAATGTGCTTGTTTGATTGATTTTTAGGTTGCGAGTTCCCTTAGGAGCAAGGACCATACCCATCTGTACATTCTTTCCTTGTGATTCTTACAGTTCTGCGCACACAGTAAGTGTTTAATATGGTTACTGTTTTTATGTAGTTTTTTTGTGTTTTTATGTGTTACTGATTGATCACCTCCTGCTCCTATTCCACTAAGCAGCATGGCTTAGTGGAAAGAACATGGGCTTGGGAGTCAGAGGACATGGGTTCTAATCCTACATCCACCACTTGTCTGCCCTGTGACCTTGGGCAAGCTGCTTAACTTCTCTGTGCCTCAGTTACCTCATCTGTAAAGTAGGGATTAAACGGGTGAGTCCCACATGGGACAAGGTGATTACCTTGTGTCTACCCCAGCGCTTAGAACGGTGCTCAGCATATAAGTGCTTAACAAATACCATAATAATAATAATATTTCTTTTGCCCTGTTCACACATATCCCAACACTGCCCCTGTCTTGTGATTCTTCTCTCAGAAAGCTTAGGTAGAGGACAGAGTAAGCTGCAGGGCTAAATCACCACCTTCCCAGTTTCTGAAATTCATTTATCATTCTTTCAATCATATTTATTAAGCTCTTACTGTGTGCAGAGCACTATATTAAGTGCTTGGGAAAGTACAATACAACAGAGACAATCACCGTCCACAACAAACTCGTAGTCTAGAGAGGGGGAGACAGACATCAATTCAAATAAATAAAATTACAGATATATAAATAAGTATTGCAAGGCTGGGAGGGAAGAACAAAAATTTGAGTTTTTTTAAATGGCATTTTGTTCGATTGTATTTATTGAGAACTTACTGTTTGTAAAGCACTGTACATATAATAATAATAATGTTGGTATTTGTTAAGCGCTTACTATGTGCAGAGCACTGTTCTAAGCACTGGGGTAGATACAGGGTAATCAGGTTGTCCCACCTGAGACTCACAGTTAATCCCCATTTTACAGATGAGGGAACTGAGGCACAGAGAAGTGAAGTGACTTGCCCACAGTCACACAGCTGACAAGTGGCAGAGCTGGGATTCAAACCCATGACCTCTGACTCCCAAGCCTGGCTCTTTCCACTGAGCCATGCTGCTTCTCTATCACTTGGGATTTTTTTTGTTACGTGCTTACTATGTGCCAGGAGGTATATTAAGCACTGGGTTAGATACAAGATAATAAAAATAATGTTGGTATTTGTTAAGTGCTTACTATGTGCAGAACACTGTTCTAAGCACTGGGGTAGATATAGGGTAATCAGGTTGTCCCACGTGAGACTCACAGTTAATCCTCATTTTACAGATGAGATAACTAAGGCCCAGAGAAGTTAAGTGACTTGCCCACAGTCACAGCTGACAAGTGGCAGAGCCCGGATTCGAACCCATGACCTCTGACTCCCAAGCCCGGGTTCTTTCCACTGAGCCATGCTGCTTAAGGTTGGACAGAGTACCTGTCCCACATAAGGCTCAAAGTCATAACCCCCATTTTGCAGGTGAGATAACTGAGGCCCAGAGAAGTTGTACTTACCCAGCATCACAAAGCAGAAAAGTAGCAGAGCTGGGATCAAAACCCAGGACCTCTGACTCCTAAGTCTAGGCTCTTTCCACAAGATCATGCTGCTTCTGACTATAAGTGGATATTTTAGCCACTATTTATAGCAACTCCCCATCTAATAATCATAATAATTCATAATTATGATATTTATTCAGCACTTACTATGTGTCAGGCACTGTACTAAGCATTTGGGGGGAATACAAGCAAATAGGGTTGGACACAGTCCATGGTCCCACGTAGGGCTCTCAGTCTTAATCCCCATTTTATGATATGTAACTGAGTCCCAGAGAAGTGTGGTGTCTTGCCCAAGGTCACCCAGCAGACATGTGGTGGAGCTGGGATTAAAACCCATGATCTTCTGACTTCCAGGCCATGCTCTATCCACTAGGCTGTGCTGCTTTATCCACTAGGCTGTGCTGCCAATAGTTCTGGAGAAAGTTGTTAATTAGTTAATTCATTCAATTGTATTTATTAAGCACTTACTGTGTGCAGAGCACTGTCCTAGGGTGCTTGGGAAAGTACAATGCAACAATAAACATTGACACCACGAGCTCACAGTCTAGAGTGGGGAGCTGGATATCTATACAAATGAATAAAATTACAGATATATACGTAAAGGCTGTGGGGATAGGTTGGGGAGGGGAGTTCTGAGCAGATTTCTGGATTTAGGCCAGTTCCCAACCAGTTCCCAACCAGTTCCCAATCAGTTCCTCATTCTCATCCCTCTCACTGTAGATCTCTTGCTCACTTCCTTCTTTCTGGAACTCCTTTCCCCTTCACATCCGGCAGCCCACTGCTCTCCCCAACTTGGAGGTATTTCCGAAACCGCATCTCCTCCAGGAGGCCTTCCCTGAGTTCTCTCTCATCTCCACACATTATTTCCCCCTCAAGTGCCACTTTTGCATCACCAAGGCACTTGGATACTCAGCCCCACTATTGAAGTTGTTTACATGTATTTTTACTCAGTCAATCGTATTTATAGTAATAATAAATAATTGTGGTATTTGTTAAGCACTTACTATGTGCAGTTGGAGAAAGCTCTTACGAATACCATGGACGGCCCTAAAAAAAAACAAATGGATTTCAGAGCAAATTAAACCAAAGTGGTCTTTGGAAGGCCAAATGACTCAATTTAGATTAACATATTTTGGACACGTAATCAGGAGGACTAGTTCTCTGGTGAAGACACTAATGCTAGGAAAAGTCCAGGGAAAACATGGAAGAGGCAGACCGGCAGCTAGATGCATAGAGACCATAACAGCGATAACGGAAAAACCATTAGAAAGGTGGTGTATTATGGCAGAGGACAAGACGTTCTGGAGAAAGTATATCCATGGAATCGCTATGAATCGGAAATGACTCGACAGCACTTAATAATGTGCCAGGCACTGTACTCAGCGCTAGGGTGGATACAAGCAAATTGGGTTGGACACAGTCCTTGCCCCACTTGGAGCTCACGTTCTCAAACCCCATTATACAGATGAAATAACTGAGGCCCAGATAAGTGAAGTGACTTGCCCAAGGTCTCACAGCAGACAAATAGCAGAGTTGGAATTAGAACCCATGACCTTCTGACTCTCCGGCCCTTGCTGTATCCACTATGCCATGAGCATTTGCTGTGTGCAAAGCACTGTACTAAGCACTTGGGAAGAGTATAAGTATAATAAACAGACACAACGAGTTAGTAAACCTGATCCCTGCCCTCAAGGAGCTTGCTCGCTAGTGGACGGTAAAATAAATTGCAGGTAGGAGGATCATAAGGTCATTGTGAGCAGGGAATGCTCGTTGTGTCTGTTTATTATACTTATACTCTTCCCAAGTGCTTAGTACAGTGCTTTGCACACAGCAAATGCTCATGGCATAGTGGATACATCAAGGGCCGGAGAGTCAGAAGGTCATGGGTTCTAATTCCAACTCTGCTATTTGTCTGCTGTGCGAGCAAGCTCCTTGAGGGCAGGGATCAGGTTTACTAACTCGATTAAGGGATAAATACCATTGACCAACTGACTCAGAATTGGGAATTTAATAGAATGCAAAAGTGACCTCCCTGAACAACAGTAATAATGATGATGATGATGGTATTTGTTAAACGCTTACTATGGGTCAAGCATTGTTCTATGCGCTGGGTCGATTCAAGCTAATTAGATTGGACACAGTTCCTGTCCCATGTGGGGTCACAGTCTTCATCTTCATTTTCCAGATGAGGTAACTGAGGCTCAGAGAAGTTAAGTGACTTGCCCAAGGCCACACAGCAGACAAGTGGACCTACCTAGTCTTCTGATGAACGTCTTATCACCCCATTTCTGGGCTTTCAGATATATAAATGAGTCTCCTAAAACAAACTTTGGCATAGGTTAAATCCCTCTTGGCACAGAGCCTCATGTTATAAAAGGTTTCTTGTTTCACTTTTAATTCCGGGTGCACATGACACACAATGTCACACTGTTTGTTGTTTTCTGCTCTACCTCGGGGCCGTCTGAGTCAGAGGCATTTGCCCCGTTCGTGAGTGGGACCACTCTAGGATTTTCCTCCTTATTGTGCAAGAACTTTGGGACAATTCCCACAGGGGGTCAAGCCCAGGAGTGCAGGGTCTCAGTGCTGGCCTTCAGGATTTCCCCTTCCTGGGGACAAAGTGGTGTAGTTTTGGTTCTGAATGACTCATGCCCTCTGTCCGCAAGCCCTTCAGAATTCAGAACTCAGCTAAGAGGACTTGGAGGGGATCTTAGTAGGGGGAAATTATTAACAGTGGACTGAGGGTTTCTGGTAAACCTCAGCTCCTTCTACCTGCAGGATAATCAATAAATATGCAAGGGCTGACAGAACATCGTTTGGAAGTCTCCGAGACATATCCCTAAAGGCTAGAAACTTTAAGGCCCCGCTCTGTTTCTCTTGAGCTGATGCCCTTTTTCCATTCTGTTTGATAATCGATCAGTTATTTGTTAAGTGCTAACTATATTCCAAGCCTGGGGTAGATCCAAGCTAATCAAGTTGGACATACTCCATGTTCCACTTGGGGTTCACAGTCTTTATCCCCGTTTTCCAGCTGAGGTGCCTAAGGCCCAGACAAGTGAACTGACTTACCTAAGGTCACACAGCAGACAAGTGGTGGAGCCAGGATTAGAGCCCAGGTCCTTCTGACTCCCAGGCCTGTGCTCTAGCCTTGCTGCATCTCTGTGTTGCTTTTCTGCCTTGTGCCGATTTGTTTAAACCAGAAATGTGGTACGGATAAAGGTCCTGCAGGGGAGGCTGGTGGATGACATTTGAAGAGTTGGGGGGTGGGGGGTGGGGGGAGTTTGGCAGGTGCAAAAAGAGCTGGCTCCCAGCCAATTTCCAGCCACAGATACCGATCGCTCAGAAACTCACTCGACCAGGTAGACGGAGGCCTCTCTGTCCAACCTGAGGAGACTCCAGTGCAAACCTGGCTCCTGACTGTGAAAACCCTCTTGGAAATCACACAGGCCTGGTGACATACTTCACCTTTGCAGATGTTTCCCAATCTGAACAATGTATTTCAGGGAGAATCATTTCCAGGCACTCCTAATCCCAGGAGAAACCATGTGATAACTGACCTTGAGGAATGTGCTTTTTCTTCATAATGTCCCATTTGCATAGCCCCCACCCTGGTCTCTGATGGATTTTAGTTGAGTTGCTCATTTATTCCTATTAATGTCCATCTCCCCCTCATTCATTCATTCAATCGTATGTATTAAGCACTTACTGTGGGCAGTACTAAGCACTTGGGAAAGTACAATGCAACAATAAACAGTCACATTCCCTGCCCACAATGAGTTCACAGTCTAGAGTGGCGGTCGGGGGGGGGGGGGAGACAGACATCAATACAAGTAAATCAAGTTACAGATTTGTACATAAGGGCCGTGGGGCTCAGAGAGGGGGGAAAGCAAAGAGAGCAAGTCAGGGTGACGCAGAAGGGAGTGGGTGATGAGGAAAAGTGGGGCTTGGTCTGGGAAGGCCTCTTGGAGGAGGTGCGCCTTCAATAAGGCTTTGGAGGAAGGGAGAGTAATTGGTGGATTTGGGGAGGGAAGACGTTCCAAGCCAGAGGCAGGACGTGGACCAGGGGTCGGCGGTGAGACAGGCGAGATAA
This sequence comes from Ornithorhynchus anatinus, assembly GCF_004115215.2. Taxonomy (NCBI): domain Eukaryota; kingdom Metazoa; phylum Chordata; class Mammalia; order Monotremata; family Ornithorhynchidae; genus Ornithorhynchus; species Ornithorhynchus anatinus. The sequence goes on along the minus strand of NC_041728.1, from coordinate 172,521,124 downwards.
GGGCACAGTGAGGTTAACATTAGAGGAGCGGAGTGTGCGGACTGGCTGTAGAAGGAGAGAAGGGAGGTGAGGCGGGAGGAGGCAAGGTGATGGTGGGCTTTAAAACAAATGGTGAGGAGTTTTTGTTTGATATGGAGGTGGCTGGGCAACCACTGGAGGTATTTGAGGAGGGGATTGACATGTCGAACATTTTGGTAAAAAGATGATCCGGGCAGCAGAGTGAAGTATGGATTGGAGTGGGGAGAGGCAGGAGGTTGGGAGGTCAGCAAGGAGGCTGATGCAGTAATCTAGGCGGGAAAGGATGAGTGATTAGATTAGCATGGTAGCTCTAGTCTGTAAGATTATTATAGAGAGGGAAGGTATCTGCTAATTCTGTTATGCTCTCCCAAGCGCTCAGTGCAGTGTTCTGCATATAGTAAGCGCTCAATAAGATTGATTGATTGACAAATGTCAGATGAGGGATCCCCTATTGAAGGGCAAATCTCCTTCCCGAGCCCTTTCATTCATTCAATCATATTTATTGAGCACATACTATATGCAGAGCCCTGTATTAAGTGCTTGTATAATAATAACTGTGATATTTGTTAAGTGCTTTCTTTGTGCCAAGCACTGTACTAAGCACTGGGGTACATAGAAGCAAATTGGTTTGGACACAATCCCTGTCCCACATGGGGCTCACAGTCTCAATCCCCATTTTACAGATGAGATAACTGAGGCCCAGGAAGTGAAGCGACTTGCCCAGGGTCACCCAGCAGACATGTGCCGGAGCCGGGATTAGGACCCATGATCTTCTGACTCCCTGCTCCGTGTTCTTTCCACTATGCCATGCTGCTTCTCCAAAATAAGTCTCAGAAGAGGGTGAATAAAATGTAGAAATAGGATCTAGATTCATTGAAATGGCCAACTTTGCTGTATTGTACTCTCCCAAGCATTTAGTATAGTGCTAAGCACTTAGTAAGCTCTTAATAAATATCACTGATTAAATGAATGATAATAAGGCTCAATAAATACCATTGATGATGATGATAAAGATGATTCCCCATCTTCCTTTCGTCTTCCCTTTTCCGATTGCCCTGACTAATATTGCCTTCTTAAAAAAAAATGTTTTTAAGAATTTTTTAGTATTTTTAGTATTTTTTAGTGCTTATTATATGCTAGACACTGTAGTAAATGTGGGGGTAGATACAAGCTAATTAATTTGGAGACCGTCCATGGCCCACATGGAGCTTACAGTCGTAATCCCCATTTTACAGATGAGGTAACTGAGGCCCAGAGAAGTGATGTGACTGTCCAAGGTCACACAGCAGACAGGTGGCGGAGATAGGATTAGAACCTCTCTGAGTCCCAAACCTGGGCTCTATCCATTAGGCACCACTTCTTCTCAGGGCTTTCCATCCCCTCTGTCACTTTGCAGTTATTTTCTCTGGTTCTGTTGGCCATATCTTCATTCTGTGCTTTCTGTCTTAATTCTCATTTGCCAATTTCGACTTTCTGTGGCCAGGTTTTTCTGGGCCACCACTTCTCCCCGGCGAGACATGGGTCTCATCAGAGAGGCCCATATCCTGCCTCCACTCCATGGGGTTATCTGAGTAGGTTTCCTGCAGTGTGGCCTAATGGCTAGAGCCTGGGCCTGGGACTCAGAAGGACCCGGGTTCTAACCCCGGATCTGCCATTTGTCTGCTTTATGACCTTGGACAAGTCATTTCACTTCTTTGTGTCTCAGTTCCCTCATTTGTAAAATGGGGATTAAGACTGTGAGCCCCATGCGGAATAGGGATTGTGTTCAACCTTATATTCTTGTCTCCACCCCAACACTTAATGCAGTGCCTGGCACATAGTAAGTGCTTAACAATACTATCATTATTATTGTTATTATTAACATATAACACATATATTAATATCACAATAGTATTTTTTAAGCACTTACTATGTGCCAAGCACCGTTCTAAGCACTGAGGTAGATACAAGGTTGTCCCACGTGGGGCTCACAGTCTTAATCCCCATTTTACAGATGAGGTTACTGAGGCACAGAGTAAGTGACTGGCCCAAAGTCACACAGCTGATAATCATCCAGTTATGTGCAGGGGAAAGAAATTTTGGGAAATCAATGGAGGAACCTTTGATTTTGAGTATGCTGGTGAATTACCCTCTCCCTAGCTTATCAGTCAAGAGTACTTGCAGTCAACCCTCATTATTTTAGAGATGTGAGAGAGAGTGGAGAGGAAGTGTGTTCTTAATTACTAACTGATGGATTTCTCGAAGTCCCCAGGATAACAATAATAATAATTATTGTTGTGGTATTTGTTAAGCACGTACTGTGTGTCAGGCACTGTCCAAAGTTCTGGGGTGGATACCAGCAAATCAGGTTGGACACAGTCCATGTCCCACTTGGGGCTCACAGTTTTCATCCCCATTTTACAGATGAAATAACTGAGGCTCAGAGAATGAAGTGACTTGCCCAAGGTCACACAGCAGACAAGTGGCAGAGTTGGACTTAGAACCCATGACCTTCTGACTCCCGGACTCAGGCTCTATCCATTAGGCCATGCTGCTTCTCTGAGTTTCTAATTGAGCTTGCCGGGAATCAAATTCTTTTCAAAGTGCTTGGAGGAAAGCTTTGCTAACCATTATACCACCTATGAGAAGCCACATGGCTCAGTGGAAAGAGCCTGGGGTTGGGAGTCAGAGGTCATGGGTTCTAGTCCCGGCTCCGCCACCTGTCAGCTGTGTGACTTTGAGCAAGTCACTTATCTTCTCTGTGCCTCAGTTACCTCATCTGTGAAATGGGGAATAAGACTGTGAGCCCCATGTGGGATAACCTCATTACCTTGTACCACCCCCAGTGCTTTGAACAGTGCTTGGCACATAGTAAGCACTAACAAATGCCATCATTATCATTATTATTATTATTATTAATGCTGCATATAGGATAGAAGGGCAGAAGGGGTGTTTAGTTACTGGGTAGAAACTGGGGAGTAAATGAGAAGGACTTCCATAGATACATCAGATAATAATAATAATAATAATGGTATTTGTTAAGCAATCAACTGTGTGCTAAGCACTGTTCTAAGTGCTGGGGTAGATACAAGGTTATCAGGTTGTCCCATATGGGGCTCAAAGTCTTAATCCCCATTTTACAGATGAGCTAACTGAGTCACATAGAAGTTAAGTGACTTGTCCAAAGTCACATAGCTAAAAAGCAGCGGAGCCGGGATTAGAATCCACGACCTCTGACTCCCAAGACCAGGCTCTTTCCACTAAGCCACGGTGCTTCTCAGATAGAGTGGAGTGCTGTACTGAGAGCTGAAACTGGGAAACTGAGTCTATCCACTCTTTTATAGTGCATTCATTCAATCAAATTTACTGAGTGCTTACAATGTGCAGAGCACTGTACTAAGCACTTGGGAGAGTACAATATAACAATAAGCAGAGCCATTCCCTGCTCATAGTGAGCTTATAGAAGATGAGTTTACAGTCTAGTGTGCTCTCCCAAGCACTTAGTAGTCTGTCCACAGAAAGAGTTCACTAAATACCACTGATTGATTGAGTACCTTTTGGACACTTGGTATCCACCCCACTTTTGGCCCCCGGCATCTACTATCTTATCCATAGTTGATTTATTTATATTAACATCTGCCTCCTCTACTGTGTAAGCACCTTGGGCGCAGGGAATGTGTCTACCAACTAATTGGCACATAGTAAGGGCTTAACAAATACCATTATTATTGTTATTATTACTCCACAAAGAGCTTATTACAGTGTCCTGCACATAATAACTGCCAAGTAAATACCTCTGATTGATGAATAGAGGGAATGCTTTACAGATATGGTTAAACAGAGCTTCAGGACCTGTCTTGCTCCCTTCATTCATCCCAGTCCCACAGCACTATCTACATATCTCTAATTTATTTATTTATATTAATGTCTATCTCCCCCTCTAGACTGTAAACTCATTGTGCGCAGGGAATGTGCCCGTTTATTCATTCAATCATATTTATTGAGCTCTTATTGTGTGCAGAGCTCTGTACTAAGCATTTAGTACTAAGCGCTTATAATATTGCTGTATTGTACTCTCCCAAGCGCTTACAGTGCATGGCACACAGTAAGTGCTCAATAAATACAATTGAATTAATGAGTGAATGAAAACTGCTACATCCTAGCTGGAAACTGGAAGTCAATCGGTGAGGACAGACCTGCAGGGCACCTAGACTCAGAGTCTCCTCTGAGACAAGGACCGTGTCCAACCTGATGCTCTTGTTGCAACCCTAGCACTTAATACAGTATTTGACACATGGTAAGTGCTTAACTCCCCTCTCAGGGTCGCACCTGGAGAGTTTCCAGTACTCTACCAGTCTCGACTACAGGAATGAGAGTCAAACAGAGGCCTACCCATTCCATTCCTAGTTTGGCCAGTAGCTAGCGAGTGGCAGGCAATCTTCTACAAGTCAAAACTCACCCATGCTGGGCAGCAGAGGCATAGGAGAGAGTTGAGGGTAGAGGCAAGAGTTTACTGAGCAGAAGGAGACAGTGGTAAACCACTTCCAGATTTTTACCAAGAAAACTCTATGGATCCACTACCAGAATGATTGCAGTTGGAGAACGGGGCGTTCTGGAAGAGATGTGTCCGTGGTGACGCTAAGGGTCCGAAACGACTCGACAGCTTAAGACAAGCGTGTAACAAATGCTATCATTTCTAGGACCTCAGATTTGAAACCAATTCTTTCCTTCCCTTGCCTTCTTTCCCAGTCACATGATGATGATGGTACAGTCCTCTAGACTGTAAGCTCATTTTCTGTTTTTTTTTTAATGGTATTTGTTAAGCGCTTTCTATGTGCCAGGCACTGTTCTAAGCACTAGTGTAGGTACAGGCTAATCAGCTTGGATGGGGTACATGTCCCATGTGGGGCTTACAGTCTTAATCCCCATTTTACAAACGAGATAACTGAGGCACAGAGAAGTAAAGGGACTAGCCCAAAGTCACACAGCAGGCAGGTGGCGGGAAGGGAACAAGTCTACTAACTCTGTTGTATTGTACTCTCCCGAGTGCTTAGTACAGTGGTCTACACACAGTAGGAATTCAATATATATCAGTAATGATGTTGATGATGGACTGTGGTATTTGTTTAGAGAAGTAATAATAGTAATAATGATAATAATAATAATAATGTTGGTATTTATTTAGTGCTTAACTATGTGCAGAGCATTGTTCTAAGCGCTGGGGTAGATACAGGGTAATCAGGTTGTCCCACGTGAGGCTCACAGTCTTAATCCCCATTTTACAGATGAGGTAACTGGGGCCCAGAGACGTTAAGTGACTTGCCCACAGTCACACGGCTGACAAGTGGCAGAGCCTGGATTCGAACCCATGACCTCTGACTCCCAAGCCTGGGCTCTTTCCACTGAGACACACTGTTGAGCGCTTACTATGTGCAAAGCACTGTTCTAAGGGCTGGAGTGTCCCTGTGGAAAGAACACAGGCCCGGGTGTCAGAGAACCTGGGTTCTACTCCTGGCTCCACCACTTATCTGCTGTGTGACCTTGGCCAAGTCACTTCACTTCTCTGTGCCTCAGTTACCTCATCCGTAAAGTGGAGATTAAGACCCTGAGCCCCATGTAGGACAGGGACTGTGTTCAACCTGTTTATCTCATATCTATGCCAGTGCTTAGAACAGTGCCTGGCACATAGTAAGTGCTTAACGAATACCATTTAAGAATAGAAAAATCTTTGGGGTAGATTCAGGGCTGGTTACAGTCCCATGGGGCTCACAATCTAAGGGAGAGGGTGAACAGCATTGAATCCCCATTTTACAAATAAAGAAGCTGAGGCAAAGAAAAGTGAAGTGACTTGCACAAGGTCACACAGCAGGCACGCGGTGGAGCCAGGATTAAAACCCAGGTCCCCTGCTCCCAGGCTCATGGTCTTTTCCACTAGGTCATGCTGTCGCTGCTGCTGCTGTTGTTAGTGCTGCTGATGAAGATGTGGGCCTTTTGGAGGAGATTTAGTGCTATTGCTATTAACCTTCTCCCTGGGCCTTGTCCCTCCGTCGACCCCTGGCCCACGTCCTACCTCTGGCCTGGAATGCCCTCCCTCAAATCTGCCAAACAATTGCACTTCCCCCCTTCAAAGCCCTACTGAAGGCTCACCTCCTCCAGGAGGCCTTCCCAGACCTCCCATCCCTTTTCCTTCTCTCCCCCTTCCCTCCCCATCACCCTCACTCGCTCCCTTTGCTCTACCCCCTTTCCTGCCCCACAGCACTTGTGTATATATGTACATATCTGTAATTCTATTTATTTAAATTAATGCCTGCTTACTTGTTCTGATGTGCATATATATCTATAATTCTATTGATTTATATTGATGCTTTTGTTGCCCGTTTACTTGTTGTGATGTCTCTGTCCCCTCTTGTAGCCTGTGAGCCCAATGTGGGCAGGGATTGTCTCTCTTTGTTGCTGAATTATACCTTCCAACTGTTTAGTACAGTGTCTGAACACAGTAAGTGCTCAATAAATACGATTGAATTGCCTGAGGAATGGCAGAACTACCCTTCTTGACCCAGGGTAGCATTCATGAGCCAGAGAAGCTGTGAAATTTTTTAAATGGAAAGTTGCTTCTTAAGGTATTTTCCCTTGGATGGCAGTCCTGCAGGGAAAAAAACAAATACTCCAAAACATAGTAGTAGGAGTAGCAGGAGTAGCATGTACTGAACGGCCACATGGTGCAGTGAACCATACTAGACGCTTGGAAAGTACAAAATAAAAAAAGGGACATGTTCCCTGCCTGCAAGAAGCTGACACTATCAGGGGAGACAAAGAGAAAGATAGTTTCAACAGTAAATGTCAAAAATAGTTAAAGTGGATATTTATCTTTATTTAAAGATAGAAATATTTTTTTTTATCTACCCCCACACTTTGTTCAGTGCGAGGCATAGTAAGCACTGAAAAATACTATTTTTTTAAAAAGGCATTGTCAGTCAGGGCAGTGGGGAAAAGGAAAACAAAAGGAAGATAGGGAATCATCATCATCATCATCAATGGTATTTATTGAGCAGCACTTACTATCAATCAGTCAATCAGTTGTGTTTATTAAGTGCTTACTAAGTGCTTAGCACTGTACTAAATGCTTGGGAGAGTACAAAACAAGGAAGTTGGCCATCTAATTTTGGGGATACAAGGGCAGGCGTACAACTGTGGGGATGGGAGGGAGGATGAATGAATGAAGGAGCAAGTAAGAGCAGCGCAGAAGGGAGTCTCCCCCGATTAGACTGTAAGCCCGTCAAAGGGCAGGGACTGTCTTTATCTGTTGCCGATTTGTACATTCCAAGCGCTTAGTACAGTGCTCTGCACATAGTAAGCGCTCGATAAATACTATTGAATGAATGAATGAATGAATGAGTGGGAGAAGAGGAGAGGAGGGCTTACTCAGGGGAGGCTTTTTGAAGGAGATGTGCCTTCTTTAAGGTTGTGAAAAGTGGTAGAGCAATTATCTGACTGATATGAGGAGGGAGGGCATTCCAGGCCAGAGGTAGGATGTGAGCGAGAGGTTGGTGGCGAGATAGATGAGATGGAGGTACAGTGAGAAGGTTAGTACAGTGTCTGGCACATGGTAAAGCCTTAACAAATACCACAGTTATCATTAATAGCATTATTATTATGAATTCTCTTTAAATAAAAGAGAAGTAATCTGTTCCTGGAACTGGAGATCCCAATTTTTAGGGATTTGAGGTCTGGGGAATGCCTGACTGGTTGCATATTTGTTCAACTGCACATTTAATTGTTTATTTTGGTTATTCTAGAAATAATTTTTTGTCTCCCCACCTTCAAAGTCCTCCTAAAGTCACATCTCATGCAAGAGGCCTCTTGACACTAAATCCTTATTTTCCCAACTTGATCTTCTTCCAGCATCACTTATACACTTAGCTCTGTATCCCTTAAGCATCCGATATTCACTCCATCCTCAGCCCCACAGCACTTATGTACCTATCCTTACACTGCCATTTTCCCTATCAGTAGTATATTTTAATGTCTACTTCCCCCTTTAGATTGTAAACTCCTTGAGGACAGGGATTGTGTCTACCAACTCTTGTATTTTATCAGTCAGTCAAGGGTATTTGTGCAGAGCAGTGTATTAAATGCTTGGGAGAGTACAATACAACAGAGTTGATAAACATTTTCCCTGCCCACAGTGAACTTGCAATCAATCAATCAATCTTTAATCATTGGTATTTTTGAGTGCTTACTGTGTGCAGAGCATTGTACTAAATACTTGGGAGAGTACAGTATAACAGAGTTGGCAGACATGTTCCCTGCCCCCAAGAAGTTTTCAGTCAACAGGGAGAGACACACACTGAAGGAGGTTAAAGACAGAGGAAATAGTGGAATGAGCTTCACAGTGCTGAAGGGTTACGTAGTCAAGTTCATAGTTTCTGTAGAGGGAGGGCAGGTAGGAGAATTAAAGGACTTAATCTCGGAAAGCCTCTCTCAGAGCAGATGTGATTTTTGGAGGGTTTTGAAGGCGGGGGAGTGTTGGTCTGTGGGATGTGAAGCAGGAGGGTGTCCCAGGCCCAAGGGAGGATGTGGTCAAGGGATCTGTAGAGGGAGAGACAAAATGAAGATACAGAAAGTAGATTGGTGTTAGAGGAGCGGAGTGTGAAGGTTGGGTTGTAGTAATAGATCAGCAGGCAGCTTGTACTTTCCCAAGCGCTTAGTACAGTGTTCTGCATACTACATGTGCTCAGTAAATACCACTGATTGATCGATTTAGTGTGTAAGCTTCTCTGAGCAGGGAATGTGACACCGGCTTTTTGTATACTTCCCAAGGGTTTTAGTACAGTCCCTTGCATCTACTGAGTACTCACTAAACACTGCTACTAGTTCTGCTATCACCACTACTGCCACCAAGCAAGAAGCAGTGTGGCCTAGTGAATAGAGCACGAGCCTGGGAGTCAGAAGGACCTGGGTTCCAATCCCGCCTCCGCCACTTGTCGGCTGTGTGACCGTGGGCAAGTCACTTAGTTCTCTGGGCTTCATTTCCCTCATTTGTGAAATGGGGATTAAGACTGTGAGCCCCAAGGAGGACAGGGACTATGTCCACCCCAATTACCTTGTATCTACCACAGCGCATAGTACAGTGCCTGGCACAGAGTAGCAGTGGCTAGAGCACGGTCCTGGCAGTCAGAAGGTCATGGGTCCTAATCCCAGTTCTGCCACTTGTCTGCTGTGTGACCCTGGGCAAGTTACTTCACTTTTCTGGGCCTCAGTTGTCTCATCTGTAAAATGAGGATTGAGACTGCAAGCCCCAAGTGGGACAGAGACTGTGTCCAACCCGATTTGCTTGTATCCACCCCAGTGCTTAGTACAGTGCCTGGCATGCAGTAAGTGCTTAACAAATACCACAATTAGTATTATAGTAAGTGCTTAACAAATACCACAATTATTGTTATTGTTACTGCTATTAAGCCCATATCTTTGGCCAGAAAGTTCTCTTTGCCCTTGTGATCACCCTCCCGAAAGGAACTGGAAGTCTGCCTTGTAAATAAGCTTCCCAAATTCCCCAAATTCCTCTCCTTCAGGGTGACAAACTGGTGGTAGAGTGCATGTAATTAACAGTCTTTACTAATCCCCCGACCTTTACTAATGCTCACCCCCAGGTGAGTAAGAGCATTCCCAAGGCAACTTTTGACGCACAATTTGAAGCCAAGTCTGTGAGCCCCTTGCGGGACAGGAACTGTGTCCAACCTGATTATCTTGTGTCTACCCGAGCGCTTTTGTACAATGCCTTAAAAGTCACCATTTAAAGAAAGAAATTGGAAATTTGTAGGCTAAATAATAGATTGTCTAGGAGGAAGAACCATTTCTATTAAACTAATGTCCTCTGGATAAAAAAGGACCCCCAGCTCCTCTTTTAATTAATTCTGCTGACCTGCAATAAATTATTCAGGAATCCAGTGCAGTACCAAACAGCAGTTAAAGTGACTTTTGCTTTTAGAACCTCTTTGGGAACAGTATTTCGCTGCTGTCATTCTCTCATATGTTCTTAGTACAGCACTCTACACGCAGTATTCATTCATTTGATCGTATTTATTGAGCACTTACTGTGTGCAGAGCACCGTACTAAGTGCTTGGAAAGTACAGTTCAACAATAAAGAGAGACAATCCCTGCCCACATGGGACTTACAGTCTAGAAGTAGGGACTCAATAAATGCCAATTGATTGATTGATAGTATCATGTAAAAAAGAAGCCCGAATAACCAATTTTTATGTGCCTTCAGATGAAATTTGAAGTTTGGTCTTCTATGAATAATTAAATGGGAGCAATGAATACCTAACAGAGAACAGTAATGCTCAGTATAGTGTTTTGGTACACAATAGACAACAAATACTAGCTAATAACAATAATAATAAATAACTGTGACATTGGTTGAGCACTTACCTTGTGCTGAACTCTGAACTGAGCACTGGGGTAGATGCAAGTTAATCAGATCCAACACAGACCCTGTCCCACAAAGGGTTCACAGTCTAAGTAGGAGTTCCTGAACACAGAGCACTGTACTAAGATTAGGAGAGTACAGGAGGGGTAAAAGGCAATATTCTTTTACTTGAGGAGCTTATAAACTCATCGTGAAGCCAGGCACATAACAATTTACAGGTAGGAGGAAGACTATGTTAAATGATGTGCTCAAATGCCATCTGGCACTGTGAGCATATCAGTGCATCAGAGATGGTCTTTGGGAGGATTTAACTTGGGGAGAAGAGAAATTAATTGGGAAAAATCTTCTGAAGGAGGAGGGGCTTCCAAGATTGATCGATTAATAACATGAAGGAAAACGAAAATCTAGAATATTTTTTGTTCAATTCAAAAACCTCCTGGTAACCTAATATTGCAATTTCTTTTAACTGGAAAGAATCGAAAAAAAATCTGCAATACCTATTTAGCCAAATTACAAAAGAAAAATCCACATTAAGCTGGAAGAAGTGGAATAAAAAACAGCAACACATGAGAAATTATAAAGATACAGACTCCATATTGAGTAATGCAAAAACCCCCTTCATTCTTAGGAGATAATTTTCCATAAATTCTGTTTGTGGGCAGATAATTCCTTCTAATTAGATGTTTTAAAGTAAAAGAAAGCTATTTAAATTTCCTTAATGTTTTCCAATTATATGAACATCTTCTGGTGGGGGTGTGTGATGACTTCCCTCATAGCCAATTATGTGTGTGTCCCCATCTCTGAATAAGTGATAAATTGTCACGGCTGACTGGTCCGATCACAATCATGCCTCTCAGAGAATTTCACAATCCAGCACTGTCCAGGCAGGATTGCAGTGGGGTGAGGGTAATTTGGACCTAAGCCTACCCCAAGCCAAGTTTGGGATCTCTCCTTCTCTAGACTGTAACCTTTTTATGGGCAGGGATCAGGTCAACTGGCTCTGTTTTATTGCATTCTCCCAATGCTTGGTATGGTGATCTGCATACAGGAAGCACTCATTAAATGCCACACGATTAAGTGCCCCACCTGGACCCCAAATTTGGAAAGGGTGGCTGGCATAGCCAGGCCATCCTTTAATAGTAATAATAATAATTGATTCATTCATTCATCCAATCGTATATATTGAGTGCTTACTGTGTGCAGAGCACTTTACTAAGTGCTTGGGAAGTACAATTCAGCAATGTGAAGTGCTTATTATATGCCAGGAACTGTACTAGGTGCTGGGGGAGATAGAAGCAAATCAGGTTGGACATGGTCCCTGTCCCACATGGGGCTCATAGTCTTAACATTTTATTATTATTATCATCATTAATATTAAGGAGTATTGTTATATTATTATATGTATTATTAAATATATCATATGCAATTATTATAATATTTATTATTAATAAAAATAGTACTTGTTAAGTGCTTACTACATGCCAAGCACAGTTCTAGGCGCTGGGGGTGATACATGTTAAACAGATGAGGTAACCCAGGCACAGAGAAGTGAAGTGACTTGCTAGAGGTCACACAGACAAGTGGCAGAGTTGGGATTAGAACCTACACCTTCCTGATTTCCAGGCCTGTGCTCTCTCCACTAGGCCACGCCGGCTTTCCTAGAGATAACAAGCGAAAAGGCCATAAAATGAATGATGGCATTTGTTAAGCGCTTACTATGTGCAAAGCACTGTTCTAAGCGCTGGAGAGGATACAAGGTGATCAGGTTGCCCCACATGGGGCTCACAGTCTTAATCCCTGTTTTACAGATGAGAGAACTGAGGCACAGAGAAGTTAAGTGACTTGTCCAAAGTCACCCACCTGACATGCTGCTAAGCTGGAATTTGAACCCATGACCTCTGACTCCCAAGCCCGTGCTCTTTCCTCTGGACCACGCTGCTGCTGTGTGACCTTGGACAAGCCACATAACTTCTCTGTGCCTCAGTGAAGGTTAAATCCTATCACTCCTTCCCACAGCCTAAAACTTTCTACCTGAGTCTTCACTTTACTTCTCTGTGCCTCAGTTACTTCATCTGGAAATGGGGATTGAGACTGTGAGTCCCACATCCACCACTATTTGCTTGGATCCTCCCCAGCTCTTAGTACAGTTTCTGGCACATAGTAAGCACTTAAGAAATACAATTATTATTATTATTTGCTTCCCCACCACCACACACATGCTCTTCTTAGTTAATTCATTCAATTGTATTTATTGATTGCTTATTGTGTGCAGAGCATTGACAGCAGGAGGAACAGGGAGGCTGAAGGAGCATGTCCAAACCCAACCGAGTTAGAACTGGTTCCTAGCAGATGGAGCCCAGGCCTGAGAGTCGGGCTCTGCCACTTGTCTGCTGTGTGACCTTGGGCTAGTCACTTCACTTCTCTGGGCCTCAATTACCTCATCTGTAAAATGGGGATCAAGACTGGGAGTACCATGTGGGATAAGGACTGCATCCGACTTGATTATCTTGTATAATAATGTTAATAATAATGTTGGTATTTGTTAAGCGCTTACTATGTGCCGAGCACTGTTCTAAGCGCTGGGGTAGACACAGGGGAATCAGGTTGTCCCACGTGGGGCTCACAGTCTTAATCCCCATTTTACAGATGAGGGAACTGAGGCACAGAGAAGTTAAGTGACTTGCCCACAGTCACACAGCCGACAAGTGGCAGAGCTGGGATTCGAACTCATGAGCCCTGATTCCGAAGCCCGTGCTCTTTCCACTGAGCCACGCTGCTTGTATCTAGCCCCACTTTTAGTACAGTGCCTGGAACATAGTAAGAGCTAAACAAATATCGTAAAAAAACCCACAAAACCCTCCAAAAGCAAAACAAAAAAATAACCTCCCTAAGACTTGGCACCAGTGGTCCAGGCCTGGCATGGGCAAGAATCTCCTCAGTGAACTGATACATTACCCCTGCCAAAAACCCCTTTGGGAAATCACTGCAGGCTTTAATCCTTTGAGTCCCCCAACTAAGCCCCTATTTTCTCTTCTCCCACTCACTTTTGCATCACCCTTGCTCATGGATTTTGCACCCTTTATTCACCCCTCCTTCAGCCCCATAGTGCTTACATATTTGTTATTTATTTATGTGACTGTCTCCCCCTCTAGACTGTAAGCTCCTTGTGGGCCGGGAACATGTCTACTGACACTGTTATTTTGCACTCCCCCAAGCGTTTAGGACAGTGCTCTTCAAACAGTAGGCATTCAGTATAAATGATTGATTGATTGAGAATGGAAAGATGGGGAAGTCGGTAAGCACCGAAGTGATTTGTTTGGGTCACTGTGAATCCCAAAGTGCTGTAGTATTAGATGAGGGGTAGATAGGATAGTACAGTGCTTTGCATGAGTTAAGCCCTCAATAAATACGACTGAATGAATGATAGCATGGGCGAGGTTGTGATGTGGAGTCCAGGGCTATCGTGGGGCCAGTGCGGGACTTGGCATTGGTAATGGACCCCCAGAGACCTTGAAGAATCTAAAACCAGATCTGAACTGGCCTTCAGGATCAATCAATCAGTGGCATTTATTAAGGGCTGATTGTGTCCAGAGCACTGTACTAAGTACTTGAGAGAGTGCAGTTCAACAGAGTTGGAAGATAAGTTATCTCCAGGGAATCCAGGAAAGCCGCGTGACCACTCAACTTGCTACGCTATTTTTCTGTCACACCACCTTAAACCCCCACTTAGTGATTGGACAGGGAAGAGGGGTACATCGTGGCAGTCGGAGAAAATTCTCTCTTGTGCCCATCGGCAAAGTTAAATAGAAGGTCTTATACTCGTATCATGCTGTCTTTCCAGTCGAGATATTTCAGTCCCGTAAGGAAAGAAGTCTCTCCTGTTGAGTTCATCTGATCTCTAAAGAGCACTTCACCCCTCCTTTGAATCTGCTTCTCATAAACCCGAATGGATCTGATCCGACCAAATCCTATTAAGGCTCCAAATGAACGGAACTATAAACCCCAGAACTGTCCCTCCCACCCCCCACCCCTAAAAGCTGACCAAGAACTCCCAGGTTCCCGGAAGAATGAGAAAAACTGGATCTGCGTCTGACCTTGATCACTCTGCTCTTTGAGCTATTCATTTTGTATTACCTTCAGTTCTAGTAAATTTCCCCCAAGGGCTTGGCTCACATATCCAAATCCACTTTTTATAAACGTGGAACCAAAAATGTCCCTTCTGACAAGGAAACCTGTCCTGGCAACTTTTTTTTTATGAGGATGATTTAAAACTCCTAAATTTAGAATGGCTTTAGTGGAAACACTGACATGGCGTTGGTTATGGTGTTTTCTGATGTACTCTGTGCTGAGCTCAGATGGCCAGGCGTTTAACTAGTTTTCCACAAGTCTAGTCTACCTCCTGCCTTTAATTCCAGAGAGAGTTCAAAACAAGAAGGGCAATACCCTTTTGCTCCCTTCTAAAGCCCAATTTCTGGGTAAAAATGTGATGTACTTCCTAAATAGATCCAATTATTAGAGGAAGTAATAATAATAATAATGTTGGTATTTGCTAAGCACTTACTATGTGCAGAGCACTGTTTTAAGCACTGGGGTAGATCTACAGGGTAATCACGTACCACGTGAGGCTCACAGTCTTAATCCCCATTTTACAGATGAGGTAACTGAGGCACAAAGAAGTTAAATGACTTGCCCACAGTCACACAACTGACAAATGGCAGAGCCGGGACTTGAACCCATGACCTCTGACTCCCAAGCCCGAGGTCTTTCCACTGAGCCATGCTGCTTCTCAAAATAATAATAATGTTGGTATTTAAGTGCTTATTTTGTGCCAAGCACTGTTCTAAGCGCTGGGGTAGATACAAGGGAATCAGGTTGTCCCATGTGGGGCTCACAGTCTTAATCCCCATTTTACAGTTGAGGTAACTGAGGCACCGAGAAGTTAAGTTACTTGCCCAAGGCCACAAAGCTGACAGGTGGTAGAGCCAGGATTAGAACCTGTGACCTCTGACTCCTAAGCCCATGCTCTTTCCACTGAGCCACGCTGCTTCTCGTAATAATAAAGTATTTGTTCAGCACTTATTATGTGCCAGGCACTGTTCTAAGAACTGGGAGAGACTGTCTCTATTTGTTGCCGATTTGTACATTCCAAGCGCTTAGTACAGTGCTTTGCACATAGTAAGCACTCAATAAATACTATTGAATGAGTAAGCTAATCGGGTAGAACACAGTCCCCGTCCTCTTAGGGTTCATTCATTCATTCAATAGTATTTATTGAGCGCTTACTATGTGCAGAGTACTGTACTAAGTGCTTGGAATGTACAAATCGGTAACAGATAGAGACAGTCCCTGCCCATTGACGGGCTTACAGTCTAATCGGGGGAGATGGACAGACAAAAACAATAGCAATAAATAGAATCAAGGGGATGAACATCTCATTAAAACAATAGCAATAAATAGAATCAAGGTGATGTACATCTCTTTAACAAAATAAATAGGGTAATGAAAATATATACAATTGAGCAGACAAGCACAGTGCTGAGGGGAGGGGAAAGGACGGGGGAGGAGCAGAGGGAAATGGGGGAGAAGAGGGTTTAGCTCTGGAGAGGTAAGGGGGAGGTAGAGGGAGCAGAGGGAAAAGGGGAGCTCAGTCTGGGACGGCTTCTTGGAGGAGGTGAGCTCTAAGTAGGGTTTTGAGAAGGGGAGAGAATTAGTTTGGCGGAGGTGAGGAGGGAGGGTATTCCAGGACCGCGGGAGGACGTGGCCCAGGGTCGACGGCGGGATAGGCGAGAACGGGGGACAGTGAGGAGATGGGCGGCAGAGGAGCGGAGAGTGCGGGGTGGGCAGTGGAAAGAGAGAAGGGAGGAGAGGTAGGAGGGGGCAAGGTGATGGAGAGCCTCGAAGCCTAGAGTGAGAAGTTTTTGTTTCATGAAGAGGTTTATAGGCAACCACTGGAGGTTTTTAAGAAGGGGAGTGACATGCCCAGAACGCTTCTGCAGGAAGATGAGCCGGGCAGCGGAATTGGTATTTGTTAAGCGCTTACTATGTGCCGAGCACTGTTCTAAGCACTGGGGTAGACATAGGGGAATCAGGTTGTCCCACGTGGGGCTCACAGTTTTCATCCCCATTTTACAGATGAGGGAACTGAGGCACAGAGAAGTTAAGTGACTTGCCCACAGTCACACAGCCGACAAGTGGCAGAGCTGGGATTCGAACTTATGAGCCCTGACTCCAAAGCCCGTGCTCTTTCCACTGAGCCACGCTGCTTCTCCAAGCAGCGTGAAGTGAAGAATAGACTAGAGTGGGGAGAGACAGGAGGAAGGGAGATCAGAGAGAAGGCTGACACAATAATCCAGCCGGGATATTATGAGAGCCTGTACCAGTAAGATAGCCATTTGGGTGGAGAGGAAGGGGCGGATCTTGGCGATATTATAAAGGTGAGACTGGCAGGTCTTGGTGACAGATCGGATGTGTGGAGTGTACGAGAGAGACGAGTCAAAGATGACACCGAGGTTGCGGGCTTGAGAGACGGGAAGGATGGTCGTGCCATCCACAGTGATAGGGAAGTCAGGAAGAGGACAGGGCTTGGGAGGGAAGATAAGGAGCTCAGTTTTGGACATGTTGAGTTTTAGGTGGCGGGCAGACATCCAGGTGGAGACGTCTTGGAGGCAGGAGGAGATACGAGCCTGAAGAGAGGGGGAGGGGACAGGGGCAGAGATGTAGATCTCTATGTCATCTGCGTAGAGATGATAGTTGAAGCCGTGAGATCGACTGAGTTCACCGAGGGAGTGAGTGTAGATGGAGAACAGAAGAGGGCCAAGAACTGACCCTTGAGCAACTCCAACAGTTAGAAGATGGGAGGGGGAGGAGGAGCCTGCAAAGGAGACCGAGAATGACGGGCCAGAGAGATAAGAGGAGAACCAGGAGAGGACGGAGTCCGTGAAGCCAAGGTGAGATAAGGTGTGGAGGAGAAGGGGATGGTCGACAGTGTCAAAGGCAGCTGAGAGGTCAAGGAGGATTAGGATAGAGTAAGGTTCACAGTCTTAATCCCCATTTTACACATGAGGACTGGAGAAATGAAGTGACTTGTCCAACGTCACACAACAGACAAGTGGCAGAGCTGGGATCAGAACCCATGTCCTTCTGACGCCCAGGCTCTTTCCACTAGGCCATGTCATTTCTCCAGGAAGTGACTGAAGGGTTGAACTCAAATTCCAATTTCCAAAGGTGCAGGAGGGATATTCTGCAGAGTTAAGTCTGACAGTAGTATTTCATCACTGACTTAAGCCCTGGACTAGAACTAATGCTCATTAACTGTGCCCAGGACCCCAGGTTGAGGAGGGGGGTGGAGGCTGGTACCCACCTCTCAAGGAGTTTACATTCTCACTTCAAAGGTTTAGGATAACAACATGACCAAAGCCAGAACTCCCTTAGATTGCAAGCTTGTTGTGGGCAGGGAATGTGTCTACCAATTCTGTTGAATTGTACTCTCCCAAGCACTAAGGACAGGGCTCTCCACACGGGTAGTGCTCAATAAATATGACTGATTGATTTTTGATGGTAAAAGGGATAAAACACTGGAGAGTGGTTGTGTCATCTTTGAGAAAATGATGGAAACCCATCTGCCGGTTAGATTAACTTCTCATTTAGAGTGTAAGTTGCTTATGATGATAATGGTGATGGTGATGATGATTCATTCATTCATTCAACCTTATTTATTGAGTGCTTACTGTTTGCAGAGCACTGTACTAATTGCTTGGAAAGTACAATTCAGCAACAAAGAGAAACAATCCCTGCCCACAATGGGCTCACAGTCTAGAAAGGAGGGAGATAGACATCAAAACAAGTAAACAGGCATCAATAGCATCAATATAAGTAAATAGAATTTATATAAATAGAATAGAATGTATATATATATATATATACACACACACATCAAAACAAGTAAACAGGCATTAAAATAAATCAGTAGATATAGATATGTATGCCCGTTGTTGGGAAGGGATTGTCTCTATCTGTTGCTGATTTGAACATTCCAAGTGCTTAGTACAGTGCTCTGCACACAGTAAGCGCTCAATAAATACTATTGAATTGAATGAATGAATATATGACCCTCAGTGGCTTCATCTATATAATGGGTATTCAATACCTGTTCTCCCTCATACTTAGATTATGAGTCCTGTGTGGAACAGAGACTATATTGAACCTAGTGATCTTGTATCTACCCTAACTCTACATATAGTAAACACTTATTAGTAAACCATTCTTCTTCTTTTATGGCTTGAAGTCTCAGTTTAGGCACTCCTGGATTTGGTTCTTGGTTCCCTCCATCGCCACCAAGAAAAGCATGGGTGGTAATTGCCGCCTTCCCTCCTTCCACTGAAGGCCCTTCCTCTCAGCATGCTTTGTGCTTCTGTGGACCCACAGCATGAGGCTTCTATAAAACCCTGGGAAGACAGGAGGCTGTGGTGGTGTCCTGAAATCTGAGCCCCATGGAGCCTGAATTTCCGCTCCTCTAGCCACAGCATCCTACTGATTGTGGGGTTTTTTTTGCATCTTTGTCTTTATGTTTTAATGCTTCATCATTCCTGATTTGTCCGTCTCCAGTCGCTTCCTCCCCACTTGTTATCTTAGAGAGCGAGCCCCCCAAGGTACAGGGATCATGTTTAATTCTCACCTGTAGATTCTCTTTCAGTGCTTAGTACAGTGCTCTGCATGCTTAATGAATACTATTATCACTGGAAGATTGTCCAGTTTTAGATTTGCCAACTAAAGAAAGACTATTCTCCCCACCTTCAAAGCCCCACAATTAGTGGTATTTATTGAGCACTTACTGCATGCAGAGCATCGTACTAAGTATTTGGGAGAGTACTGTACAACAGAATTGGTAGGTAGGTTCCTTGTCAGCAACAAACCTACAGCCCAGAGCGGGAGACAGGCATTAATATAGATTTTTAAAAATTACAGGAATGTACATATACTGTGTGACCGAAGGTAGAATTAAAATCAAGTGCTCAAAGGGTACGGATACAAGTGCAAGGGTGACTCAGAAGGAAGTTAGAGTAGGGGAAATGAGGGCTTAGTTGAGGAAGCCCTCCTCTAGGAGATGTGATTTCAGTAGGACATTGTAGGTGGGGAGAGTGGACGTCTGTCATGGCTTGAAGCGGGAGGAAGTTCTGGTCCAGAGGAAGGACGTGTCTATTCTGACGGTGGCATAGATGAGATCGAGTTGCGGTGGGTTAGGTTGCTCTCCACACAATAAACACTCCACTGTACTGTACTGTTCTCCCCACAAATGTCTAGTACAGTGCTTGGCACATGGTAAGCGTTCACCCTCAGTCAATCCCAATGTACGAATGAATGGATGAATGAATGCCGTCGATTGATTTGTTGATTGAATGACCGAAAAAGTTTAAGGCTCAAAAGCTTTTATTAGCGAGCTGCAAAAAATGATCAGCGTTGGAGACTCAACCAATCAATTAATGAATGATATTTATCAACTATTTACCGACTGCAGAGGTGTGTTCTAGGCACCTGGTAGACTACACATAATCAAAATGTGAGTCTTAATAGGGGAGAAAGACAAAAATAATTTACAAACAGTGGGAGCAAGAGGAAGTACAAGGATAAGTGGTAGTGTGAATGTGAGGATGAAATATCAAAATAAATACTTGAATGTGCAGACACAAGTACTGAGGGTGGATATAATATAGAAGTGCTAAAACTGGCCGATGAGTTAAACTAAGTAATTGTGGTATTTATTAAGCTTTGAGTGGTGCTAAGCACTGGGGTAGTAAACTACCAGTTGAACAGAATTGAAACACCATTTTACAGAGAAAGAAACTGAGACCCAGAGAGTTTTTATTGTATTCTATGGCATTTGGAAAGTGCTTACTATATGTCAATCACTGTCCTAAGCTTTGGGGGAGATACAGGTTAAGCAGGTGGACCCAGATTCTGTCCAACGTGGGGTTCACGGTCTAAGTAGGAGGGAGAACCTCCTATTTTACAGTTGAAGAAACTGGGGCCAAGAGGAGTAAAGTGACACTCTCCACCCGTGCAAGAGGCTCAGCTAGAAGACTGAGCGTTACTGAAATCTGCAACGTGAGAAAAGGCCTGGAGTTAGAGGACCTCAGTTTTAATCCCATCTCCGCCACTTTCATTCATCCATTCAGTTGTATTTATTGAGCACTTCTTGTGGACGGAACACTGTACTAAGCGCTTGGGGAAGAACTATACAACAGTATACAGTGACATTCCCTGCCCACTTACCTGATGCATGACCTTGGGCAAATCACTTCATTTCTCTGGGCCTCAGTTCCCTCATCTGCCAAATGGGGTTTCAGTACCTGGTCTCCCTCCTGCTTAGACTGTGAGGCCCATGTGGGACCTGATTATCTTATATCTACCCCAGCGCTAACTACAGTGCTTGGCATATAGTAAGCACCTAACGAATACCACAATTATCCTGGTGAGGGCAGGGATTGTCTCTCTTTATTGCTGAACTGTACTTTCCAAGCACTTAGTACAGTGATCTGCACACAGTAAGCGCTCAGTAAATACGATTGAAAGAAGGAATGAATGAATAATTAAATCCACTGGGGACAAAGGATGGGTAAGGTGAGCTGGCTGGTGAGCCTTGTTAATGCACAATGGGTCACCGGGTGAGGTTGTGGAATCCCAACTGTGGAGGTTTTTAGAAATGTGATAGACTCTATCTATAATGGACTTTCTCTGTAATGATTTAAACATGTTCCTACTTGGAAGAAGGGCGATGCATCAATCGAGCTTTGTAATTTCTTTCCAACCCCCTGAACCATCGGTGCTGTGATTCTTCAGAGCATAGAGGCTTTTTCCTCCCCTCAAACTTGAAGGACAAAACATGTAGGTAGGCCTCCTCCCATAATATGCCTAGGAAACCAGCATACACATAGCAAGATACATTCATGCCCTCCCAAAAGTAAAGAGAATGTAATAGCAGTTACAACCCAACCCCTTGAAACCCAACCGCTGATATCGGCTCTGCTGCCGACCTGGTCTCTTCGCCCTGGGTTATCTTCTATCTCTTCTCTGTCTCAGTTGTCTACTTTCTCCGTGGAGGGGAGAGATACTAATCCCTTCCAAGGTTTAAGAATTTAAGAGCACTATGGGGAAAGGAAATTATGATGATAGCAGCTGCCCTGCTATTGTCTTCCTTAATAGAATTCAAGCTCCAGTGGGACAAAACAAAACAGACAAATTGGCCCCATGAAAAAATCTGCGGGGTTTACTGAACAGTAGTAAGAAGACATAAGTGACCACCGTGTGCAGAGTGTAGTGCTAAGCACTGGGAAAGAATACACAGGTAGGATCATCTCACTCCCTCCTACCTTAGTTCGCTGATTTCTTACTACAACCCAGCCTGCACACCTTGAACACCAACCTACTCGGTGAACCTCGATTCCAGTCTATCTCACCACCGACCCCTTGCCCAAATCCTCCCTCTGGCCTGGAACGCCCTCCCCCTTTATATCTGACAGACCGCACTTTCCCCACCTTCAAAGTCTTACTAAAATCACATCTATTCTAGACTCTAAACTACTTTAGACAGTAAACTCATTGTGGGAAAGGAACAGGTCCACCTACTCTGTTATACTGTAATTTCCCAAGCGCTTAGCGTCACGAACCCCCAGTTCGTACCAACTGGGACCTTCCTGAACTGGGGGAGCCTCGGTGACACGTGGTAGAAGTCAAACCACACCTCTGATCCCTAAGGTTACTGTGGAAAGTTTTTTACTTATTTTTACCCATGTGCAAGGGAGTGACACCTACACACACTCTCTTGCTCCACTCCACGAAAGGTCCAATACCAGTCTGTGGTCAAAGGAGCCCGTTCTGCCAGTGATTCTTCTGCTGCTTTTTGAGTACTCCTCTCCTGCTGCCTCTACTACTCTTCTGCTACCCTCTAAGTGTAAAATGAGCGCCTTTTATCTGCCTTAGGTTTTGCAGCTGGGGGCTCTACATGGCAGTTATTGATCAATGCAGGCCCGTTCCTCCGTAGAACAGGGAAAGAAGGCCCCGCCTCCCTCCATGCTCTGCCCACGACAGGCCCACAATCACCTGTCTCAGGTAGAGCCCATCAGTGCCTTTACAAAGTCTCTTCCCTGCTGTTGTTCTTGGGATCACAAACAGCCCCTGGTAAGGCAGCTTGTTGTGGGCTCACCACAATACTTTGCAAACAGTAAGTGCTCAATAAAAAAAATTCATTCAATCATATTTATTGAGCACTTACTGTGTGCAGAGCACTGTACTAAGCACATGGAAAGTACAGTTCAGCAATAACAAGAGACAATTCCTGCCCACACTGGGCTTGCAATCTAGAAAGGGGGAGGCAGACATCAAAACAGGTAAACAGGCATCGATATAAATAAATAGAATTATAGATATGTACATATATACATGAGTGCCGTGGGGCGGGGAAGGCGGGGTAGAGCAAAGGGAGTGAGTCAAGGTGATGAAGAGGGAAGGGGGAGCTGAGGAAAAGGGGGCTTAATCTTGTATATTTTTATTACCTATTTATTTTGTTAATGAGGTGTACATCCTCTTGATTCTATTTATCGTAATTATGTTGTCTTGTTTTTATCCGTCTGTCTCCCCCGATTAGACTGTAAGCCGTCAATGGGCAAAGATTGTCTCTATCTGTTGCCGAATTGTACCTTTCAAGCACTTAGTACAATGCTCTGCACATAGTAAGCGCTCAATAAATACTATAGAATGAATGAGTATAGCCTAGTAGGAAGAGCATGTGCCTGGGAGTCAGAGGACCTGAGTTCTAACGGTAGCTGAATCACTTGTCTGTAATGTGATTTTGTGCAGTTAACCTCTCTGTGCTTTGGTTTCCTCAGCTGTAAAATGGGGACCTGTTCTCTAGCCACCCAAACGGCTATCTTACTGGTACAGGCTCTCATAATATCCCGGCTGGATTATTGTGTCAGCCTTCTCTCTGACCTCTCTTCCTCCTGTCTCTCTCCGCTCCAGTCTATTCTTCATTCCGCTGCCTGGATCATCTTCCTGCAGAAACGTTCTGGCCATGTCACTCCCCTTCTCAAAATCCTCCAGTGGTTGCCTATCAACCTCTGCATGAAACAAAAACTTCTCACTCTAGGCTTCAAGGCTCTCCTTCCCCTTGCCCCCTCCTACCTCTCCTCCCTTCTCTCTTTTACTGCCCACCCCGCAAGCTCCGCTCCTCTACCGCCCACCTCCTCACCGCCCCCCGTTCTCGCCTATCCCGCCATCGACCCCTGGCCCACGTCCTCCCGCGGTCCTGGAACGCCCTCCCTCCTCACCTCTGCCAAACTAACTCTCTTCCCCTCTTCAAAACTCTACTGAGAGCTCACCTCCTCCAAGAGGCCTGCCCAGACTGAGCTTCGCCTTTTCCCTCTGCTCCCTCTGCTGTCTCTCTGCCCCCCTTCACCTCCCCTCAGCTAAGTCCCCTTTCCCCCTTTCCCTCTGCTCCTCCCCCCCCCCTTACCCTCCCCTCAGCACTGTGCTCATTTGTATATATTTTAATTACCCTATTTATTTTGTTAATGAGGTGTACATCTCCTTGATTCTATTTATTGCAATTAATTTGTCTTGTTTTTGTCCATCTGTCTCCCCCGATTAGACTGTAAGCCCGTCACTGGACAGGGATTGTCTCTATCTTTTGCCGAATTGTCCATTCCAAGCACTAGTACAGTGCTTTGCACATAGTAAATGCTCAATAAATGCTATTGAATGAATTTAATGAGTGCTTACTGAGTGAACAACACTGTACTAAGTGCTTGGGAGACTACAACACAGTTGTGAGACAGTCCCTGCCCGCAAGATTAAAGTCTAGGTGGAGAAACAAACGTTGAAATTAATTACGCCTATGGGAAAGGACAGAGTGTAGTGTTGTAGGGCTGAGGATGAGAGTGAACTTCAAGTGCTGAAGGAGTACAGGTTCATTCATTCAATTGTATTTATTGAGCGCTTACTGTGTGCAGAACACTGTACAGATCCAATTGCATAGGTGATTTAGGAGGGAGGGGGGTAAGGGGTAATGAGGACATAGTCGGGAAAGGCCTGTTGGAGGAGATGGGCTTTTAGGAGGACTTTGAAGGTGGGGAGAGTGGTGGACTGTAAACCCGTCATTGGGCAGGGATTGTCTTTATCTGTTGCTGAATTGTACATTCCAACCGCTTAGTACAGTGCTCTGCAATAGTAAGCGCTCAATAAATACTATTGAATGAATGAATGGACTGACAGATCTGAAGGGGGAGGTGAGTTCCATGCCAGAAGGAGGATGTGGGCAAGGGACAATGGCAAGATAGATTAGATGGAGGCACAGTGAGTTGAGTTGGGCATTAGAGGAGTAAAGTGTGTGGGGGCTGGGTCATAGAGGGAGCTCAGTGAGGTGAGGTAGGAAGGGGAGGACTCATTGAGTGCTTTAAAGCTGACCGTAACGAATTTCTGATTGATACAAAGGTGGATGGGCAACCATTGGAGATTTGGGAGGGGTAGGGAGACGTGGATTGAGCTTTCCTTATTCAATAGTATTTATTGAGCGCTTACTATGGGCAGAGCACTGTACTAAGCGCTTGGAATGTACAAATCGGCAACAGATAGAGACAGTCCCTGCCCATTGACGGGCTTTCCTTAGCAAAATGATCTGGGCAGTGGAGTGAAGCATAGAGCGGGAGGTGACAGGAATCAGGGAGGTCAATGAGAAGACTGATGCTGTAGTCAAGGCGGGATGCTTGGCACATAGAGAGCGCTTAACAAATACCATCATCATTATTTTATAAGTACTTGGATCAGCACAGTAGCAGTTTGGATGGAGAGGATATGGAAGATTTTAGTGATGTTGTGAAGATAGAAGTGAAAATATTTGGTGACATTGAACGTTGGGGTTGAATGAGAGGACTGAGTTAAGGATAAAGCCAAGATTACAGGCTTGTGTGGCAGGAAGGATAGAGGTGTTGTCTTCGGGAATGTGAAAACGGGAAGAAGGCAGGGGGAGGAGTGGGTTTGGGTGGGTTAAGTTGAAGGTGTCAGCGAGACATCCAACAGGAGGTGTCCTGAAGGCAGGAGGAAATGCGAGACTGCAGAGAAGGAGAGAGGGCAGGGCTGGGGATGGAGATTTGGGACTCCCCTACATAAAAATAATAATAATAATAGTGGTATTTGTTAAGCACTTACTATGTGAAAAGCACTGTTCTAAGCGCTGGGGAGAAACAAGGTGATCAGGTTGTCCCACGTGGGGCTCACAGTTTTCATCCCCATTTTGCAGATGAGGTAACTGAAACACAGAGAATAATAATAATAATAATAATGTTGGTATTTATTAAGTGCTTACTATGTGCAGAGCATTGTTCTAAGCGCTGGGGTAGATACAGGGGAATCAGGTTGTCCCACGTGAGGCTCACAGTTAATCCCCATTTTACAGATGAGGTCACTGAGGCACAGAGAAGTTAAGTGACTTGCCCAAAGTCACACAGCTGGCAAGCAGCAGAGTGGGGATTCCTACCCATGACCTCTGACTCCCAAGCCCGGGCTCTGTCCACTGAGCCTTGCTGCTTCTCAAAAGGGGATCCAGGAGTGAACCTGAGAGACCGTCAGAGTTAGAGCGTAGGAAGCAGAGGAGCCAGCAAAGAAGTCCGAGAAAGAGCTGTCAGAAGATAGGAGGAGAACCAGGAGAGGATGATGTCGGTGAAGACAAGCTTCGATAACATTTCCAGGAGAAGGCGGTAAACGGTAGGTGACAGAAGTGTGGCAGTCAGTCAAAGAGTAATAATAACAATAATAATGTTGGTATTTGTTAAGCGCTTACTATGCGCAGAGCACTGTTCTAAGCGCTGGGGTAGACACAGGGTAATCAGGTTGTCCCAGATGAGGCTCACAGTCTTAATCCCCATTTTACAGATGAGGTAAGTGAGGCACAGAGAAGTGAAGTGACTTGCCCACAGTCACACAGCTGACAAGTGGCACCATCTCCCAAGCCCGTGCTCTTTCCACGGAGCCACGCTCCTCAAGTAACAGAGTAAGTAACAGAGGCGTGGCCTATTGGAAAGTGTACGGGCCTGGGAGCCAGAGGACCTGAGTTCCAATCCCCGCTCTGCCACTTGCCTGCTGCATGACCTTGGACAAGATATTTAACTTCCCCGGGCCTCCATTTCTTCATCCTGTAAAATGGGGATTCAACAGCTGTTCTCCCTCCCACTTGTACCGTAAGCCCTATGTGGGGTGGGGACTGTGTTCATTCATTCATTCATTCAATAGTATTTATTGAGCGCTTACTATGTGCAGAGCACTGTACTAAGGGCTTGGAATGTACAATTTGGGAACAGATAGAGACAATCCCTGCCCAATGATGGGCTTATAGACCTTACCAATGAGTTTCTACTCCAGCACTTAGTGCAGCGGTTGGAAGCGTGGCTCAGTGGAAAGAGCACGGGCTTGGGAGTTTGAGGTCATGGGTGCGAATGCCGGCTCTTGTAAGGTTTGTGACCTTGGGCAAGTCACTTCACTTCCTCTGGGCCTCAGTCACCTCATCTTTAAATAGGGATGAAAACTGTGAGTTCCGTGTGGGACAACCTGATTACCTTGTATCCCCCCTAGTGCTTAGAACAGTGCTTGGCACATAGTACGAGAACGAAACCCTTTACCTCTCCGCAGCTAAACCCTCTTTTCCCCCTTTCCCTCTGCTCCTCCACCTCTCCCTTCCCATCCCCACAGCACTGTACTCGTCCACTCAACTGTATATATTTCCATTGCCCTATTTATTTTGTTAATGACTTGTACATCGCCTCGATTCTATTTAGTTGCCATTGTTTTTACGAGATGTTCTTCCCCTCGACTCTATTTATGGCCATCGTTCTCGTCTGTCCGTCTCCCCCGATTAGACTGTAAGCCCGTCAAACGGCAGGGACCGTCCTATCTGTTGCCGACTTGTTCATCCCAAGCGCTTAGTACAGTGCTCTGCACATAGTAAGCGCTCAATAAATACGAATGAATGAATGAATGAATGAATGAATGAATGACCTTGTATCCCCCCTAGTGCTTAGAACAGTGCTTGGCACATAGTAAGTGCTTACTAAATGCTATTAGTATTATTATTCTCTGGGCTTCAGTTACCTCATCCATAAAATGGGGATGAAGGCTGTGAGCCCCCCGTGGGACAAACCTGATCACCTCGTGGAGTCAGAGGTCATGAGTTCGAATCCCAGCTCTGCCACTTGTCGGCTGTGTGACTGTGGGCAAGTCACTTAACTTCTCTGTGCCTCAGTTTCCTCATCTGTAAAATGGGGATTAAGACTGTGAGCCCCACGTGGGACAACCTGATTCCCCTATGTCTACCCCAGCGCTTAGAACAGTGCTTGGCACATAGTAAGCGCTTAACAAATACCAAAATTATTATTATTATTATTATGTCTCGACTCCAGTGGTTAGAACAGTGCTTGGCACTTCTTTGGCTCAGTGGAAAGAGCCCGGCCCGGCCCCGCCCCCTCCATTGGCCCCGCCCCCTCACGTGGCCCCGCCCCCTTCATTGCCCCCGCCCCCCGCCGCAGCGCCCGTCACGTGCCCGGGCCCCGGCCGGCCCCGCCGGCCCCCCCGCTCCCGCCCCCGCCGCCTCCCATTGGCTCCCCGTGGCGTCTTCCTGGTCCCGTGACCCGGAAGCGGGCCTCGGATTGGTGGGCGCGGGGGCGGGGCGGACCCCCACCGGGGTTGCCCGGGCGACGGCGGGGGCGCGGCCGCGGGAGCGAGCCCCGGCCGCTCGATGAGGCTCCGCCGGCGGCGGCGGCGGCGACTGGTGGGGGAGGGAAGCAGGGAGGGAAGGAGGGCAGGGGAGCGAGCGTCGGCTGACGGCCCATCCCCGGCCCATCCCCGGCCCATCCCCCGGCCCAGGACCGGACCGGCCCGGCCCGACCCGACCCGACCTTCCCCCCCAGGTACGGCGGGCGGGCGGGCGGGGGGAGGGAGGGAGGGACACACGGGCCTCCCGCGGGGGGCGGGGCGGGGGGCTCCGTCCCCCTCCCCCCCAGGACCCCCCACTCTCCTTCTCTCCCGCCCCACCCAAGCCCCCCCCACTCTTTCCCCTCCCCCCCTCCGCAGGGCCCCCCAACTGTCCTCTCCTTGCCCTCCCAGCTCTCCTCCTTCCCCCAACTCTCCTCCTCCCCCGCAGGACCCCCCAATTCTCCTCCCCTCCCTCCCTCTTAGGACCCCCAAACTCTCCTCCCCTTCTCCCCCCCCAAGGCCCCCCAACCCACTTCCTTCCCCCCCCCCCAACTCTCCTCTCCCCACCCCGGGCCCCCCAACTCTTCTTCCCCCAACTCTCCTCCCCTTCCCCCCTCCAAGGCCCCCCAACTCTCCTCCTTCCCCCCCACCTCTCCTCTCCCCCCTACCTTTCCTTCTCCCCCCCAGCTGTCCTCCCCTTCCCCCTCAGGGCCCCCAACTCTCCTCCCTTTCCCCTCTCAGAGTCCCTCCAATTCTCCTCCCTCCCCCAGGACCCCCCAGCCCTCCTCCCCCTCCCAGGGCCCCCCAACTCTCCTCTCCTCCCCCAGGGCTCCCCAACTCTCCTCCTCTGCCCCTCCAACTCTCTTCCCCTCCCCCCCCTCAGGGTGCCCCCCAAATTTTCTCCTTCCCTTCCCTCTTCCCTCCCCCCCCCCGTGGCCCCCCCATCCTCCCCCCGGGCGCCTTCCCTCCTCCACCCCGACCCCCCAAGATCCCCCCAGGACCGCCCTGGCCATCCTGGCCCAGAGCCTTAAGGGAACCCCCACTCCCTTTGCCCTGACCCCTCGGGCCTTTAAAACCCGCCCCCCTCCCTCTGCCCCCCCCCCATTCTGCCCTCAGTGGTGTCCATCCAGCGCTTACTCTGTGCCGAGCACTGTGCCCAGCACTGTGCCCAGTGCGCCGGGGAGCCCAATGGCAACAAGGTTGGTGGACGCAGTCCCCTGGCAAGACGGCCCCTGGTGTCCCCCCCGCCCACCTCTCCCCCACTCTGAGCTTCTCCTGCGTCGTTCATTCAGTCGTATTTATTGAGCGCTTACTGTGTTGCAGACCACAGTACTGAGCGCTTGGTAAGTGCAATTTCATGGTCATGGGTTCTAATCCCCGCTCCGCCGCTTGTCAGCTGTGTGACTGTGGGCAAGTCACTTCTCTGGGCCTCAGTGACCTCGTCTGTCAAATGGGGATGAAGACTGTGAGCCTCTCGGGGGACAACCTGATGACCCTGTATCTCCCCCAGCGCTTAGAACAGTGCTCTGCACAGAGTAAGCGCTTAACAAATACCAACATTATTATTATTTATTACAATTTGGCCACAAAATCTCTACCCAACAGTGGGCTCTCATCCTCTCCTTACCCTCCTTTTCCCTAAATCCAACTCAACCCGCCAGTGGCCCATCGCCATCCAATGATCCATTTTTTCCCCAACGCCCTTTCCAGCCTCCCTCGTGGTCCCCCCTGACCCAAACTGGGGGGGGAAGGGCTGCCCCTTCTGCCCAGTGCTGCCCCTTTCGCTTGACCTTAAGACCTTAAGGGTTCCCTTAAGAAGTCGATCTTCAGCGTTCAAAAACCCGCCTGGGTTTGGCCTCCTAATTTTCCCTTCTCACCTCCCTCATCCCAGCCCATCTTGCCTCCATCCTTCCTTCCCCCAGCGCCGTCTACCCATCCTCTCCTCACTGCCACAAACTCATTAAACGCTAATTAAAGACTAGAACCGATTAGACTGTGAGCCTGTCAGTGGGCAGGGATTGTCTCTATCTGTTGCCGAATTGTACATTCCAACCGCTTAGTACAGTGCTCTGCTCATAGTAAGCGCTCAGTAAATACTATTGAATGAATGAATGAACCTGCAACAGGAGGGGGGATCGGGCCTCTCACCCCTTAAAACGAACCCTCCCTCTGCGAGAAATAGCTTGACCCCAATGGGTAGAGCCCGGGCAGGGAGTCAGGAGAACCTGGGTTCTAATCCTGGCCCCGCCACTTGTCCGCTGGGTGACCTTGGGCGAGGTCACTTCTTTGCAGCCTGACTCCGTGGAAATCGCACGGGCTTGGGAGTCAGAGGTCATGGGTTTGAATCCCAGCTCCGCCGCCTGTCAGCTGCGTGACTGTGGGCAAGTCACTTCATTTCTCTGGGCCTCAGTTCCCTCATCTGGAAAATGGGGATGAAGACTGTGAGCCTCACGTGGGACAACCTGATGACCCTGTATCTACCCCAGCGCTTAGAACAGTGCTCTGCACAGAGTAAGCGCTTAACAAATGCCGTCATTATTATGATTATTCTTGGGACCTTAGTTACCTCATCTCTTAAAATGGGGTACATGCGGAACAGAGAGTGTGCCTTTCATTCATTCATTCAATTGCATCTATTGAGCGCTTACTGTGTGCAGAACACTGTACCAAGTGCTTGGAATGTACGATTCTGCAACAGATAGAGACAATCCCTGCCCAATGACAGGCCCGCTGTCTAAACGGGGGGAGAGTGCCTCCAACCCGATTTGCTTCTTTCCACCCTAGCGCTTAGTACAGTGCTTGGCACATAATAAGCACATAACAAATACCACCGTTATCATTATTCTGCTCCGAACTTTAGACTAGAACTGTTCCCCTCCCTCCCCCGGTCAATCTCCCATTTGCGGAAGTTGATTTTTCGTATTCCTGTCTGGTTTTAAAAAGAGAGCGTGAGTTCCCGTTCAGGGTGTCACCTTCCTCATTCTTGCAGCCGGTGTTTTGTCAGGGGGGCCCTTCTTTTGCTGGTGAATTGAGGGGAACCCCCGATGGGGTGCTCTGTTCTCACTAGGTCCATTCATTCACTCATTCAGTGGTATTTTTTGAGTGCCTCCTGTGTGCAGAGTGTTGTTTTATGCACTTGGGAGAGTACAATATCCCCCCCAGCGCTTAGAACAGTGCTTCGCACGTAGTAAGCGCTTAACAAATGCCGTCATTATTATTATTATTATTTAAGCAGACACATTCCCTGCCCGTAACAAGCTTTCAGTCTAGCGGCAGGGAGACAGACATTTAAGAGAAGTAGTATGGCCTACTGTCAAGAGTATGGGTTTGGCAGTCAGAGGACGTGGGTTCTAATTCCGGCTCCACATTGCCTGCTCTGTGACCTTGGGCAAGTCACTTCACTTCTCTGGGCCTCAGTTACCTCATCTGTAAAATGGGGATTAAGACTGTGAACCCCACATGGGTCAACCTGCTTACCTTGTATCCAGTTCTTTGAACAGTGCTTGGCACCTAGTAAGTGCTTAAATACCATAATTATTACTATAATTATTACTAGTAATAGAAATAAACATTAGGCACCTAGGAAAGTAGCGTTGCTTACTCCTTCCCTCTTCAAAGCCTTATTGAAGGCACATCTCCTCCAAGAGGCCTTCCCTGACTTCTTCCACTCCTTTCTGTGTCACCTTGACTTGTTGCTTTTATTCATCAGCCCCTCAGCACTTAAGTACATGTCTGTAATTTATATTGTCTTTCTCCCTTTCTAGACTATAAGCTCGTTGTGGGCAGGGAATGTGTCTGTTATATTGTACTCTCCCAAGCGTTTAATGCAGTGCTCTGCACACAGTTTAAGCGCTCGGTAAATACAAGTGATTGTTATTGCTTGGTAATGACGGTAGGAGACGGCTTCGTGATCAAAACTTAGAACCTCAGGTTTGATTCCATGTATGCCCAAACTGAGGTCCCTTTTATGGGAAAATGTAAGATCTTTATGTTGCCTTAGTACGAAGTGTTTAGTCCGGTGCTCTGCACCTAGTAAGCAGTCAGCAGATGTTGTATCGATTGATTGCCTATTTATTTATTAAGCGCTTACTGTGCGCAGAGTACTGTACTAAGCGCTTGGGAAAATACAATACAACATGATTCTGGTACCCTTTTCAGAGAATTGTCCAGCTCCTCGTTGTGCGCCCTCTGCTCCAAAATGTAGACTTAGTCATTCAATAGTATTTACTAAGCGCTTACTGTATGCAGAGCACTGTACTAAGCATTGGGGAGAGTACAATCCGACAATAAACAGATTTGGAAGCTTTGTGCAGCAGGGATACCTGCCTTTTTTTTTATCAATCCACCAGGTCCAAATAACACTTGAGCTCTTGCTGGTTTTGTAAATGATTCTAGTTGGCATGAAGGGTAGTAAATTATTCCTGACAAAATAGTGAATTGCCTTGGAGAACTCCGCAACAGTAGCAGGGAGCGTGTTTTGGGCTGTCTTTTTCCGGAGGTTGGCAAAGTAGCTTGGAGGAGGCAGAACATCACCATTCTCTCTGTTACTGACATCAAGACGCCAGTGAAGAAGTTCCTGAACCACTGGGCTCCCTGATCTAGGATTGGGGAATTTTGAGAACTAGGATATGATTCAGTGTCCTAATTCTGGGATGGAGTTGGGGCCCTAGAAATTTCCACTTCATATGCCCTAGTTTCGTCTCCGTGTCCGTCTCCCCGTGTGGCCTAGTGGGAAGAACACGGGGTCTGGGAGTCGGAGGACCTGGTTCTAATCCTGGCTCTGTCGATTGCATGCTGATTGTCACCTTGGGGAAGTCATTTCTTAGTGCCTCAGTTGCCTCCTCTGTAAAATGGGGAGTGAATACCTGCTCTCCCTCCTATTTGGACCGTGAACAATGGAGTGGACTCTGTTCCACTTGACATATAAGTGCTTAATACCATAAAAAAGCCCTTGAATTTAAGTATCATCAACCAATCAATGGATTGTACTAAGCGCTTAGTATTGTGTCTACTAATATCCTTTGGACTTTCCCCAACATTTAGTAAGCCAAGTACAGTGCTCTGCACACCGTAAATACTCAAAAACTACAATTGATGGACTAATAATAATAATGTTGGTATTTCTTAAGCGCTTACTATGTGCAGAGCACTGTTCTAAGCTCTGGGGTAGATACAGGATAATCAGGTTGTCCCACGTGAGGCTCACAGTTTTAATCCCCATTTTACAGATGAGGGAACTGAGGCACAGAGAAGTTAAGTGACTTGCCCACAGTCACACAGCTGACAAGTGGCAGAGCTGGGATTCGAACCCCTGACCTCTGACTCCCAAGCTCTGGCTCTTTCCATTGAGGGTATAATACAACAGAATTATCGGATACATTCTAGCTTACAGTCTAGAGGGGGGAACAGATGTTAATAACGTGACCTTGGGCAAGTCACTTAACTTCTATGTGCCTCAGTGAACTCATCTGTAAAATGGGGATTGAGACTGTGAGCCCACGTGGGATAGGGGCGGTGTCCAACCCGATTTGCTCGTATCCACCCCAGCGCTTAGTACAGTGCCTGGCATACAGTAAGCGCTTAAATACCGTAATTATTATTAGTATTAATGATAATTGTGGTATTTGTTAAGCGCTTATTGTGCCAGGCACTTTAATAAGCACTATTATGAAAAAATAAGTAAGCTCTTGGTATAGTGCCACAGAAATTAGTGCTTTGGACGACCTTGAAGGTGAAGAGGGAAGGTCGGGAGTGGGTGGAGGAAAGAATAGAAGAAAGGGGTTATTAAGTGGGAGTTAGCCACATTAAATGAGAGGTGAACATGACACTGGACCAAAGAGGACACCAAAACCTGGGATAGAGCATCTGTCATCCCAGACCTGGCCCCCACCCCTCTGGGGTCTCCGGGCCGGGGTAGCGGGAGCATAAATTGGCTGTGGTGGCTGGTCCAGTGCGGGT
Source organism: Ornithorhynchus anatinus (assembly GCF_004115215.2). Lineage (NCBI taxonomy): Eukaryota > Metazoa > Chordata > Mammalia > Monotremata > Ornithorhynchidae > Ornithorhynchus > Ornithorhynchus anatinus. Next base: position 172,487,006 of record NC_041728.1, on the reverse strand, counting down.
GAGGAGGCCTGTGAGGATTAGGGGGTGAGAGGAATGGAGTGGATGGGATTGAGGTTAAGGGGTGGGTGAGTGCAGGAGCCACGGTGATGGAAGCTTTCATAATAATAATAATAATAATTATGGTACTTATGAAGCACTTATTATGTGCCGATCACTGTTCTAAGTGTTGGAGTAGATACAAGCTAATCGGGTTGAACACAGTCCCTTGTCCCACATGGGCCTGGCACTCTTAATCCCCATTTTACAGCTGAGGTAACCGAGGCCCAGAGAAGTGAAACGACTTGCCCAATAACCCCTTTCTTCTTGACCTTTCCCAAGGTCACCCAGCAGACGAGGGGAAGAGCTGGGATTAGAACCCAGGTCCTTCTGACTCCCTGGCCCGGGCTCTATCCATTAAGCCACACTGTTTTAGGGAGGCTGAGGTGAGCACATGTTGGGAGGGGGATGGTTGGGGACAGGGGAGGCGGGGGCGTAAGGAGTCATCGGCAGATGACCGCAATGGAACCAAATTTGGCAAATTGTAGCTCACGGGAAAATAAGCCCCACTGTTGTGGAACGGCCGCAGCAGTAAAGTGTCATCCAGGAAGCAGGCGACCACTAAGCGGGGAGGCCCCGAGAGGCAGAGGACTTGAGTTTTAATCCTCGCTCTGCCACTGACTGCCGTATAAACTTGGGCAAGTCACTTTAATTCTCTGTGCCTCAGTTCCGTCATCAAATCATATTTACCGAGCGCTTACTCTTTTATGGCATTTACTTGCTTACTCTGTACCAGGCACTCTGCTAAGGCCTAAGGTGGATACTTGCTTATCAGTTTGGACACAATCCATGTTCCCCTTGGGAATCACAGTCTTAATCCCCAGTTTTTTAGTTGAGGTAAGTGGGGCACAGAGATGTAAAGTGGCGATGATGATGGTATTTAAGCGCTTACTATGTGCAAAGCACTGTTCTAAGCGCTGGGGGGGATACGAGGTGATCAGGTGGTCCCGCGTGGGGCTCACAGTCTTCATCCCCATTTTCCAGATGAGGGAATTTAGGCACAGAGAAGTGAAGTGACTTGCCCAAGATCACACAGCAGACAAGTGGCGAAGCAGGGATTAGAACCCAGGTCATTTTGAGTCTTAGACCCACGCTCTATCCACTAGGCCAGGCTGCTTACTCGGTACAGAGCACCGTACTAAGTGCTTGGGAGGGTACATTATAACAGCATCAGCAGATATGTTCCCTGCCCACATCTGCAAAATGGGGATTCAATTCCCATTCTCTTCCCTATTTAATTTAGACTCTGTGACCCATCAGAATCCTGAAGTTGAGGACCGTTGCCGTAAATTGGATTCCACTTGCTCTTCATTCAGTCATATTTACTGAGTGCTTACTGTGTGCAGAGCACTGTACTAAGCGCTCGGGAGAGTAGAGTCCAACAGTAAACAGACACATTCCCTGCCTGCCACAAGCTTACAGTTTACAGGGCGCTCTCCAGAGAGTGATTGTGCTCTCACTCGATCTCCTTTATGCATTGCCTATGCACCTGGTATACATCCCATTTTCAGCCCCATGGCGCTTACACACATTATTGGGCGGGATTGTCTCTATCTGTTGCTGCATTGTACATTCCAAGCACTTAGTACAGTGCTCTGCATATAGTAAGTGCTCAATAAATACTATTGAATGAAAGTAAGCACTCAATAAAATACGATTGACTGAATTGACTGAATAGGTTCAAATCCCGGCTCGGCCACTTGTCAGCTGTGTGACTTTGGGCAAGTCACTTAACTTCTCGGTGCCTCAGTTCCCTCATCTGTAAAATGAGAATTAAGACTGTGAGCCCCACGTGGGACAACCTGATTCCCCTGTGTCTACCCCAGCGCTTAGAACAGTGCTCGGTACATAGTAAGCGCTTAACAAATACCAACATTATTATTATTATCCTTACACTCTGCATTACCGTATCTGTAATTCATTTTAATATCCACCTCCACCTCGAGACTGTAAGCTCCCTGTAGTCAGGGATCGTGCCTAATTACTCTGACTCTCTGCACATAAGAAGCACTCAGTAAATTTGAGTAGGCAGTGAAGAAATTGGGGCTACTGGATTCTGAGCCAACCAGGTTTTCTCCTTCTGGCCTTCAGCGATTGTCTAGATAAAACGGGACTGGAATCATGTGGAAGTGATGAGTGGGAAGATTCCTACCCCGGTAACCTCATTTTTTTCCATGATATTTTAGTGATGACTGTGTGCCAGGCAGCGTACTGAGCTTCGAGATAGAGACGAGCTAATCAGGTTGGACAGAGTCCCTGTCCCACACAGTCTCACAAGCCCGTAACCGTGGCATTTTCTTTGACTCATCTGCCTTTCACCCGACACAGTCCATGTGTAATGAAGCCCACTTGGTTTTACCTTCACAGCTTCTCTAGAAATTCCCCCTTTTCCCTTTCCTCTCCAACCAAGCTGCTGCCCTGAGCACTTATCATTTTCCATCTTGACTACCGCATCAGCTTCCTCTCTGACCTCCCTGCCTCCTGACTATTCACTCCGTACTTCAGACTGCTCCCCGGATCATTTTTCTAAAAAAAAGTTCAGTCCGTCTCTCCCCACTCCTCCAAAAGCTTCCAGTGGTTCTCCGTTCACCTCCGTATCCAACAAAGACTCCTTACCCTCTGCCAAAAAGCACTCATTTAGCTCCCTCCCTCCTACCTCACCTTGCCGATCTCCTTCTACAACCCAGCCTGCCCACGCTGCTCTTTGCATCTCGTCTATCCCACCCCTGTTCCGTTGCTCACGTTCTCCATCAAGTCTGGAACTCCCTCCCCCTTTGGCTGTGGACCCCTTAAGCACTTGGCTACTCATGCCAGGCCCACATTCATTCATTCAGTCGTATTTATTGAGCGCCTGCTGTGTGCAGAGCACTGTACTAAGCGCTTGGAATGTACAATTCGGCAACGGATAGAGACAATCCCTGCCCAACCACAGGATCACTGCCCAAAACGGGGAGACAGCAATTGATATTCTACTACTTCCCCTATCCATAATCGATTTTAATGTCTGTCTCCTCCTGTAGACTGTAAGCACCTTGTGGCAAGCAGCGTGGCACAGTGGAAGGAGCCTGGCTAGGGCATCAGAGGTCATGAGTTCAAATTCCGGCTCCGCCGCTTGTCAGCTATGTGACTGAGCAAGTCACTTCACTTCTCTGGGCCTCAGTTACCTCATCTGTAAAATGGGGATGAAGATGGTGAGCCTCACATGGGGCAACCTGATTACCCCGTGTCTACCCCAGTGCTTAGAACAGTGCTCTGCACATAGTAAGCGCTTAACAAATACCAACATTATTATTTACCAACTCTGTTGTATTGTGCTTTTCCTAGTGCTTAGTACAGTCCTCTGTCCTTTTTAAGAACACAGTTAATGCCATTGATTGCTAAGGCCTTGGGCTGCTAATTTCAATCATGCATAGAAGCAACATACAGGGTAAACATGGTTTTAAGGGAGACCTGCTATTGATGCTTGAGAAAGACTGACAAGCCAAGCCTGCAGTAATTTCTCATCCTGGTAAACCAACTTTCATTCATTTTGGCAGTTCGTAAAATGCCCGCTGGGCCTTGAAAGGAAATAACTTGGTTGAAGTCTTTAGGATGATTTCTCATTTGAAAAATCAAACACACCTCTAATGCTTTGTGGAGCAGGAAATGAGATGTGAAAGAATACAGGAAAACAACTGTCTTTGCCCAAGTGGTGTTTTGTTTATAGGTTGGAGTGAAAGCCCATGATAACATTTTTCGTATTTAGACTGCTGTATGTGAAAATGATTGGTCTGTGGATGAATGACTAGCAAACAGTATTGATTTTGGTTATGGTGTAGCACGGTTGATGTATTGGTCGAACACTACATCTTAATGACTTTTGTTGTTTTTTAAGCAAGTGCATTAAATACAGACAGCATGCACAATTCCATATCTGTCAGGGAAAACAAGGAGATTAATTTCTATTTAATACAAATTCTAGAAGTAATGGACTAAGCCTAGCACTTAAATGATTCAGTTCCTGTGTTTAGTGACAAGAAACCTGACCCAGTGAATAGAACATGGGGCTGGAAGTCAGAGGGTTTGGGTTCTAATGCCGCTCCACCACTTGTCTGCCGTGGGACCTTGAGCAAGTCACTTCACTTCTCTGGGCCTCCGTTACCTCAGCTTTAAAATGGTGATTAATGGCGCTAGCCCCATGTGGGACATGGACTGTGTCCAACCTGATTATCTTGTATCTATCCCAGCACTTAGAAGAGTACCTGGCACATAGTAAGCGCTTAACAGATACCATCATCAACACTTAGTACAGTGCTCTGCACATAGCGCTCAATGAATACTATTGATTGACTGACTGATGGAGGGAGGCCTTTCCCATGAGATGACGGAAGTGAGGCTTAATGGCGAACACACCCGCCAGTGGTTTAGCTGGCTGTCCTGGAGGGTGGAAAGCTTCGGAGTTGTCGCATTTAACATTTTGATCAGCTGGATGGAGGAGATAACCCCCCAAAACATTGGCATGAATCCTAGAACCTATAAATGACCATTGTTATAATTTCCTTTAAAAGTTAGAACTCAATGATTGGAGATTTGTTCTTGCTCATTAACTCCTATTGAAAGTATGCATTCATTCATTCATTCAATTGTATTTATTGAGCACTTATTATGTCAGAGCACTGTACTAAGCGCTTGGAAAATACAATTCGGTATACCCGCAAGTAGCGTGGCTTTTAATACCCTGTTTCTTAAATTGTATTAATCATTGTTGACATTCTAAATCTGACCAAAAAATATATATTTAGGGGCAGGTCTTAGATGTGGTTTGGTGTTCATACTTGAGAAAGCAAGTGTTGTGTTTGCACAGCATATCTCTTTTTTGTGGTATTTAAATGCTTACTATGTGCCAGGCACCATGTGACAGATATGGGCTAATCAGGTTGGGTACCGTCCACATTTTCTTAATCCCCCTTTTACGGAGGAGGTAACTGAGGCATAGAAAAGCTTAAACGACTTACCCAAGGTCACTCAGACAAGCAGCGGAGCTGGAATTAGAACCCAGGTCCTTCTGATTCCTTGGCCCTGGCTCTATCTAGTGGAAAGAGCCCAAGATTGAGAGTTAAGAGGCCTGTGTTTCAATCTACATTTCCTCCCCTGTTCTCTCCCCTTCCCTCCAGGCTCAAATCTCCTCCTGCCTTCAGGACATCTCCACCTGGATGTCTGCCCACCACCTATAACTCAACATGTCCAAGACTGAGCTCCTTATCTTCCCTCCCAAACCCTGTCCTCTCCCTGACTTCCCAGTCACGGTGGACAACATTACCATCTACTCCGCCAAACTGTCTTCCCCTCTTGAAGTCCCTACTGAGAGCTCACCTCCTCCAGGAGGTCTTCCCAGACTGAGCCCCCTTTTCCCTCTGCTCCTCCTCCCTTCCCAATTCCCCTTCCCCTGCCCTCTGCTCTTCCCCCTTCCCCTCCCCTCAGCACTGTGCATATTTGTATATTTAATTTATTACCCTATTTATTTTGTTAATAATGTGTATATCTCTATGATTCTATTTACTTTGACGAGGTCTGCACTAGACTGCTTGTTTTGTTCTGCTTTGCTTTCTGTCTCCCCTGTTTAGACTGTGAAACCGTTATTGGGCAGGAATTGTCTCTATCTGTTGCAAAATTGTACACTCCAAGCACTTAGTTCAGTGCTCTGCACATAGTAAGCACTTAATAAATACTCCTGAATGAATGAATGAATGGGTTCTACTCCCGCCTCTGCTGCTTGTCTGCTGTGTGACCTTGGGCAAGTAACTTAACTTCTCTGTGCCTCAGTTACCTCATCTGTAAAATGGGGATTAAAACTGTGAGCCCCATGTGGGACAATCTAATTACCTTGTATCTACTTCAGCGCTTTAGAACAGTGCTTGGCACATAGTAAGCGCTTAACAAATACCATGATTATTATTAGTCTGTGAGCCCCCGTGGGACAGGGAATGTGTCCGATCTGCTAATTAACCTTACTAATGCTTGGCACATGGTAAATGCGTAAAGTACTATTATTAATACTAAATATTAAACCTTTTAACAATGTGGAAAGGGTATTTCCTTTCAAGCTAAAGGGCTACTTTCTAACTTGGGTAATAAGAGGCCCTATTGGAGTTCCATGCCATTGCTTAATGCATTTCTATTTCATGATGAGGTTTATGTTTATAGGGAAGAAGCATGGACTAGTGGATAGAGCACCGGCCTGAGAGTCAGAAAGTCATGGATTCTAATCCTGGCTCTGCCACTTGTCTGCTAGGTCACCTTCGGCAAGTCACTTCACTTCTCTGTGCCTCAGTTCCCCCTTCTGTAAAATGGGGATTAAGAGTGTGAGCCCTTTGTGGGACAGGTACTGTGTCCAATCTGATTATCTGGTATCTATCCCAGAGCTTAGAACAATGTCTGTCACATATTAAGCACTTAAATGCCATGATTATAATTATTATTGTTTTTTGTTTTTATGGCATTTGCTAACTGTTTATTATGTGGCGGATACTGCACTAAGTACTGAGGTAGGTATAAGATAATCATGTTGGGCACAGTCCCTGTCCCATATGGGACACCCAGTCTTATTCTCCATTTTGCAGATGAGGTAACTGAGGCTCAGAGAAGTTAAGTGACTTACACTTAAATGATAACACAGCAGAAAGGTGATAGAGCCGAGATGGGAACCCAGGTCTTCTGATTCCCAGGCTGAGCTCTATTTAGCAGAAAAGCCCAAGATTATGAGTCAGGAGACCTGTGTTCTAATTCTACCTCCTCCTCTTGCCTGCTGAGTGACTTTGGGCAAGTGATGTAGCTTCATGGGGGACAGGGATTGTGTCCAATGCAACCTTTTGGTAATACCCCAGCGCTTAGTACACTGTCCTGAGCAAACAGCACCATTGTCATTATTATTATTCTCCACCTCCTCATCTATAAAATGGGGATTCAGTAGCTGTTCTCCCTGTCCCTTAGACTGTGAGCCCCATGTGGGGGCAGGGACTATCTGTTCTGCTAATTAATAATTGTAGTATTTGTTTAACGCTTACTCTGTGCCAGGCATTGTACTAAGCGCTGAAGTGGTTATAAGTAAATTGGGTTGGACACCGTCTTTGTCCTACGTGGAGCTCCCATTCTCAATCCCCATTTTAGAGATGAAGGAACTGAGGCCCAGAGAAGTGAAGCGGCTTGCCCAAGGTCACAGCAGAAACAACAGTGCTTGCTACATAGTAAATGCCTAGCAAATATTATGAAAGGGCTTAGGAAGCTCCATATGTCACACACCTTTTCGAATAAGGCACTGTGCCTTTCCATGTATTCATTGTCAGTCATATTTATTGAGCACTTACTGCTTGCAAGGCACTGTACTAAGCACTTGGGAGAGGGCAATACAACAGTAATCAGACACATTCCCTGCCCACAACGAGCTCACAGACTAGAGTATATACCTATGATTTTATTCATCTATTTTGATGCTAGTGATGCCTGTCTCCCCCTTTTAAACTGTGAACCCGTTGTTGGGCAGGGATTGTCTCTTATCTGTTGCCAAATTATACATTCCAAGCGCTTATTACAGTGCTGTACACACAGTAAGCGCTCAATAAATACAACTGAATGAAATGACAGAGCTGGAATTATTCATTCATTCAATCGTATTTATTGAGCGCTTACTTTGTGCAAAGCACTGTACTGAGCGCTTGGAATGTACAATTCAGCAGCAGATAGAGACAATCCCTGCCCATTGACGGGCTTACAGTCTAATCGGGGGAGACAGACAAAAAAAAGACAACATAATCACGATAAATAGAATCAAGGGGATGTACACCGCATGAACAAAATAAACAGGGTAATTAAAATATATACGAATGAGCACAGTGCTGAGGGGAGGGAAAGGGAGAGGGGGAGGAGCAGAGGGTAAGGAGGCTTAGCTGAGGGGAGGTGAAGGGAGGATGGGGGGAGCAGAGGGAAAAGGGGAAGCTCAGTGTGGGAAGGCCTCTTGGAGGAGGTGAGCTCTCAGTAGGGCTTTGAAGAGGGGAAGAGAGTTAGTTTGGCAGAGGTGAGGTGGGAGGGCATTCCAGGCAGCGGTAGGATGTGGGCCAGAGGTCGACGGTGGGTTAGGTGTGAATGGGGGACGGTGAGGAGGTGAGTGGCAGAGGAGCGGAGCTTGCGGGGTGGGCAGTAGAAAGAAGGGAGGTGAGGTGGGGGCAAGGTGATGGAGAGCCTTGAAGCCCAGAGTGAGGAGTTTTTGTTTCATGCGGAGGTTGATGGGCAATCACTGGAGGTTTTTAAGAAGGGGAGTGACAGGCCCAGAGTGTTTCTGCAGGAAGATGATCTAGGCAGCGGAGTGAAGAATAGACTGGAGCGGGGAGAGACAGGAAGAAGGGAGGTCAGAGAGAAGACTGACACAATAATCCAGCCGGGATATTATGAGAGTCTGTGCCAGTAAGATAGCCGTTTGGGTGGAGAGGAGAGGGCAGATCTTGGCGATATTATAAAGGTGAGACCGGCAGGTCTTGGTGACGGATTGGTTGTGTGGGGTGAATGAGAGAGCTGAGTCAAGGATGACACCAAGGTTGCGGGCTTGAGAGACTTGGAAGGATGGTCGGACTGTCCACAGTGACAGGGAAGTCAGGAAGTGGACAGGGCTTGGGAGGGAAGATAAGGAGCTCAACTTGGGACACCCATGACCTTCTGACTCCCAGGCCCGTGCTCTATCCACTATGCCTTGCTGCTTCCCATAATTAACCCTTACTAGTGCTTGCCATTTAGTAAATGCTTAATGTACTATTATTTTTAAGACTAAGCATTAAACTTTTAACAGTATGGCAAGGGAACTACCCTTAAAGTGCTGCTCTCTAATTTGTTTAATAGAGATTCTAGCAGAGTTCCGTGTCATTGCTGAATGCATTTCTATTTCGTGATGAGGTTTATGTTTGTTTTTTAATGGCATTTGTTAAACACTGTGTGCCTGGCACTGTGCAAAGCACTGGGGTAGGTACAGTATAATCAGGTTGGACCCAATCTCTGTTGCACAAAGGACTCAGTTTTAATCCCCCTTTTGCAGATGGGGTAACTGAGGCACAGAAAAGTTACGCGACTTGCCCAAGGTCACAGAGCGGACAAGTAGTGGAGCTGGGATGAGAACCCAGGTCCTCTGACTACCAGGCCTGAGCCCTTTCCACTAGGCTGTGCTCCTTCTCATGTGAATGTTAATCAGTTAATGGTATTTATTGAGTCATTTATTGAATCATTCATCAACCTTATTTACTGACTGCTTACTGTGTGCAAAGCACTGTATTAAGCACTTGGGAGAGTGCAATACAACAACAAACAGACACATTCCCTGCTCACAGTGAGCTCACAGTCTAGAGGGAGCGTGCAGATGCTACTGAGTGCTTGGGAGAGTACAAGACCACAGAATTAGCAATCATTATTATTGTTATTCCTGTTAATAACGCAGAGAGCATTGGAACTGGATCACAGAGGGAATGGCTGTCTCCCACTTGATTCATTTGAATACATAAGAAACCTACACTCTAACCACCGAATGGTCTTTACAACCCACTGGTCTGTTTCTGACCATGGAAACCAGAGGGCACCTGGAGCAACATTCTGCTGATTTTTGCCCTTCTGGGAATCCTCCTGGTGAGGGATGTGTTTTCTAAGATCCCTAACTTTTCCCTCCTCTAATAATCCATTGTGAACTGAGCCCATCTTGAGCCCACCAGTGCTTTCTGCCTGCCCGATTATCCATATAGGACTGCGTTCCATCTGGGAAGGAAAGTTTCCTTATATGTTGAACATTCCAAGCGCTTAGTACAGTGCTCTGCATACAGTAAGCGCTCAATAAATACTATTGAATGAATGAATGTGCCTTGAAATGACCATCTTCAAATTTCAGGGGCGAGTCTCGCAGTTCTGTTCTGGGACTCGAAGATTAGACTGTGAGCCTTCATTGGGCAGGGATTGTCTCTGTCTGTTGCTGAATTGTATATTCCAAGTGTTTAGTACAGTGCTCTGCATATAGTAAGCACTCAATAAATACTATTGAATGAATAAATGAGTAAACTTCAGCGGGAGGATAATGTCTTCCAACTGTTATGCTCTGCACATGGTAAGGTACTCCAAAAATGCAATTAGTTGGTGAATAGCAATTTTCTGCTTTCTCTCTCCATATCCTGCATGATTTTATAAACTTCTTTCATTTCTTTCAGCCATCATCTTGAGGCATTGAATATTCTTGCCCTTTTTCATGTGTGGGGGCGGGCAGGGGTTGGAGGAAGGGGATCGCTTCATCCTCCTGCTGCTTTTAATTACCTTCCCTTCTAGGCTTTTTAGCATTATGTGGGACTAAGAATTGCAGGCTTACATTGCCTGGCTTTATATAATGGTAAAATGATGCTTTCTATTTTTGGCCACTGTCTGTTAGGGCAGCTAGACTTTATTTGGTTGGTTGTTTTTGAGGTATTTGCCAAGTGCTTACTATGTGCCAGGCACTGGGGTAGATACAAGGTAATCAGGTTGGGCACAATCTCTATCCGACATAGGGCTGTGGAGGCATATTGCTTGAATTATTTTTCCCTAAATGCATTTTGTATTTTTGGTGGAACTGTACTGCTGGATCGAGGTATATCTTTGAAAGAACTACGAGAAGCAGCGTGGCCTAGTGGAAAGAGCCCGGGCCTGGGAGTCAGAGGACCCGGCTTCTAATTCCGACTCTGCCACTTGTCTGCTGTGTGACCCTGGGCAAGTCACTCAACTTTTCTGTGCCTCTTTCCTCATCTGTAAAATGGGGATTGAGACTGGGAGCCCTATGTGGGATAGGAACTGTATCCAACCCAGTTATCTCGCATGCACCCCAGCACTTAGTACAGTGCCTGGCACATAGTAAGCGCTTAACCAATGCCACAATTACTTATTATTATTATTATTACATAGAATCAAAGAGGGGAGTCAACTCAAGTATAGAGAGGGCCAGACTTTTAGTCCCGGGCACTGTTTTTAAGACTGATGGAAGTAAGATTATGAGAGTGATCTTTTGCAGAATAGACAGTAGACCAATTTAAGAAGGCCAGGGGAAATAGAATGGGATGCAAAGACAACTTGGGAGAGAAATTTGGACTTAGTTTACATGGTGAGGAAATCAGAGGATGGACTTTTAAAATAAAAGGGGAAAATGATTTCCGGGAGCAATTTGAGAAGGCCAATTGCTAATACACCTCTAAGAAATATTACATTAGCAAGGGATGAGTTTCCTGAGAGGTGAAAAGGGATATCTGAATTTTAATTCATCACGTCTTCTCGATTCCTCCAGAGGTAGGCTTTAATGATAGAGAAGATCTGTGGGACGCATTCTGTAAAACTATTGCCAGTCTCAATAGTTCTAATTATCAATGCGATCAATTGATGTTTTGGTTTTTTTTCTGATTTTCATATTACAGTACTTGATCAATTCTTTCAGAATCAATAAAAAAAATCACATTTTAGTTTCCAAGACTAGACAAAAATACTCAAATAATTTGGAGAGATTGAAGCTTTTCATTGCCAAAGATTCAAAAGACTTTTTTTTTTTAAAATGCAAATTCATGGTAACTAGTAGCAAAGCTTTTTGTTAACTTGACACTAAGGGACTCCAACAGTAGCTTTAAGGTTTTAAACCCTTGCCTCGGTATCCAGATTGACGGTATGGTTGAATGCACTCTTTAGATTCCACTCCGTAAACTAGTTCCCTGGCGTTTAACCGAGAATTAGCCTATTAAATCCACATTACTATGTCCGGTTTATAGTTATGTTTCTGTGATTTACTTAATATTGTACATAAGCGAGGATTATGTGAAAGTCCCTTAAAAAATTAGTTGAGGAGGCTAAATCCCTGAAAAATTCATAAGGCTATATAGGTCTTTGTGAAATTTGCCTAACAAAAGCCTTGTAATTGGCTATTGCAGCTGTCGTCAAACTCCTGATTATTTATAAGGGGATTTGGAACTCTGAAGAATCCAGGCTGCTTCTGTGATCTTTGTACTCTGACAGAGAACCAAGGATTGCATTGAAAATTGTTGGATTGCCATTGAAAGGAGAAGATTCTGCAGAGGTTATTTGGAATCTGCCATTCTTTTTTTTTTTCCTCTCTCTTCATCTCTCTTTTCTTTTACTACCTCCCCCTTATCAGAAAACAGTGGAATTGAAAAGCAGATCCTCTTTGTCACACCCAGATAAGCATAACTGATTCCAGTTTTTAAGACAAGTGGTTAAATCCTGAGGTTTGGCTTGCATTTAAAATTAGCACAAAGTAACTACAGACTCAACTTTGGAAATATTGAAACACGCAAAATGAAAAATAATCTAAAGACACACAAAATTAAAATAACGTAAAGGCCCCGCGCACCTCTTTGTAAAGGGTATTGGATTCTACTAGTAAAACTGGGATTAAAAGAATATAAGGTTTAGGCAACTCATGGTTCAAGAAATCAGGGAAGTTATGGATAATGTAATCTATTTGATCCAAAATCCGTATCATAGCTAAGAGTTACTATTTCTTTCCTGACTGGATCTTTTGCTGGAATTGCTAAGTTGCCGTAACATCAAACCTTGTGTAAATCCCCATTTGAGGTCCGTGAACATCCTTTGGTGGTATGATGAAACACCAGACAGTGAAGTGAAGAAATGGGGCCTGTATAATTCATAAATGGAGCAATCAGTCCCTTAAAATCAAGTAGTAATCAGTATGCTGAGTCACTTGGCAGGAGGAATATAATTGTGTATCCCTGCAATTTTTCATCAGTTTCTGTCAGAACCAAATACTCTCTGGAAGGCAAATCTTAATCCTCTCATATAGGCCGAGAGAGAGGTCTTTGTGGAAGAAGGATATGTTCCTGAGCCGGATAATTCTTGTTGGATCCCTTTCCCGATTGAACATATTTAGGTTTAGCTCCACCGGGTTTATGACAGGAGTTGAAAACCACCCAGACAAGGGCTGCAGGAATAGGTAAAGGTTTGGAAAAAGCTATCCTTGGGGAAAGTAGCAAAATTAAGATGACTTAGATTTTGTAGAAAAGAGACCACTTATCGTGTCTTGATTACGGTCCTGGAATATCATTGTAAGGATGGTAGTGACCAGCTTTGCTCTACCTCTTACTGAGAGCAAAACAGGCTTATGTCGTTGAAAGGCCTTAGACATATGGATAAACTTCAGACAGTAAAGTGTGTTTGCAGGGACAAAGTCCACGAAGGGATGTTACAGCATTTTCTTCCTTGGAAACATTTTCCCCACAAGCCTTCGCTGATTAATTTCCAGCACTTGAAATCATTGACACCCGTTAAAGCATCTCTATCACTTATGTAGTTATTTATATCCCATCTTAATTTCCCTCCCTTCTGTATCGCGTAGGCACTTTGGGCAAATCCCCTAAACACATACTCCCACCTCCACAACACTTACGTACCCATCGGTGTACGGTGTTGCTTCCCCATCCTGTAAATTATTTTAATGTCTGTGTCCCTTGCTAATTTGTAAGCTTCTTGAGGGCAAGAATGGTCTCTCCTAAGTTTATTATACTTTCTGAAGTGCTTCAAATAGTGATCTGCCCACTGTAAGAGCTCCATAAATACTATGATTGATTGATAGATTATCCGTATCCACAGCACTTTTGAAAATGTTTATTCAGTTATGCATTCAGTTATTTTGATTACTCTGTAATTTTTTTTTAATGTGTGCTTTATCCTTTAGAGTGTAAACTAGTTGTAGGCAGGAGATGTGTCCCTCCTTTGTTTTGTGTCTCCTAATCTCCCAGCGTGGCTTAGTGGAAGTGGCACTGGTTTGGGAGTCAGAGGGCGTGGGTTCTAATCACGGCTCCGCCACTTGTCTGCTGTGTGACTTTGGGCAGGTCACTTCACTTTTCTGTGCCTCAGTTACCTCATCTGTAAAATGGGGATTGAGCCCCACATGGGACAACCTGATCACCTTATAGTGATCCCAGTGCTTAGAACAGTGCTTGGCACATAATAAGCATTTAGCAAATTCCATTATTATTGTATTTATTGAGTGCTTACTGTATGCAGAGTGCTGTACTAAGCACTTGGGAGAATGTAAGACAACACCCAGTGGGTGCTCAGCAGATGTTATTACAGCTACTTTAGAAGAGGAAATGGCCTCGTGGAGAAAGCAGGAGACTGGGAGTCAGAAGGACTTGGGTTCTAATCTCAGCTCTGCCACATGTCTTTTGTGTGACCTTGGGCAAGTCACTTAACTTCTCTTTTCCTCCGTTACCTCTTCTGTAAACTATGGATCAGGACTGCGAGGCCCATGTGGGAAACAGACTGTGTCCAAACTGATTAGCTCCTATCTACCCCAGTGTTGAGTGCAGTGTCTGGCATATAATAAATGCTTATTCATTCATTCATTCAATAGTATTTATTGAGCGCTTACTATGTGCAGAACACTGTACTAAGCGCTTGGGATGAACAAGTCGGCAACAGATAGAGACAGTCCCTGCCGTTTGACGGGCTTACAGTCTAATCGGGGGAGACGGACAGACAAGAACAATGGCAATAAATAGAGTCAAGGAGAAGAACATCTCGTAAAAACAATGGCAACTAAATAGAATCAAGGCGATGTACAATTCATTAACAAAATAAATAGGGTAACGAAAATATATACAGTTGAGCAGACGAGTACAGTGCTGTGGGGATGGGAAGGGAGAGGTGGAGGAGCAGAGGGAAAAGGGGAAAATGAGGCTTTAGCTGCGGAGAGGTAAAGGGGGGATGGCAGAGGGAGTAGAGGGGGAAGAGGAGCTCAGTCTGGGAAGGCCTCTTGGAGGAGGTGATTTTTAAGTAAGGTTTTGAAGAGGGAAAGAGAATCAGTTTGGCGGAGGTGAGGAGGGAGGGCGTTCCAGGACCGCGGGAGGACGTGACCCAGGGGTCGACGGCGGGATAGGCGAGACCGAGGGACGGCGAGGAGGTGGGCGGCAGAGGAGCGGAGCGTGCGGGGTGGGCGGTAGAAAGAGAGAAGGGAGGAGAGGTAGGAAGGGGCAAGGTGATGGAGAGCCTTGAAGCCTAGAGTGAGGAGTTTTTGTTTGGAGCGGAGGTCGATAGGCAACCACTGGAGTTGTTTAAGAAGGGGAGTGACATACCCAGATCGTTTCTGCAGGAAGATGAGCCGGGCAGCGGAGTGAAGAATAGACCGGAGCGGGGCGAGAGAGGAGGAAGGGAGGTCAGAGAGAAGGCTGACACAGTAGTCTAGCCGGGATATAACGAGAGCCCGTAATAGTAAGGTAGCCATTTGGGTGGAGAGGAAAGGGCGGATCTTGGCGATATTGTAGAGGTGAAACCGGCAGGTCTTGGTAACGGATAGGATGTGTGGGGTGAACGAGAGGGACGAGTCAAGGATGACACCGAGATTGCGGGCCTGCGGGACGGGAAGGATGGTCGTGCCATCCACGGTGATGGAGAAGTCTGGGAGCGGACCGGGCTTGGGAGGGAAGATGAGGAGCTCAGTCTTGCTCATGTTGAGTTTTAGGTGGCGGGCCGACATCCAGGTGGAGACGTCCCGGAGGCAGGAGGAGATGCGAGCCTGAAGGGAGGGGGAGAGGACAGGGGCGGAGATGTAGATCTGCGTGTCATCTGCGTAGAGATGGTAGTCAAAGCCGTGAGAGCGGATGAGTTCACCGAGGGAGTGAGTGTAAATGGAGAACAGAAGAGGGCCAAGAACTGACCCTTGAGGAACTCCAACAGTTAAAGGATGGGAGGGGGAGGAGGCTCCAGCGTAGGAGACCGAGAATGATCGGCCAGAGAGGTAAGAGGAGAACCAGGAGAGGACAGAGTCCGTGAAGCCAAGGTGAGATAAGGTATGGAGGAGGAGGGGATGGTCGACAGTGTCAAAGGCAGCAGAGAGGTCAAGGAGGATCAGAATGGAGTAGGAGCCATTGGATTTGGCAAGAAGGAGGTCACGGGTGACCTTAGAGAGAGCAGTCTCGGTAGAGTGGAGGGGACGGAAGCCAGATTGGAGGGGGTCTAGGAGAGAATGGGAGTTAAGGAATTCTAGGCATCGATTGTAGACGACTCGTTCTAAGATTTTGGAAAGGAAGGGTAGTAGGGAGATAGGACGATAACTGGAGGGGGAAGTGGGGTCAAGAGCGGGTTTTTTTAGGATGGGGGAGACGTGGGCATGTTTGAAGGCAGAGGGGAAGGAGCCCTTGGAGATTGAGTGGTTAAAAATAGAAGTTAAGGAAGGGAGGAGGGCAAGGGCGATGGTTTTAAGAAGGTGAGAGGGAATGGGGTCCGAGGCGCAGGTGGAGGGGGTGGCACTTGCGAGGAGGGAGGAGATCTCCTCTGAGGATACTGCAGGGAAGGATGGGAAAGTAGGGGAGGGGTCGGTGGGGGGGAGGGGAGAGGCGGAGGGGTGACTTTGGGGAGCTCAGACCTGATCGTGTTGATTTTCGTGAGGAAATAGGTGGCCAGATCATTGGGGGTGAGAGATGGGGGAGGGGAGGAACAGGGGGCCTAAGGAGAGAGTTAAAGGTCCGGAACAATCGGCGGGGGTGACGGGCATGGGTGTCGATGAGGGAGGAGAAGAAGCTTTGCCTGGCGGAGGAGAGGGCAGAGTTAAGGCAGGAAAGGATAAATTTGAAGTGTGTGAGGTCGGCTTGGTGCTTGGACTTTCGCCAGCAGCGCTCAGCAGCTCGAGCATAGGAGCGTAGGAGGCGGACGGAGGAGGTGATCCAGGGCTGTGGGTTAGTGGAGCGAGAGCGGCGGAGGGAAAGGGGGGCGAGAGAGTTGAGATGAGTAGAGAGGGTGGAGTTGAGAGCGGAGACCCGCTCGTCGAGAGTGGGAAGAGAGGACAGGGCGGCAAGGTGAGGCGAGATGCTATTGGAAAGACGGATGGGATCGAGAGAGCGGAGGTCTCTGTGGGGCAGTAGCGAAGATTTGCAGGGGGAGGGAGTGTGAGAGATGAGGCAGGTGAGAAGGTTATGGTCAGAGAGAGGGATTTCAGAGTTGGTGAGGGAGGAGATAGTGCAGCGGTAGGAGATGACGAGATCGAGGGTGTGACCGAGTCGGTGACTGGGCGCGGTATGGTGGAGGAGGAGGTCGGCAGAGTCGAGGAGGGATAGCGGGCGGGCGGCAGAGGAGTCGTCGGGTACATCCGTATGGATGTTGAAGTCTCCGAGGATCAGAGTGGGCAGAGAGAAGGAGAGGAGGAAGGTGAGAAAGGGGTCAAGGTGGTTGAAGAAGTCGGAGGTGGGACCGGGAGGGCGGTAGATGACGGCGACAAGTAACTGGAGTGGGTGGTAGAGGCGAACGATATGGGCTTCGAAGGAGGGGAAGGAGAGGGAGGGGGGAGGAGGGATAGTGCGGAAGCGGCATCGGGGCGAGAGGAGGAAGCCGATGCCTCCTCCCTTACCGGTGAGTCTGGGGGAGTGGGAGAAGGAGAGGCCTCCGCTGGAGATAACACCGCTGTCCTGGAATGCCCTCCCTCCTCACATCTGCCAAACTAACTCTCTTCCCCTCTTCAAAGCCCTACTCAGAGCTCACCTCCTCCAGGAGGCCTTATTAGACTGAGCCCCCCCTTTGCCTCTGCTCCTCCTCCCTTCCCCCCCTCCTGCCCTCTGCTCTTCCCCCTTCTCCTCCCCTCAGCACTGTGCTTATTTGCATATGTTATTTATTACCCTATTTATTTTGTTAATGAGGTGTATATCTCAATGATTCTATTTATTTTGGTGATCTTGGTGATGTTGTCTTGTTTTGTTCTCTTTTGCTTTGCTGTCTCCCCTGTTTAGACTGTGAGCCCGCCACTGGGCTGGGATTGTTTCTATCTGTTGCCGAATTGTACATTCCAAGTGCATAGTACAGTGCTCTGCACATAGTAAGCGCTCAATAAATACTATTGAATGAATGAATTAAATACCACAGTAAAAAAATATATATATATAGTGTGCTATCTAGGGGTGGTCCTGGGTGCCTGCAGTAAGATGCAGTATCTTTTCCGGGAGGTTCTTTCCAATTTTCTTTATAGCAAAATGCTTTTGAAAGTGAATTTTTTTTTTTAGAACCCACAGTTTTAAGCAAGGCATCCTAACTAAAAATGAGTTTGACCTTGAATGCCCACGCTACTACCTTGGAAATCATATTCAACTACAACTTTTAATCCCACTCTGACCTACTTGCCTTCCCTGTTGATCCCAAACAACAGCATCTGGTTCTAGGGAACCTTCGAAATCACATGAAACATCTAAGAAGTCTGTCTCAATCAGTCAGTGATATTTATTGAGCGCTTTCTGTATGAGCACCGTATTAAGTGCTTAGAGTACAGTGCAGAAGGAGCTTACACAGTCTGCGGGGGGCCTGGAGGGCAGTAATAATAATAACGGTATTTGTTAAGCACTTACTATGTGTCAAGCATTACTCTAAGTGCTGGGGTAGATACAAGGTTATCAGGTTGTCCCACGTGGGGCTCACACTCTTAATCCCCATTTTACAGATGAGTTAACTGAGGCACAGAGAAATGAAGTGACTTGCCCAAAATCACACAGCTGATAAGTGGCGAAGCCGGAATTAGAACCCATGACCTCTGACTCCCAAGCCCGGGCTCTTTCCACTAAGCCACACTGCAAGACACTTGCTCCGTAGAAGAGTTTGTGTGTTGATCCTCTTTGGAATGCAGAATGAAATGTGGCCTCTTGAAACTTTTGGTTCTTTTTTACCTAGTATTGGGGAGTTTGGACTTGAAATACAGTTAACCTAGGAGAACTCTTTTCTTTCAATCCAGGGGATTTATTGAGCACTTACTGTGTGCAGAGCACTGTACTAAGTGTATGGGAGAGTACAGGGCAAGAGAGTTGGTAGTCACAAACCCTTGCCAAAACTTCCTTAAATTTCAAGGTAGTCGTCCTTTCCTACACCATTCCAACATTTGCTCCTCTAGACTGTAAGCTTGTTGTGGGCAGAGAACATGTCTAGCAACTCTGTTATTATTAATAATAATTATAATAATAATGGTATTTTTTAAACACCTTGTGTGAAGCACTGTTTTAATCACTAGGGTGATCAGTGATCACAAGCTAATCAGGTTAGACACAGTCCCTTTCCAACATAGCGCTCAGTCTTAATCCTCATTTTCCAGATGAGGTAATTGAGGCCCAGTGAAGTGAAGTGACTTTCATTCATTCAATCATATTTATTTATTCAGTTGTATTTATTGAGCGCTTACTATGTTCAGAGCACTGTACTAAGCGCTTGAAATGTACAATTTGGCAACAGAGACAACCTCTGCCCAACAATGGGCTCACAGTCTAAAAGGGGGAGACTGACAACAAAACAAAACAAGTAGTCAGGTGTCAATCCCGTCAAGATAAATAGAATCATAGATAAATACACATCATTAATAAAATAGAATAAGAAATAATCTATACAAATAAACACAAGTGCTTAGGGGAGGGGAAGGGGGAAGAGCAGAGGGAGAGAGTAGGGGGAATGGGGAGGGGAGGAGGGGCAGAGAGAGAGATAGGGGGCTCAGTCATATATATGTATCCCGCACCCCTCCCACGCACATACGAGTCATTACTCCCATATCACAAAACAGTTTCTTAGTGTTTGACACTGAAAATCCTGCCAAGTTGGTGACTTTTCAGAATATGTAGGTATTTCTTGATTGAAATGTTGAACTCCATTCCTACAGGCTCAGTGCATTCTGTATTCTAGTTAAGTGGCACTGGTTGAATATTGCAATGGACATTATAAGGTGAAAGGGATATTAATGGTCAAATCTGTAATTTATTTTTATTAGTGTCTGCCTCCCCCTCTATACTATAAACTCCCCTTGAACAAGGAACATGTCTACCTACTCTGTTATACTCGACTATTCCAAGTGCCCAGTAAAGCTCCCAAATATATCTTTTTAGTTCAGACCTCTTAACTGAGCTGTAATTACACATCTCCTCTTGCCTCCAGGACATTTCCACTTGGATGACAAGCAGCATGATTTCTTATCTTAATGTTGTCTTGTTTTGTTCTGTTTTGCTCTGCTGTCTGTCTCCCCCGTTTAGACTGTGAGTCCGTCATTGGGCAGGGACTGTCTCTAATCTGTTGCCAAATAGTACATTCCAAGTGCTTAGTACAGTGCTCTGCACATAGTAAGCACTCAATAAATACTATTGAATGAATGAATGAATGAATGGGAGGCAGCAAGGCTTAGTGAATAGAGCATGGGCCTGGGAGTCAGAAGGACCTGGCTTCTAATCCTGGTTCCGCCATTTGTCTGCTGTGTGACCTTGGGCAAGTCACTTCACTTCTCTGTGTCTCAGTTACTTCATCTGTAAAATGGGGATTAATACTCTGAGCCCTATGTAGGACGTGGACTCTGTCCGACTTGATTAGCTTGTGTCTACTCCAGCGCCTAATACAGTGCCTGGCACATAGTAAGTGCTTATCAAGTACTATAAAAAAAAATTGCCCCCCTGGCACTTCAAGCTCATCATGTCTAAAACACAAGAAGTGTGGGGGCGAGTGATTTTAGAAGGTGAAAAGGAATGGGGTCAGAGATGCAAATAGGATAGATTTTGAGAGCAAGCTGGAGATCTCTTGAGAGATGGCTAAAAGGTTGAGGGAATGGATGTAAGGGAGAGAAGGAGGTGAGGGTAAGGTTTTAGAGAATTTGCTGGCTTCAGTTTTCTCAAGTATGTAATTGTCCTTCATATTTGAAGATGCTTCTGTTGGGGTGAAATTCACCTGAGTGTATGTGTGCGTCTGAAAAGGCCAATACAGTTGATGTAAGTTTATTTTTGAAATCTGCAAAAATAATTATTTAAAAATTATTGCAAGCCACCTTTACCTAAATCAAATTTCTCAGCCACAATTTTCAACAATTAAAAGGCATAAAAGATCACATTTGCACAAATTAGATCGAAAATAAAGGTTTATTGGGGTGATCTAAATTTGAAATTTAACAATTTGAAAGGGTAAAGTATTAAATAGAGATTGAATAACTAAAGAAGTATTAAAGATAGGATTGATCCTTACCCTCCTGATTGAAGAAATCTCATAATTCCTAAAGGATCCATAACTCTTTCAGGCTAGTGGGGAATTTGATAAAGAGATCATAATGACATAGGAGTATTCAAGTGTTCATAAAAGTGAACATGGTTCTAATCAGTAGGATCAGATCAATAGAAGGTATTTTTTGAGTGCTTATTGAGCACTTACTGTGGGCATAGCACTGTACTAAGTGTTTATAATGGTATTTGTTAATCTCCTACTATGTGCCAAGCACTGTTTTAAGCACTGGGGTAGATACAAGGTTATCAGGTTGTCCCACGTGGGGCTCGCAGTTTTAATCCCGATTTTACACATGAGGTTACTGAGGCCCGAGAAGTTAAGTAACTTGTCCAAAGTCACACAGCTGACAAGTGGCGGAGCTGGGATTAGAACCCAAGACCGTGCTCTTTCCACTAAGCCACTCATTTGCCTGGGTTCATATAGCAGACAATTGGCAGAGCCGGGCGAGAACCCAGGTTCTCGTTCTCTTGCCATTAAGCCACACTGCTTCTCTACAGTGCTTTGCCCTAGAAAGCACTTTGTAAATACCATTGATTGATTTGTTTCATTTATATATTAATCAAAATCCCCAACAGCTCTAACTCTGCATAAATCCCCTTCTTATTTTAACAACTGTGGGGTTTTTTATGATGTTTATTAAGCATTTATTATGTGTCGTGCACTGTTTGACGTGCTGGGGAAGATACAAGGTAATTAAGTTGGACACAGTCCATATACCCCATCATTCAGTCATTTGTACTTACGGAGTGCTTATTGCTTGCTGAGCACTGTACTAAGTGTACAGGACAAGAAGCAGTGTGGCCTAGTGGATAGAGCACAGGTTTGGTAAACAGAAGGACCTGGGTTCTTTCCTGGCTCTACCACTTTTCTACTGTGTGATCTCGGGCGAATCACTTCACTTCTCTGTGCCTCAGTTATCTCAGTGCCTTAATATAAACATGGGATTCACTGTCTTAATCCCCGTTTAAAGATAACTGGAGTATAGAGAAATGAAGAGATGAGCCCAAGCTCAGAAAACAGACAAGTGGTGGAGAGCCAAGGTCCTTCTGACTCCCAGGCCCATGTCCTAACCATTAGGCCTTGCTGCTTCCCAAAGATATTGAAGTTTTAGTAGCAGAATTGGACAGCTGTTTTGTTCTAATATTTTATAGAATTAGTTTGGAAAGCTTTTATGACTGCAAAAAAAAGCACTTTCCAAGCTGGTTCGGCATAGATTTTGTAGAATGTTTTGTTTGGTTGTCTGTCTTCCCTCTTGAGGACATTGTTGGGTAGGGATTGTCTCTCTTTGTTGCCGAATTGTACTCTCCAAGCTCTCAGTACAGAGCTCTGCACACAGTAAGTGCTCAATTAATATGATTGATTGAATGAGTGAACTATCACCAATTTAGTTGCTGCTCGATTAAAAACCGTTGGTGGTGAATTATGAATGGACCTTAGTCTATGATACATAATCTAAGCTCTCTGTTAATTCCTGTCTTAGAATTTTTTTATGTTATCTGCTAGGCACCTTCTGTGTTCCAGGCTCTGTACTGGGCTCAGGGGTTGGTACAATAATAATAATGAAGATGATGGTATTTAAGTGCTTATTATGTGCCCGGCACCATACAAGGTTATCAGACTGAACATTACTTGGAAGTCTTTTGAGGAAGGGGAGTTATGAATTAACACAATCTAGCATGCCTCCATAACTCTTTAATGTTTTCCCATATTAAATTTCTAGGTCTAGTTGAAAGGAAGAGGTGAGCTGTGCAGTTTTCTCCAAGTAAAGAATGGTGGCCAGTCTGTCCTGAGGAAACTGAAGTAACTTCTCAGCCATCGTAAGTACCAAGACAAAAGCATAAATCATGGTTTAGATCCTTTATTACTGCACTGTACTTTCCCAAGTGCTTAGTACACTGCTCTGCACACAGTAAGCGCTTAATGAATACAATTGAATGAATGAATACTCAAAATCTGCCTTTGAGGTTTGTCTTTTTTTATCTTGGTTTTTCATTTTTGATTGTGGTACGAGATTACTGCAAGTGTATCATGTAAAACCTCTGCAGTGTACCAGTGTTGTACAAAACCAAGGTTTGGCCTCTGATTCTGAGGTCTCTGTCTCATCTCAATAAAGATTAATTTACCTGGCAAAGGTAGATGAAAATGATATCAGAAGATGACTTTTGCCAGTTTTCCATAATACCTGTTTCTGTGCACACCGACTGCGTGGCATTAGAAAAAGAACTGTGAGAACTTTATGGAATAGAGAGAAGATACCTGAGCTCCTAAAGAATTTACAATATAAATATGCGATTGACATTACATAAGCAAAATGTCTCTACCCTCACCAACAGTACCATGAAGCCAATTGGACTCTGTAGACAGCAATCCTCCTGTTTGGCGAATTCCTCAAAAATTGGCCTCTTTGAGCTGGTGACTGTGACCTGAGTCTCGTTGATCCGTTCATTCAGTTGTGTTTATTGAGCGCTTACTGTGTGCAGAGCACTGTACTGAGAGTTTGAGATGGTCCAATATAACAAATACCCATTCACTTCCCACAATGAGCTTACAATCTAGAGCAGGAGACAGACATTAATGTACATAAATTACAGATCTGTACACATAAGTGCTGTGGAGGGGAGCGATGAATAAGGGTGTCGCATAGGGAAGTGGGAGAGGAGGAAAGGTGGGTGTAGTCAGGGACGGCTTTAAAAGTGGGGGAGAGTAATTGTATGTTGGATTTGAGGTGGGAGGGTGTTCCAGGCCAGAGGGAAAACTTGGGCAAGGAGCTGGTGGCGAGATAGACAAGTGAGAAGGTTGGCGTTAGAGGAGCAAAGTGTGCGGACTAGGTTTTAGTAGGAGAGTACTGAGGTGAGGTAGGAGGGGGCAAGATGATGAAGTGCTTTAAAGCCAATGGTGAGGAGTTTTTGTTTGACGTGGAGGTGGATGGGCAACGCTTGCAGTTTCTTGAGGAACGGGGAAACATGGCTTGAACATTTTTGTAGAGAAGTGATCCGCCTCAGAGTGAAGTATGGACTAGAATGGGGAGAGACAGGAGGCTGGGCGGTCAGCAAGAAGGCTGATGCAGTAATCAAGACCTCGGTTTTGGCACTGCTAGTCGAGAGGGGGTTGTGTGGCCTTGGGCAAGTCACTTAACTTCTTGGTGCCTCAGTTTCCTCATCTGTAAAATAGGGATTGAAACTGTGAGCCCCACATGGGACAGGAACTGTATTCAACCTGATTTTCATGTAACCACCCTAGCACTTAACACAGTGCCTGGTTCATAGTATGCGCTTAACAAATACCACAGTTATTATTATTATTATCAGTATTAGTATTAGTATTTTGATGGAAACAGTGCTTCTGGAGCAGCTGCTTTCCAGACCTGTATTGCTGCATCATAGTCTATGAATGGTATTTATTTATTTTTTGACCATGTGCAGACCACTTTACTAAGTACCTGGAAATGCTTAGATATGCTACCTTCACAAGGAACTTAGTATACATTTAGTCATAATAACCAAATCCTTGTTTTTTTTATTATGCTATTTGTTACATGCTTACGCTGAGCTAGGCGCTGTACTAAGGTGGTGTAGCTACAAGGTAATTTGATAGGACACAGTCCCATCCCCTGTGGCGCTTAGCGTCTCAATCCCCATTTTACAGATGAGGGAACTGAGGTCCAGAGAAGTGAAGTGACAGGGTCACAGGGCAGACAAGTGGCGGAGCTGGAATTAAAGCCTAGGTCTTTCTGGCTACCAGACCCGTGCCCTATCATTCATTCATTCATTCAATAGTATTTATTGAGCGCTTACTATGTGCAGAGCACTGTACTAAGCGCTTGGGATGAACAAGTCGGCAACAGATAGAGACAGTCCCTGCCGTTCGACGGGCTTACAGTCTAATCGGGGGAGACGGACAGACGAGAACAATGGCAATAAACAGCGTCAAGGGGAAGAACATCTCGTAAAAACAATGGCAACTAAATAGAATCAAGGCGATGTACAATTCATTAACAAAATAAATAGGGTAACGAAAATATATACAGTTGAGCGGACGAATACAGTGCTGTGGGGATGGGAAGGGAGAGGTGGAGGAGCAGAGGGAAAAGGGGAAAATGAGGCTTTAGCTGCGGAGAGGTAAAGGGGGGATGGCAGAGGGAGTAGAGGGGGAAGAGGAGCTCAGTCTGGGAGCGCCTCTTGGAGGAGGTGATTTTTAAATAGGGTTTTGAAGAGGGGAAGAGAATTGGTTTGACGGAGGTGAGGAGGGAGGGCGTTCCAGGACCGCGGGAAGATGTGACCCAGGGGTCGACGGCGGGATAGGCGAGACCGAGGGACGGTGAGGAGGTGGGCGGCGGAGCGTGCGGGGTGGGCGGTAGAAAGAGAGAAGGGAGGAGAGGTAGGAAGGGGCAAGGTGATGGAGAGCCTTGAAGCCTAGAGTGAGGAGTTTTTGTTTGGAGCGGAGGTCGATAGGCAACCACTGGAGTTGTTTAAGAAGGGGAGTGACATGCCCAGATCGTTTCTGCAGGAAGATGAGCCGGGCAGCGGAGTGAAGAATAGACCGGAGCGGGGCGAGAGAGGAGGAAGGGAGGTCAGAGAGAAGGCTGACACAGTAGTCTAGCCGGGATATAACGAGAGCCATCTACTATCCATTAGGGCCGTTCTGTTTTTCTAATACTTTACCCAGTGATGCAATATATGGCACTAGGAAACTTAATGCTGTGTCCCAGAGTGAAATAAAAGGGAATAATTTAATCTCCTACCCACCCCCCAACCTTCCAACCTTTAGGAGACTAGTTAGCAAAA
The DNA here is from genome assembly GCF_004115215.2 of Ornithorhynchus anatinus. Lineage (NCBI taxonomy): Eukaryota > Metazoa > Chordata > Mammalia > Monotremata > Ornithorhynchidae > Ornithorhynchus > Ornithorhynchus anatinus. The sequence goes on along the minus strand of NC_041728.1, from coordinate 172,461,147 downwards.
TACCCAATTCTTTATTTAAAATGAAATTCTCATTAGGACAGCACTCTGGGCACATAAAGTGTTCAGTAAATACTGATTGACACATGGTGGGAGAGTAGTAAGCTTTGCTATGATCTGAATTCAGTTTAACGCTACAAAATAATTGCTTCAGCTTTTTGCAAAAGTACACAAAAAGGACTATTGCTGTTTTCAAAGACATATCGAAACTCTTACAGTGTATTAGTATTATACATCACATTTTCTGGAAAATGGAAAGGGAAGCAGCATGATCTACTGGGTAGAGCATGGGTCTGGAAGTCAGAAGGTCAGGAGTTCTAATCCCGGCTCCACCACTTATCTGCCGTGTGACCTTGGGCAAATCACTTAACTTTTCTCTTCCTCAGTTCCCTCATCTGTAAGATGGGGATTAAGACTGTGAACCCCATATGGGACAGAGATTGTGTACAACCGGATGATCATGTACCTACCCCAGTGCTTAGAACAGTGCCTGGCACATAGTAAGTGTTTAACAAATACCATAGTAATAATTCTTACTATTATATGGGTGCTGACAGAAATTGAGGAGGTGTCCTGGATATTAATAACGATGGTATTTGTAAAGCACTATGTTCCAAGCACTGTTCTAAGCACTGGGATAGATGCAAGGTAATCAGGTTGTCCCATGTGGGGCTCACAATCTCAATCCCTAGTTATACAGATGAGGTAACTGAGGCACAGAGAAGTGAAGTGACTTGCCCAAGGTCACAGCAGACAAGTGGCAGAGCTGGGGTTAGAACCCTTGTCCTCTGACTCCCAAGCCCGTGCTCTTTCCACTGAGCCATGCTGCTTGGATGCCAATGTCATGGCAGATGACTTGGTGAAATTGAAGTTGTAGGAGACAAAATATGGGATTATATAGATGATAAATTCCAAAAACTGATATGGGGTATTTTGGGTCTATTTAAAAATATTTCTGAACCTTTATATAAAATCACTCTGTGATTTAACGACACCTTTGTTTTTTTTTTCTGTTCTCTAATCAGCGAGGAATAGAACAAACGTTAAAGTTAAGGTAACAGAAAACCAGCACTTAGAACAGTGCTCAGCGCTTAGAACAGTGCTTGGTACAGAGTAAGCGCTTAACAAATACCATCATCATTATTATTACTATTATAAACTGGAAAGTGTAAACAGTCCTTATACGTCACAATCGATTTCTTAAAAACGCAATGCAAATTGGAACCAATTTTCTGATGGGAACAATACTATAAACAATGGTTTGGTTCTTGACCCAGAGTTGGATACCCTGTTTTTAATCGAATTATACAGAATAGTAGACTCAGGTATGACTGAGGAATAGAGCTACAGTAATGTATTTCTGAGTCAGAGGTTCCACAGTAGGGTAGCCAACTTTTACTTCATCAGAAGTAAAATAAGCATATCGACTCTCCCTGACAAGGCCACCTGGTAGTTAGGTAATGACAGCCATCCCATCCACCCAGACTGTGGTTTGAAAATTCATTTTCCTGTTTCCCCTTGCTCCCAGAGGCCGTGCCATCAAGAAGGCAGTCACTGTAGCAGGGAACATGTGACTACCCCGCTCCACCCTCTGCTCTTCCCCTTTCCCCTCCCCTCAGCACTGTGCTCGTTTGTTCAGTTGTAAATATTATTTATTATTATTCATTACCCTATTTACTTTGTTAATGAGGTGTATATCTCCTTGATTCTATTTATCTTGATGATGTTGTTTTTGGTTTGTTGTGTTTTGCTTTGCTGTCTGTCTCCCCCATTTAGACTGTGAGCTCGTCATTGGGTAAGAATTGTATCTATCTGTTGCCGAATTGTACATTCATTCATTCATTCAATAGTATTTATTGAGCGCTTACTATGTGCAGAGCACTGTACTAAGTGCTTGGCATGTACAATGCATAAGATAGAATCTGAACAAGATAGAGACTTAGTACAGTGCTCTGCACATAGTAAGGGCTCAATAAATACTATTGAATGAATGAATGTTGTATTATACTCTCCCAAGCGCTTAGTACAGTACTCTCCATACAGTAAGTGCTCAATAAATACCAGTGATTGAGTCTGTGGATTAAGAGGTTGAGTGTCTGCAGAGTGCTAGGCACTGTTCTCCAGATGGTAAGCTTGTTGTGATGATGGTGATGGCATTTGTTAAGCACTTACTATGAGCCAAGCACTGTACTAAGTGCTGGGACTGATACAAGGTAAAGAGGTTGTCCCTCGTGGGGCTCACAGTCTTAATCCCCATTTTACAGATGAGGTAACGGAGGCACAGAGATGGGAAGTGACTTGCCCAAAGTCACACAACTGCTAAGTGGCGGAGTCGGGATTAGAACCCCCAACGTCTGACTCCCAAGCCCATGCTCTTTCCACTAAACCTCACTGGGCAGGGATCGTGTCCGTTATATTGAACTCTCCCAAGCACTTAGCACAGTGCTCTGCACACAGGGCTCAATAAATACCTTTGATTGGGTCTGTGTATTAAGCGGTTGAGTGTCTGCAGAGTGCTAGGCACTGTTCCCTAGATGGTAAGCTTGTTGTGGGTAGGGAGCGTTGACCGTTATATTGGACTCTCCCAAGCGGTTAGTACAGTGCTCTGCACATAGTAAGCACTCAATAAATACGATTGTACAAAGTATTTGGCAGATGTCCCTTCTAGACTGTAAGCTCATTCTGGACAGGGAACATGTCTGCCAACTCAATTATACTGTACTCTCCCAAGCACTTAGTACAGTGAATGACATAGAGTAAGCACTTAACTAATACTGAATACAATGGATTGATCGATTCCCTGACCTTAAGCTGATAATCTAGTGGGAGTAACACACAAAAATTACTTCCAGATAGCGAAAGCTGCAGGAAGAAAACAGTGTAAGCCGGAAACGGTACACAGATGCATCAGGATGAAACAGCAGAAAGACAGTTTATCCATAATTTGTTTGTATTAGTGTCTGTCTCCCTTTCTAGATTGTAAGCTTTTTAAGGGCAGAAAATGTGTCTATCAACTCTGTTATTTTGTACTCTCCCAAGCACTTGGTACAGTGCTGTGCACATAGTAAGCATTCAAATAAAACCGAGGTAAATGCATAAATATAGACATATAGGTATACATATGTACATTCCTAGAGTAGGTGTTGGTCTGATGCAAGTGAAGCATGGTGAGTTAAAAAGGCTTCTTGGAGAATTTGGGATTTTAGATGGGCTTTAAAGATGGGGAGAATTGTGGCAGAGAAGCAGCGTGGCTTAGTGGAAAGACCTTGGGCTTGGGAGTCAGAGGTCATGAGTTTGAATCCCGGCTCTGCCACTTGTCAGCTGTGTGACTGTGGGCAAGTCACTTTACTTCTCTGTGCCTCAGTTCCCTCATCTGTAAAATGGGGATAAACTGTGAGCCTCACGTGGGACAACGTGATTACCCTGTATTTCCCCCAGCGCTTAGAACAGTGCTTGGCACATAGTAAGCGCTTAACAAATACCAACATTATTATTTGTGGGGGGAGGAAGGAAACACCAGATTGAAGAAATGGCATCTGTAAATAAAATTGATTCTTTCCCCTTCTAGACTGTAAGCTGGTCGTGGGCTCGTTGTGATTCTCTCCCCAGCCCTTAGCATAGAGCTCCGCACACAGTGAGCTCGCAATGAATACCATTGATGGTGATGTTGAAGGCTCTCTGGAGGAAATGTGATTTTAATAAGAATAATAATAGTGATTTTAAGCCCTTACTCTGTGCCTAGCACTGTTCTAAGCGTTAAGGTAGATACAAAGTCTCCGTCCCACGTGGGGCTCACAGTGTCAGTGCCCATTTTCCAGACGAGGTAGCTGAGGCCCAGAGAAGTGAAGTGACTTGCCCAAGGTCCCACAGCAGACAGGTGGCAGAGCTGGGATTTGAACCCATGACCTTCTGATTCCCAAGCTCTATCCTCTATGCCATTTGAAGATGGGAAGAGTGCCATATCTGCCACGTATAATGAGAAGCAGTATGTTGTAGTGGATAGAGCACTCGAGCCTGACAGTCAGAAGGTCATGGGTTCTAATTCTGGTTATGCCACTATTCATTCATTCATTCACTCGCATTTATTGAGCGCTTACTGTGTGCAGAGCACTGTACTAAGCACTTGAAAAGTACAATTCAGCAATAAAGAGTGACGATCCCTGCCCACACTGCGCTTACAGTCTAGAAGGGGTAGACATCAAAACAAGTAAACAGGCATCAATATAAATATAATTTTAGATATCTAAATATATACATAAGTGCTGTGGGGTGGGGGAAAGAGCAAAGGGAGCGAGTCGAGGTGATGGAGGGAGGGGGAGCTGAGGAAAAGGAAAGCTTAGTCTGGGAAGGCCTCTTGGAGGAGGTGCGCTTTCAGTAATTATAATGTTGTTATTTGTTAAGTGCTTACTATGTGCAGAGCACTGTTCTAAGCGCTGGGGTAGATACAGGGTAATCAGATTGTCCCACATGAGTCTTCATCTACATTTTACAGATGAGGGAACTGAGACACAGTGAAGTGAAGTTACTTGCCCACAGTCACACAGCTGACAAGTGGCAGAGCCGGGATTCGAATCCATGACCTCTGACTCCCAAGCCAGAGCTCGAGCCACACAGTAGGGCTTTGAAGGGGGGAAGAATGACCTTCTCTCTGACCTCCCTTCCTCCTCTCTCGCCCCACTCCAGTCTATTCTTCACTCCGCTGCCCGGCTCATCTTCCTGCAGAGACGATCTGGGCATGTCACTCCCCTTCTTAAACAACTCCAGTGGTTGCCTATCGACCTCCGCTCCAAACAGAAACTCCTCACTCTAGGCTTCGAGGCTCTCCATCACCTTGCCCCTTCCTACCTCTCCTCCCTTCTCTCTTTCTACCGCCCACCCCGCACGCTCCGCTCCTCTGCCGCCCACCTCCTCACCGTCCCTCGGTCTCGCCTATCCCGCCGTCGACCCCCGGGTCACGTCCTCCCGCGGTCCCGGAACGCCCTCCCTCCTCACCTCCGCCAAACTGATTCTCTTTCCCTCTTCAAAACCCTACTTAAAACTCACCTCCTCCAAGAGGCATTCCCAGACTGAGCTCCTCTTCTCCCTCTACTCCCTCTGCCATCCCCCCTTTACCTCTCCACAGCTAAACCCTCTTTTTCCCTTTTTCCCTCTGCTCCTCCACCTCTCCCTTCCCATCCCCACAGCACTGAACTCGTCCGCTCAACTGTATATATTTTCGTTACCCTATTTATTTTGTTAATGAATTGTACATCGCCTCGATTCTATTTAGTTGCCATTGTTTTTATGAGATGTTCTTCCCCTCGACTCTATTTATTGCCATTGTTCTTGTCTGTCCGTCTCCCCCGATTAGACCGTAAGCCCGTCAAACGGCAGGGACTGTCTCTATCTGTTGCCGACTTGTTCATCCTAAGCGCTTAGTACAGTGCTCTGCACATAGTAAGCGCTCAATAAATACTATTGAATGAATGAATGAATGAATGATGCTGTGTTTCCTTGGGCAAGCCCCTTCACTTCTCTTTGCCTCAGTTCCCTCATCTGTCAAATGGGGTTTGAGTCTGTGAACCCCACATGGAACAGGGACTGGGTCCAATCTGATTTGCTTGTATCTATTCCAGCGCTTAGTACAGTGCCTGGCACATAGCGTTCAACAAATACCATCATTATTATTATGATGATGTGGGAAGAAGCTGCAGATGTCGGCGGGGGGCATGAGAATAAGGTTGACAGTGAGAGGGCTGAGAGCAGTGGGCAGTTAAGCAGGTTGGCATCAGAGTAAGTGTGCGGGTGGGTTGGGAGAGAGGAGTGAAGAGAAATATGGGGGTAGAGAGCTGACTGAATGCCTTCAAACGACGGTGAGGAGTTTCCGCTTGGTGTCGGGGGGGACTGGGCACTCGCTGGAGATTTTAGAAAAATGATACTGCTACCTCTCCCGGTGAGGAGTAGAGTAGAGACGACAGACACCACAGCTTGCTCCAGGTCAGGCACCTTTAATCCCACTCCCCTGCAGGAAGGCTCAGCACGGGACAGCCGCTCCAGGCACAGAGTGATCCGCAAAGTGGTCCGCGGACCTTCCACGGGTGGGGTTTTAACACATCCCTTCCTTTGCACAGAACTAACCCTGGTTGACACAGGCAGCTCACCTTGGCTCTCCCGAAGATAGTCCCTCAGGAGCTAACCCTCGTTGGTCCCCGTGCTGTCCAACAGGTTCTGTGGCCTCTCACTGGTGGTCGAGCACGAGGTCGGCATCCCTTGTTCTCGAGTGGTCTTCATTCATCACTCTTAGTCCCTCTTCCCATTGTCCCGTTGTTGTCCATTGATGTTCTCCTCATGGCCCAATCCGCCATTTTAGAGCCATGTGGTCTGGGGAATCCCCCTCTCTGAGCTGTAGGGCCATCTCGGATGGCGAGCAGAGGGACAAGACAGCTGGAATCTCCCCGTCCTCATATCAGCGGAGCCCAAGCCAGACCACGGGTTTGGAGCCATGGAGGCGAAAGAACAATGAGGAAAACTGGCCTAGGAGCCTCCTGGGGATGCCCCGAGGCCACAAAGGCTCTGTGCACGAGGCTGTGGATTAAACACCAGGCAGCTCTCACCTCTCTGACCCAGGGCACAAGCCTGAGGAGGGGAAGGGTAACAGATACAAGTAGTAGAGTGAAGAATGAGGGGAAGGCTGGAGGCAGGGAGGTCAGCGAAGAAGAGGCCGACACAGCCAAATGGTTGAACCAGCAGGGCATCAGTTGGCATAGAGGGGAAGGGGTGGGTTCTGGGGGGATCAGAGGCAGGGGAGTGGAGAGCTGGAAATGTTATGCCAGGAGCTGGGGAGGAGAGAAAACTGTGTCGCAGAAGAGTGAGTGATTAGAAATCAGTCCATCAGTCAGTTGTATTTATTGAGCACATTGTACAGAGCACAGTATGCTGTCCTGAAGAGCGTTTGGGAGAGTACAATATAATAATAATGTTGATATTTGTTAAACGCTTACTATGTGCAGAGCACTGTTCTAAGCGCTGGGGTAGATACAGGGTCATCAAGTTGTCCCACATGGGGCTCACAGTCTTAATCCCTGTTTTACAGATAAGGGGACTGAGGCACAGAAAAGTTAAGTGACTTAATAATGTTGGTATTTGTTAAGCGCTTACTATGTGCCGAGCACTGTTCTAAGCACTGGGGGAGACACAGGGGAATCAGGTTGTCCCACGTGGGGCTCACAGTCTTCATCCCCATTTTACAGACGAGGGAACTGAGGCCCAGAGAAGTGAAGTGACTTGCCCACAGTCACACAGCTGACAAGTGGTAGAGCTGGGATTCGAACTCATGAGCCCTGACTCCAAAGCCCGTGCTCTTTCCACTGAGCCACGCTGCTTCTCCTTGCCCACAGTCACACAGCTGACAAGTGGCAGAGCCAGGATTCGAACCCGTGACCTCTGACTCCCAAGCCCGTGCTCATTCAACTGAGTCAACAATGCAACAGACACACTTACATACATACCTGTAATTTATTTATGTTAATATCTGTCTCCCACTCTCTAGACTGTAAGCTCCAGGTGGGCAGGGAATGTTTCTGTTGATTTTTGTATTGTACTCTCCCAAGTGCTTAGTACAGTGCTCTGCATACAATAAGTGCTCAATAAATTCAATTGAATGCATGCATGAATGAAGTCATTCACAGATCTAATGGGGAAGGCTTTGGTTGATAAAGGTTACTACTCTCATTCTTCAGGCTGCCAGAAAGATGCCAGACAGTGTCCTAAGAGCAGATTGGCAACTTCTTCAAGTCTGGGGATTTTGGTCTGCTGTTGTGGGAGATAGGATGGGGGACACTCAAGTCTTAAATAATTTTCAGACTTTATCAGGATTGTTATGAAAACTTTAAAGTGAATGTGGACTAAGGACCAAAAATGCAGACTGTAGACAATGCTGCCTTCAAGAGCGTGTTGCAGTGTGAAACTACAAGTGTTCAAATACCCCCTTAGAGTGTCTGCTGCTCGGTTCCCCAAACCAGGCAACCGGGCCTAGTGGATAGAGGACGGGCCTGAAAGTCAGAAGGACCTGGGTTCTAATCCAAGCTCTGCCACTTGTCTGTTGTGTGACCTTGGGCAAGTTACTTAATTTCTCTGTGCCTCAGTTTCCTCAACTGTAAAATGGGGATATCTTTTTTCCCTCCAACTTAGACTTTGAGCCCCATCCCACCTTTTCTCAGCTTCCCCTCCCTATCGCCCTGACTTGCTCCCTTTGCTCTTCCCCCTCTCCCCGCCCCACAGCACTTGTGTATATATATACACATCTATAATTCTATTTATTTTACATTAATGCTTGTTTACTTGTTTTGATGTGTGTATGTATATATATATATATATATATTCTATTTATATTGATGCTACTGATGCCTGTTTACTTGTTTTGATGTCTGTCATCCCCCTTCTGGCCTATAAGCCCATTGTGGGCAGGGATTGTCTCTCTTTATTGCTCAACTGCCAAGTGCTTAGTATAGTGCTCTGCACACAGTAAGCACTCAATAAATACACGTGAATGAATGAATGAGACAGGGACTGTGTCCAATCTAATTAACTTGTACCTACTCCAGCACCTAGAACAGTGTTTAACACAGAAAGTGATGGTGGTATTTGTGAAGCGCTTACTCTGTTCCAGGCACTGTACTAACTTGTGACTCCCAGCCCCATGCTCTACCCACTAGGCTAAGCTACTTAACAAATACTGTAGAAAACCAAAAAAACTGAAACCAAAAAAATCCACTCTAGGTGCTGCATTTAGTAGTGGGGAGGGTGGGAGAAGCAGAGAATAGTTTTCAAAATAGTCATGTATTTTTTAATCTTTGGTTATATCTGCACAGTATATGTGTTCTCATCGGCCAAGGTCCTGTTGACTTTCTATCCAATATTAGTATTTGATAATGATGACAGAACACATCACCAGCAGGGCATGACTGCGTTTAAAAATCGAACGATATTTTGACTTATTGCTTAACTGCATGACTGCATTTAAGAATTGAACAATATTTTCACTTGATGCTTAACTATGACTGTATTGAAATACGGTATTAAGCTAATTTAAGAAGTCACTTCGGGGCCTTGGATGTACATTTTATTTATTTATTTATTTTTTAATGGCTTTTGTTAAGGGCTTACTGTGTGCCAGGCACTGTACTAAGCACTAGGATAGATACAAGCTAATTAGATTGGATACAGACCATGTCCCACTTGGGGCTCTCAGTCTTAATCCCCATTTTCAGATGAGGTAAATGAGGCACAGAGAAGTTGAGCGACTTGCCCGAGGTCACATAGAAGACACTTGGTGGAGTTGGGATTAGAACCCAGGTCCTCTGACTCCCCGGCCCGGGCTCTTTCCAGTAGGCCGAGCTGCTTCTCTTTTTGAAACTAATTCATATTTCTGATTCCAATACAACTTGTTCCAGATTGAAATCATGATCTAAAGAGTAGAAACAGTTTATCCTTTCTAAATCAAGGAATTAGTATTGGACTGTTTACAGGGCTTTTTTGTACGTGTGGTTATTTTTTGTTTTTGTTTTCCTTCTTTCATTGTCGTATTTGTTGAGCACTTACTGTGTGCATAGCACTCTACTAAGTGCTTGGAAGAGTACAATCTAACAATAAACAGGTACATTCCCTGCCCACAATGAGCTTCCTCTCCTTTCAATTCAGTTCAGTCATAATTTATTGAGTGCTTACTGTGTGCAGAGCACTGTACTAAACGCTTGGAAAGTACAATTCGGTAACAGATAGGGACAATCCCTACCCAACGGGCTAACAGTCTAGTGGGGGGGAGACAGACAACAAAACAAAGCAAGTGGGACAGGCATCAATAGCATCACTTAAATAAATAGAATTATAATAATAATAATAATATTGGTATTTGTTAAGCGCTTACAATGTGCTGAGCACTGTTGTAAGCGCTGGGGTAGACACAAGGGAATCAGGTTGTCCCACATGGGTCTCACAGTCTTAATCCCCATTTTACAGATGAGGTAACTGAGGCACAGAGTAAAGTGACTTGCCCACAGTCACACAGCTGACAAGTGGCAGAGCTGGGATTCGAACCCATGACCTCTGACTCCGAAGCCCATGCTCTTTCCACTGAGCCATGCTGGATAGGTATATACACACCCAGAGGTTGGTTTCTAGGGGACCTGGAAACCAGCCTATGGGTGAGGGTTTCTTAATGAAGGGTTTCTTATGGGAGAAGCAGCGTGGCTCAGTGGAAAGAGCACGGGCTTTGGAGTCAGGGCTCATGAGTTCGAATCCCAGCTCTGCCACTTGTCGGCTGTGTGACTGTGGGCAAGTTACTTCACTTCTCTGCGCCTCAGTTCCCTCATCTGTAAAATGGGGATTAAGACTGTGAACCCCACGTGGGACAACCTGATTCCCCTATGTCCACCCCAGCGCTTAAAACAGTGCTCGGCACATAGTAAGCGCTTAACAAATACCAGCATTATTATTATTATTATTAATGGAGGTAGTGCTTGAATTAGCTGGTATCACTCAGTGGTATTTACTGAGCACTAACTCTTTGCAGAGCATTGTACTAAGCTCTTGGGTAGTACAGTAGAACAGAGTTGGTAGAACTCATTCCCTGCCCACAAGGAGCATATAGTCTACAGGTAGAATGTGCAGTCTAATAAACTGAAATCTGGCTTCTGGGCCTCTCTCCCCCCCGACCTACACACACCTTTTTACCTTTCTCCTATACAGGAAGAGGCTACCCAAATAGTCCAACTTGCAGCCACTGTTCACTCTGCCCATTAGAGGAAGGTGGCTAGATATATGGTTCGAATCCCGGCTCTGCCACTTGTCAGCTGTGTGACTGGGCAAGTCACTTCACTTCTCTGTGCCTCAGTTACCTCATCTGTAAAATGGGGATTAACTGTGAGCCTCACATGGGACAACCTGATTACCCTGTATCTACCCCAGTGCTTAGAACAGTGCTCTGCACCTAGTAAGCGCTTCACAAATACCAACATTATTATTATTATTATATAATTCAGGAATAATGCAGCTTAGCCTTATGTGAAGAGCCCAGACCTGGGAGTCAGAGGACCTAGGTCCTAAACCCCGGCTTCCCCACTTGTCTACTGAGTGACCTTGGTCAAATCACTTCACTTCTCTGTGCCTCAGTTAATCTCATCTCTAAAATGGGGATTAGCTTTGTGAGCCCCGTGTGGGAAAGGGACTGTGTCCAACCTGATTATCTTGTATCTACCCCAGTGCCTAGCACAGTGCCTGCATACATAATAAGCACTTAACAAATGCTATTAAAAAGAAATCATAATAATTTAGCCCCCAGGTGGTACGACAAGGCTTTCTAATGCTGGCGAATCAGTGTGGTCTAGTGGAAACAGCATGTATCAATGAGTCAGAGAATCCGAGTTCTAATCCTGGCTCTGCCTTTTGCCTGCTGTGTGATCTTGGACAAGTCCCTAAACGTCTCTGGGCCTCAGTTCCCTCAACTGCAAAATCTGTCTTCCTCCTACTTAGTCTGTGAGTTCCATGTGGGACCTGATTAATTTGTGTCTACTTCAGCACTTAGTACAAAACTCGATACATAGAAAATGCTTAACAAATACCACAGTTATGTGAATATATGAGCTGTGAGCCTCCTGCATGGATGCAGATCATCACTTAACTTCTCTGGGCCTGTTTCCTCATCTGTGAAGTTGAGATTCAGTACTTTTTCTCCCTCCTACATAGATTCCATGGAACAGCAATTCTGTCCAATCTGCTTATCTTGTATCTACTCCAGCACATAGTAAATGCTTAATAAATACTGTTATTATTACAATTATTATTATTCCCCCTAAACTGCTTAGACTGCAACATTCAAAAATGATTTTATATTTAGTGGTCTGTTGAGAACAGGCTTTTAAAAACAAGTGGACGAAAGTGACATGTAATTACAATTACACCAAAGAGGTTTTTTTTCCTGCATCACACTTCTCTGTTTTAGTCATGAATATCATTATGCATTTAAGATAACCCAGAAAAATATTTACATGATTAAATCTGAAGAGGGAAGAGCCCCAAATGGAATAGCGACTCACCTGTTGCATTTGAGGTACATATTGGTGGTGATTTGGCTGGTAGCCAGCCCCAAAATGAACCTTACAGAAATCTGGAAGAAAATCAAGAAGAAAATGAAAGGTGTGAAAGTACAAACATGCATTCAGGAGAGAATTGTAGAGAAAACACTGAAACCTTTTACCCAAAACAATGTACAGCAAAGAGCAGCGGCTCAAAGCACTAAGTGAAACTGTCTTATAAGAGGTGGCTCAAAGAATTTTACTAAAACTGTTTTCTTTGTTCCCCAATATTGACACATTAAAATTTTAACACGTCAAAGCTGTGCATAGAACCATGTAGGAGGCGAGCCGAATAAAGTTTTCAGCACTTCAACAGCTGCAAAATTCCTAATCAGAATCAATCATATTTATTGAGTGCTTACTGTGTGCAGAGCACTTGAGAGAGCCGGAAATGGTAGACACGATGCTCTCAAGGAGCTTCCAGGCTAGTCGGAAAGACAGACATTAAAATAAAATACAGTTAGGAGAAGTGTTAGAGTATAAGGGTATGCACATTAGTGCTGTAGGGATGGAGGGCGGGTATTAAAGGGCTTCAGGTGTAAGCGCCTATTACAGTGCTTCACACACAGTAAATAATCGATAACTACTATTGAATGAATTCAGACCCAGGTGCGTAGGTGATGCAGAAGGGAAGGAGAATATAGTGGAGAGAGGAGAGGTTAGTCAGGGAAGGCTTCTTGGAGGAGAAAAAATTTTAGAGCATTGGAGTTAGAGTAGTGGTCTTGAAAATAAAGGGGGAGGACAGGACATGAGCAAGGGCGATGGCAGGAAAGGTGTTAGAGGATCAAATTGTGCAGGATGAGATTTAGTGGGAGAAGAGCGAGGGTAGCTGTGTGTCAGTGGCATTTATTATTTTTATGGTATTTGTTAAGCGCTTATTATGTGTCAAATACTGTTCTAAGCACTGGAGTAGATAAAGATTAATTAGATTGGACTCAGTCGCTGTCCTGCATGGGACTCACCATCTAAGTAAGAGAGAGAACAGAATTGAGTCACAGAGAGGTTAAGTGACTTGCCCAGTGTTACTAAGTAAGCATTTGGCAGAGCTGGGATTGGAATCTAGGTAATAATAATAATGGAATTTGTTAAGCGCTTGCTGAGCACCAAGCACTGTTCTAAGCTCTAGGGTAGGTACAAAGTTATCAGGTTGGACCCAGTTCCTCTACCACATGGACCGCACAGTCCCCATTGCGGGTAATAGATCCTCTGAGCTCTTTCCACTAGGCCATGCTGCTTCTCCATTACTGACTTCTTACTGTGTGCAGAGAACGGTAATGAGTTCTCAGGAGAGTTATTCAGTATTTATTGAGCCCTTACTATGTGCAAAACACTGTAAGCGCTTAGGAGAGTACAATATAATATCAGACACATTTCCTGCCCATAACCAGCTCGTAGTCCAGATGTGAGCTCACAGCGCTTGGGAGAGTAAAATATGACAATATGAGAGTCGTTTTCCGCCCGCAGTGAGTTTACAATCTAGATGGGGAGACAGATGTTAATATAAATAAGTAAATTACAAGTATGTATGTAAGTGCTGCAGGGCTGGGAGGGGGAATGAATAAAGGGAGCAAGTCAAGGTGACACAGAAGGGAGTGGGAGAACAGGAAAGAGGGGCTTAGTTAGGGAAGGCCTCTTGGAAGAGATGTGCCTTCAAAAAGGCCGTGAAGGTGGGAAGAGTAATTGTCTGATATGAGGAAGGAGGGCATTCCAGGCTAGAGGCAGAACGTGGGCGAGAGGTCGGCGGCGAGATAGATGAGATTGAAATATGGTTAGAATAGCGCTAGAGGAGCGAAGTGTGTGGGCTGGGTTGTACTAGGAGAGAAGCAAGCTGAGGTGTGATGACACAAGCTGATTGAGTGCTTTAAAGCCAATGGTGAGGCATTTCTGTTTGATGTGGAGGTGGATGGGCAACCACTGGAGTTTCTTGAGGAGTAGGGAAACATGCCTGATTTTTTTTTTAGAAAAATGATCTGGTCAGCAGAGTAAAGTAGGGACTGGAGTGGAGAGAGAGAGGCTGGGAGATCAGCAAGGAGGCTGATGTAGTAATCAAGGTGGGATAAGATATGTGATTGGATTAGCATGGAAAAAGTGTGGATGGAGAGGGAAGGGCAGATTTTAGCAATGTTGTGAAGGTTGAATCGACAGGATTTAATGATCGATTGAATATGTGGGTTGAATGAAAAAGATGAGCTAAGGAAATGCCAAGGTTACAGTCTTGAGAGACAGTAAGGATGGTGGTGCTGTGGACAGTGAAGGGAAAGTGAGGGGAAGGACAGGGTTTGGGTGGGGAGATAGAAGTTTTGTTTTGGAGATGTTAAATTTGAGGCGATGGAAAGACATCCAAGTAGAGAGATCATGAAGGCAGGAAGAAATGTGAAACTGCAGAGAGGGAGAGAAATCGGGGCTGGAAATGTAAATTTGGGTATCACCTGTATTACAGGTGGTAATTGAAGCCCTGTAAGCAGATGAGTTCTCCAAGGGAGTGGGTGTAGATGGAGAATAGAAGGGAACACAGAGCTGAACCTTGAGGGACTCCCACAGGTTGAGCATAGGAGACAGAGGAGAAGCCCACTAGAGAGACTGAGAATGAGAGGCTGGAGAGCTAGGAGGAGAACCAGGAGAGGACAGTGTCAGGGAAGCTGAGGTTGGATAATGTTTCCAGGAGAAGGGGGTGGTTGATAGTGTCGAAGGCAGCTGAGAAGTTGAGGCGGAATAGGATGGTATAGAGACCATTGAATTTGTCAAGAAGGAGATCATTTGTCATCTTTGAGTAGGCGGTTTCTGTAGAGTGAAGGTGATGGAAGCCAGATTGGACGGGGTCCAGGAGAGAGTTGGAGGAGAAGAAATTGAAACAGCAGGTGTAGACAACTTGCTCAAGAAGTTCAGAGAGGAATGGTAGGAGGGAGATGAAGCAATGATACTGGAGAAAGCTGTAGAGTCAAGGGAGTTTTTTTTAGGATAAAGGTGACATGGACATGTTTGGAAGCAGTGGCTAGGGAGCGAGTGAGTTGAGTTCCCTTGATGAGCAGGTAGTTTGGGTATGCAGGCTTGATGGGATACAATGAATCGAGAAAATTGGATGGGGTAAAAAGATTGGAGGTCTCTGTGGGGGAACAGTACAGATTTGTGGAGTGAAAGTGTGTGGGAGAGAAGGCAGGTGAGGAGATTGTGATCAGATAGAAGGATTTCAGAGTTGGTGAGGGTAGAGATTGTGCTGTGGCTAGAGAAGATGAAATCAAATCTGTGTTCAGGTTGGTGAGTAGGTGAGATGGGGTGGAGCAGGAGTTCATAGGAGTTGGGGAGTGATAGAAAGTGAGCGGTGGAAGTGTTGTCAGGAATAGCTATGTGGATATTAAAGTCCCCAAGGATCAATGTAGTGATGGAGAAAGAGAGAAGGAATTTGAGAAAGGGATTGAAATTGTTAATTTGAAGGTAGGACCTGGGGTATGGTAGATGACCATTACTAGAATCTGGAGTGGGTGGTAGAGGTGGATGATATGGGCTTTGAAAGAAGGAAAGAAAGAGGGGAAGGTGGAATGGTGTGAAAGCAGCATTGAGGAGTGAGAAGGAAGCCAACACCTCCTTTCCTAGTGAGTCTGGTAGAGTGGGAGAAGCCCTCTGGAAAAAGCTACAGGGGAGATGGTGTCATCTGGGGAGGGCCAGGTGTCAGAGATGGCTAGGAGTAGGAGGAATGACTGGGTCGGTAATAGGTCCAGGATGAAGGGAAGCTTCATTCATTCATTCAGTAGTATTTATTGAGTGCTTACTATGTGCAGAGCACTGTACTAATCGCTTGGAATGTACAGTTCGTCAACAGATAGAGACGGGCTCACAGTCTAATCGGGGGAGAAGCTTCCCCATGATGGAGCAGGGGTTACACAGGTCTCACTTCTTTGAATCTGGGGATGGGGGACTCGGGCCCAGGGGGGTAGGGAATGAGGGTTGGGGAGGGGTTGGATGGGAGTGAGGTGATAGGGGAGGGGAACAGGTGGTGACCCAGGGGCAGGATGACAGTAATGGGGTGGGGGTGAGGGGTAAAGTGGGGTAGGTTTCGTGGGGTAGGTTTCATGGGAAGGGAAGACCGGGATGGGCTGATTTGAGGGATCGTGGTGGAATCAGTGAAGGTCATATGTTGTAGGTGAGGTAATGAATAGCAGTACCTACTGAATCCCATGGTACTCTGCGGAATTGGTTGAATTGTGTGTTGATCCTTGGGTTCTTGAGAGTGAAGAATCCAGTGTTTAGGAGCAAAGGACTGTGTTTGTTGGTAGGTAGAAAGAGGTTGATATGCTGTGTGCAGAGCACTATACTAGGCGCTTGGAAAAGTCCAGTACAACAATAAGACACATTCCCTGCCCACAGCAAGCTTACAATCCAGAGGGGAAGATAGACATTAATATAAGTAAATACATTACAGATTTCTGCATAAGTGCTCTGTGACTGGGAGGGGGGATTAAATAAGGGAGCAAATCAGGGTGATGAAGGAGGATGTGGAAGTAAAAGAAAAGAGAGTCCAATGAAATAGAGAAGGCAGACACGATCCCTCCCCAGAAAGAGCTTAAAGTCTAGAGGGGGAGACAGACATTAAAATCAATTTCAGATGGTTATGTGCATAAGTGCTATAAGGGTGGTGGGGGAGTGAAAATCAAACTGCTTACAGAGTACAGACCTAAGTGCATAGGTGACACAAAAGAGAAGGCAAGTAGGGGAAGTTAGGGCTTAGTCAAGGAAGACCTCTAGGAGATGTGATTTTTATTTTGAAGGCTTTGAAGGTGGGTGAAGTGGTTCTCTGTAAGATATGAATTGGGTGGGAATTCCAGGCTAGAGGAGGGATGTGATCAAGGGGTCAGAAGTGAGAAAGATGAGGTGGAGGTACAGTGAGCAGGTTGACATTAGATGAGTGAAGTGTGCGGGTTGGGTGGTAATAGGAGATCAGAGAGATACGGGAGGAGGGGGAGAGCTGATGGAGCGCATTAAAGCTGATGGTAAGGAATGTCTTACTATGTGGAGATGGATGGACAACCTTTGGAGGTTTTTGAGGAGTAGGGTGACATGGACTGAACTGTTATTTAGAGAAATGATCTGGGCAGCAGAGGGAAGTTAGGAGCCGGGGAGCTGATTGAATGCTATAAAAACCAATGATGAGGAGTTTCTGTTGGATGCTGAGGTGAATGGGCATCCATTGGAGGCTTTCGAAGGGTGGGGAGGTGTGCACATAATGACTTTTTGTTAAAAAAATGATCCAGGCAGCTAAGTGAAGTGTGGACTGGGGCAGGGAGGTCAGCTAGGAGGCTGATATAGTAGTAGAAGTGGAATATGACAGGTGGTTTGACCAGCATGCAGGCAATATGGACAGAGATGAAGGGGCAGATTCTGGAGAGTAATAATAATGATAAACATTGGTATTTGTTAAGAGCTTACTATGTTCAGAGCACTGTTCTAAGCGCTGGGGTAGCTGCAGGGTAATCAGGTTGTCCCACATGAGGTTCACAGTCTTAATCCCCATTTTACGATGAGGTAACTGAGGCCCAGAGAGCGAAGTGACTTGCCCACAGTCACACAGCAGACAAGTGGCAGAGCTGGGATTTGAACCCATGACCTCCGACTCCAAAGCCCGGGCTCTTTCCACTGAGCCATGCTGCTACTCAGCCCTGTCATTTTGGGCAGGGATGGTCTCCATCTGTTGCCAAATTGTACATTTCAAGCGCTTAGTACAGTGCTCTGCATATAGTGCTGGTAAATACTATTGAATGAATGAATGAATGGAGATGTTGTGACCAAATGAGCAGGTTGAATGAGAGAGCTTAGTTGTGGATAGTGCCCAAGTTCTGGGCTTGAGAGACAGGGAGGATGTCGATGTTGTCTATGGTGACAGGAGATCAGGAAAGGAACAGGGTTTGGGTGGGAAAATGAGTTCTGTTTTGGACATGTTAAGTTTGAAGTATCGGCAGAACATCCAATCTCATTTTACAGAGGATAAAAATCTCAGGGTCAGCAACATGCCTTAGAAGTGAACGTTTTAATTAGAAATCCACTTTTTTTGGTGATGCATTCAAATTCTCTGAAACAAGAAATTGAACTCAGCAGAAAACATAAGGTGAGGAAACGGGGGAAGAAGGGAGGAGAGCAGGGGGTAGAAGAAGCAGGCACTACTACCCATCCATGGTTATTATAGTGGATTTCTGGAATGTTGGTTCATTTATTCCATAGAATATATTGAGCACTTACTATGTGCAGCACTGTACTAAGCGCTTGGGAGTGTACAATAAAACAGTCAACTGATACATTCCCTGCCCTCCTCACATCCACTAAACTAGCACATTTCCCCCCTTTGAAGCCCTACTGAAAGCTCACCTCCTCCAAGATACCTTCCCAGACTAAGTCCCCCTTTTCCTCTGCTCCTCCTCCCCTCCCCATCTCCCCGACTCCCTCCCTCTGATCTACCCCCCGCCCCACAGCACTTATGTATATATATGTACATATTTTTCTATTTATTTTATTAATAATAATAATGTTGGTATTTGTTAAGCACTGGGGTAGATACAGGGTAATCAGGTTGTCCCACATGAGGCTCACAGTTAATCCCCATTTTACAGATGAGGTAAGTGAGGTACAGTGAAGTTAAGTGACTTGCCCAAAATCACACAGCTGACAAGTGGCAGAGCCGAGATTCCAACCCCTGACCTCTGACTCTTTCCAGGCTCTTTTCACTGAGCCATGCTGTATATAATTCTATTTATATTGATGCTATTGATGACTGTTTACTTGCTTTGTTTTGTTGTCTGTCTCCCCCTTTCTAGACTATGAGCCCGTTTTTGGGTAGAAATTGTCTCAGTTATGGAATTTTTCTTTTTAAGCACATCGTACAGTGCTCTGCACACAGATAAATACGCTCTGCACTCAATAAATATGATTGAATGAATGAATTTATTTGTATTGCTGTCTCCCCCATTATATTCTGTGAGCTCGTCATGGGCAGGGAATGTCACTGTTTATTGTTGTATTGTACATGCCCAAGCTCTTAGTACAGTGCTCTCTGCCCACAGTTAACCACTCAATAAATACAATTGAATGTATGGATGATATTGTCGTTGTCGTTAACACTACCACCACCACCTTGCTCTGATTCCCGCCTTCCCTCCCTCGCCTCTCTCCTTCCTTCCCTCCATCCATCCATCCATCCATCCATCCATCCATCCATCCATCCATCCATCCATCCATCCATCCATCCCTCCTCACACTTATTACAGGCAGATTTTTGGAAAGGCTTTTGGAAAACATATAATAAAAATGCTTCTGGGCTTGCTAACTTAATGGGAAAGGCAAGTGGTTGTGTGGTAATCATCCGATAGGTAAATGAGTAGGAACCATAAGAACAAAAGTGGGCAATTAAATTCATTCAATGGTATTTATTGAGCGCTTACTATATGCAGAGGACTGTACTAAGCGCTTGGAATGTACAATTTGGCAACAGATAGAGACAATCCCTGCCCATTGACGGGCTTACAGTCTAATCGGGGGAAACGGACAGATAAAAACAATAGCAATAAATAGAATCAAGGGGATGTACATCTCATTAACAAAATCAATAGGGTAATAAAAATATATACAAATGAGCAGATGACGAACAGACCTATACAGCCCTGGGAGGCTGTTGAAGAGGGGAATAGGAGCAGAAATGGTGGCAGGGAGAAGGAATTTGCCCCATTTTGCCACGGTGCTTGCTCCAGACTAGGTTGGTCACCCCATGGCTATGGTCACAGAGGATGGCCCTCCCACGTTTGGGAGGAGGGGAGCAGCTCTACCCATAGGGTTTAGAATCCCAGGCACTCCCCTTGACCCTGGAGAACTTTCCAGGCTGTCTGAGTGAGTCGGATCTCTGCTCCCCCTTCCTCCAGCCCTTGGGTCAGGTGGGGAGCTGCAAGGAGGGGACTGTTGGCAGGAGGCTGAAAAAGGAGCTAACATCTTAGCTCTCCTTGCATCCCCATTCTGGTCCCAAAGGGCAGGGTTGGCCAATGGTGGCTACTGACCCAACCCAAAGCATATTGGGAGAATCCTATTTCTCCAAAGAGTCAGCCCCCGGCCTTAATATTGCAATTTATAAACCAGTAGAATAATAATAATAATGATAGTATTTGTTAAGTGCTTACTATGTGCCAAGCACTGTTCTAAGCACCTGGGGGGGGGGGCGGGGGGGGCATACAAGGTAATCAGGCTGTCACACCTGGGGCTCACAGTTTTAATCCCCATTTTACAGATGAGGTCACTGAGGCACGGAGAAGTGAAGTGACTTTCCCAAAGTCACACAGCTGATAAATGGCAGAGTGGGATTAGAACCAATGACCTCTGACTCCCAAGCCCGGGCTCTTTCCACTGACCCATGCTGCTACACACACACGCAGGCACTTCCACTTCTCCCACTCCCCTCTGGTCACCCTGGCTTGCTGTTCATCCCCTCTACCACAGCCCCACAGCTTTTATGAACATATTTGTAATTTTTTATGTATATTAATATCTGTCTCTCCTTCTCTACTGTAAGCTCATTGTGGGCAGGAAATGTCAGTTGATTGTTTTATTGTATACTCCCAAGCGCTTAGTACAGTGCTGCACACAGGAAGTGCTCAGTATATACTATGGAATGAATGAATGAATGAACAAACGAGCAGGTTTGACAGCGGCACTAAGTGGCAAGTACCTTCACACAACAAAAAACCATATTTACATGTCAAAGTAAGGAATGGAGTGTCTGTCAATAATTGTCTGTCAGCCATACACACCCGAACACTATGATCTCACTTATCTTTGAATGTGAAAGAAGAGCTTCAGATTTTAGTAGCTGTGATTTGATGGAAATTGATTAGTTGGGGAAGTTGATGTCATTGTGACTGATCCTTGGACACAAACACTTAAAGAAGATTGCATTATACCCTGGCCACTCATTCCAGTATTTAATTCAGTAAAATCTCCCTTCAGGCTATATCTCCTCCTGCCTCCAGGACATCTCCACCTGGATGTCTGCCCGCCACCTAAAACTAAACATGACCAAAACTGAGCTCCTCATCTTCCCTCCCAAGCCCGGTCTTCTCCCAGACTTCCGTATCACCGTGGTTGGGGTGACCATCCTTCCCGTCTCTGGGGCCCGCCACCTCGGTGTCATCTTTTACTCAGCTCTCTCGTTCACCCCACATATCCAATCTGTCACCAAGACCTGCCGGTCTCACCTTTATAATATCGCCAAGATCTGCCCTTTCCTCTCCACCCAAACGGCTACCTTACTGCTACGGGCTCTTGTTATATCCCGGCTAGACTACTGTGTCAGCCTGCTCTCTGATCTCCCTTCCTCCTCTCTCTCCCTGCTCCAGTCTATTCTTCACTCCGCTGCCCGGCTCATCTTCCTGCAGAAACGATCTGGGCATGTCACTCCCCTTCTTAAACAACTCCAGTGGTTGCCTATCAACCTCCGCTCCAAACAGAAACTCCTCACTCTAGGCTTCAAGGCTCTCCATCACCTTGCCCCTTCCTACCTCTCCTCCCTTCTCTTTCTACTACCCACCCTGCACACTCTGCTCCTCTGCCTCCTGCCTCCTCACCTTTCCCCATTCTCACCTATCCCGCCGTCGACCCCTGGGCCACGTCCTCCCGCGGTCCTGGAATGCCCTCCCTCCTCACCTCCGCCCCTCTTCAAAACCCTACTTAAAGCTCACCTCCTCCAAGAGGCCTTCCCAGACTGAGCTCCCCTTTTCCCTCTGCTCCCTCTACCCCCGCCTTCACCTCTCCGCAGCTAAACCCTCTTCTCCCCGCTTCCCCTCTGCTCCTCCCCCTCTCCCGTCCCATCCCCTCAGCACTGTCCTATCCGCTCAGCTGTATATATCTTCATCACCCTATTTATTTTGTTTAATGAGATGTACATCACCCTGATTCTATTTATTTGCTATTGTTTTAATGAGACGTTCTTCCCCTTGACTCTATTGCCATTGTTCTTGTCTGTCTCTTTCCCCCGATTAAACTGTAAGCCCGTCAAAGGGCAGGGACTGTCTCTATCTGTTGCCGATTTGTACATTCCAAGCACTTAGTACAGTGCTCTGCACATAGTAAGCACTCAATAAATACTATTGAATGAATAAATGAATAAAATGGCCAAATTGCGAAGAAAAAACCAAACAAACCCAAAACCACACCGAAACGCCTCCCACTGCAGTCAGGCTAAGGCAGGGACTGGGCAGTTTCATCTTATACAGAATCAACACTTAGTGAGTGCCTGGCACATAGTAAACGCTTAACAAGTACTATTTAAAAAAAATTACATGTACCACCTTGTGAATTTTGGGTTTTTTCAATACTATTTTTTAAGCACTTTGTGCCAGGTACTGCACTAAGCACTGGGGTAGATACAAGCTAATTGGGTTGGACTCAGTCTACCTCTACATGGAGCTCACAGTCTTAATCCCCATTTTACAGGGGAGTTAACTGAAGCACAAAAAAGTTACCTAATAATAATACCTTACTATGTGCCAGGCACTATTCTCAGCATTGGGGAAGGTACAAGATAATCAGATTGGACACAGTCTGTGTCTCATATGGGGCTCACAGTCTTAATTCCCACTTTACAGATGAGGGAACTGAGGCACAGAGAAGTAAAGTGACTTGTCCAAGGTCACACAGCAGACAAACATTGGAGCCAGGATTGGAATCCATGACCTTCTGACTCCCAGGCCCGTGTTCTATTCACTAGGCCATGCTGCTTACCTGACTTACCCAAGGTCACCCTGCTGACCCATTGCATTAAGATCATGTAGTGAAAACACATATATTCATAGCTGATTATTTTCTGTATGGCTTTAGAATTCATGTTTGAAAGACCTATTTAGGCAACAAGATATGAAGAAATTTGGCTTCCAAAAGTTGCTTTTAAAAAACACTCTGTGTGTGAGTGTGGGTCATGGATAGTGAAATTTACCCCTGGTTCCGCGGGTCCTTTGGAAAAGACTGATGTGGAAACAGTCCCAAACATATTCCACATTCACAGACAAGTTTCGTGTGCTGACATATTTCTTGTTTGCAGGACCTGTCCCTGCAGTAGAAATGATGAATGGGCATTTATCCATAACACTGTTGCAGTTAAATGAGGTGCTCATAGCCTGTTGGGCTGTAAAAGTTTATCAGTGGCTTCATAGTGGATTTTGTCTTCAGAGTGCTCTTAACTCCCCTGACTCCCATGGCAAAGGCATGGAATCAGTCAGTAATATTTATTGAGCACCTACCCTGTGCAGAATGCTTAATAAATGCTTGGTTGAGTATTGTAAGAATTAGTAGGCATGATGTCTGCCCTCAAAGAGCTTACCATCTAACTGGGAAAGCAGACACTGAAAAAAATCAGGGAAGACTTCCTGAAGGACGTGTGATTTCTGAAGGGCATTGAAGATGGGGAGAGCAGTCATTTCCTGGCTTTGGTGGATAAGGGAGTTCCCTTTAGGAATTTTTTTTTTATGGTATTCAACAAGTGCTTACAATGTGCCAGGCACTCTACTAAGCACTGGAATAGCCACACAAGCTAATCTGGTTAGACACAATATATGTGAGGTGCAGAGAAGTGAAGTAACTTGCCCAAGAACCCACAGCACATTAGTGGCAGAGTCGGGATTAGAATCCAGGACCTTCTGACTTCTGGGCCCATGCTCTATCCACTAGGCCACACTGCTTCTCTGGCTCACTGAAAAGATCAATGTGGAAACAGTCCTAAACATATTCCACATTCACAAATAAGTTTTGTGTACTGACATATTTCTTGTTGGCAGAACCTGACCCTGCAATAGAAATGAGAAATGGGCATTTATCAATAAGACTGTTACCTTTTATCTCAGATTGCTGCCTGACCTATTTCCTCAATATTCACAACACTGAGGAAACATCCCAAAATTTAATAATAATAATAATAATGTTGGTATTTGTTAAGCGCTTAGTATGTGCCGAGCACTGTTCTAAGCGCTGGGGTAGACACAAGGGAATCAGGTTGTCCCACGTGGGGCTCACATTCTTAATCCCCATTTTACAGATGAGGTAACTGAGGCACCGAGAAGTTAAGTGACTTGCCCAAAGTCACACAGCTGACAAATGGCCGAGCCGGGATTTGAACCCATGACCTCTGACTCCAAAGCCCGAACTCTTTCCACTGAGCCACGCTCAAGGTGCCACCATAATCACTCCCTTCAAGTTGACTGCAGTAGCCTGTAATGGGGGCGAAAAGAGAGGGGAGCAGTCAGTGGTATTTATTGAGTGCTTACTGTGGGCAGAGCACTATGCTAAGCATTTGGGAGAGTGAGTCCAATAAAACCTGAGATCCCGTGGGATTCCCCTGTAGTTGCCAACCAATATTTCATAGTTGCCTTTAGAAATTTACATTTAAAAAATAAAATATTTCATTAGATAAAAGTCCCTGCTTTCCATATATTTTTGGAGCTCATATTATGTTATCAATCAATGAGTGCTATTTATTCGGCACTGACTGTGTGCAGAGCAAGCACCTGGGAGAGTACCATACAAGAGAGTTGATAAACACATTCCTTGCCCACAGTGACTCTAGGGGGTATTTATCGAACACTTATTCCAGTAGGGAGGCATAATAGAGGTGATGAGTGAACAGTCAGGGAAGGTGGTGGAGATGTGAGCTCATTGTGCTCAGGGAATGTGTCTGATTATTATTGTATCATACTCTCCTAAGCGCTTAGAACAGTGCTCGGCACACAGTAAGAGCTCAATAAATACAATTGAATGAATGACTTTTAGGAGGGTCTGAAGTTGGGGAGAGTAGTGGTCTGCTGGATATAAAGAAGGCGAATTCCAGGTAGAAGGGAGGTTGTGATCAAGAAGTCAACAAAATAAAAACAACAATACTGGTATTTGTTAAGTGCTTACAATGTGCTAGGCACTATTTTAAACCCTGGGGTGAGAAGCAGCGAGGCATAATGGATAGAGCACGGGCCTGGGAGTCAGACGGTCATGGGTTCTGCTGCGTGACCTTGGTAAGTCACTTCACTTCTCTGTGCCTCAGTGACCTCATCTGTAAAATGGGGATGGAGACTGTGAGCCCTGCCATGGGACAGGGACTGTGTCCAACCCTATTTGCTTGTTTCTACCCCAGTGCTTAGTACAGTGCCTGACACATAGTAAGCACTTAAGAAATACCATCATCATTATTATTATTATACAAGATAATTGGGTTGGACACAGTCCCAGTCCCACAGGGAGCTCACACTCTTAATCCCCATTATTTACAGATGAGGTAACTGAGGCCCAGAGAAGTGAAGTGACTTGGCCAAGGTCACACAGCAGACAAGTGGCGTAACTGGGATTAGAACCCAGGTTCTTCTGACTCCCAGGCCTGAGGTCTATCCAATAGGCCACAGTAATGATGATAATCATATTGAGTGGGTGTCAGGCTTGCCATACCTTTTTAAAGTCAATCTTCTTTCAAAGCTGGCTCCTTTGGGACTGTGCATATATTTACACAAAAAACCACTTATATCCCTTTTAAGAGGCTTTTCCTTGCTAAAATTGTCTCGGGGGGAAGAGAAAGGGCTCACAGTCAATTATTTTGTATTGATTGCTTCCATTCTAAGATCTGTTGAATCTGACTTTTTAACAAGCATGGAAGAGTCAGAGGGCAGGCTTTATATAAAGGATGACTTTGCAGGTTACAATTTGTTAAATGGAGCTTCACTCAATGCCCCACGTTATTTACTGATCGAACAAACTAAAATCTGCAATTGCTAGCCAAAAGCGGGGTACAAAGAATTGAAAGAGGCAGTCTCTGAACAATGAAAAAGAGTGGTGAAAGTTAGTGTTTGAGATGCGACTTGGCAGGTTGGGGTGAAGATTTCCATGATGGCAAGACCTTTTTGAACTTCTTAATAATAATGTTGGTATTTGTTAAGCGCTTACTATGTGCAAAGCACTGTTCTAAGCACTGGGGTAGATACAGGGTAATCAGGTGGTCCCACGTGAGGCTCACAGTTAATCCCCATTTTACAGATGAGGGAACTGAGGCACAGAAAAGTGAAGTGACTCGCCCACAGTCACACAGATGACAAGTGGCAGAGCTGGGATTCGAACCCATGACCTCTGACTCCCAAGCCTGGACTCTTTCCATTGAGCCACGCTGCTTCTGCGAGCTGCAATTTGTAAGAAGAAGGATAAGAGGGCCCCCCACTGCAGAAGCCATGATTGCCAGGAAGGCTGGAGGCATTACCTTCCCTTCAAAGAGACACATCCTAAATAAATAGAATCCCAGATGGATGTTGTCTTCTATGACCTTTCCTTGAAGTTGTATTTTTTCTTCCCCGATAACGGGCATATTTAGTTAAAAGTCGGACTCATTTAAGGTCTCAATCTTTCATGTCCAGCCATCAAGTGAATCTCTAGCCACTGAAATTTACCTTTAAGGGACAGTAGTCATTTAATTGGGAGCAGATGAGGGGGAGGAAAAACTGAATTCCTCTTAAATGTCAGTCAACTGAATTTATTCAGCGCCTACTGTGTGCAGGGCAGTGGGAGAATATACTATAACAGTATAACAATAAACAGACACAGTCCCTCCCCATAGCGAGCTTACAGTCTAATCAAAATCATAGTAAATGGATTTAGTTAAGCTTGGCTTCATTTCATTGTTTTGGAGTAAATTGATCAAATAGCTCTTCCAAAAGAAAGAGGACAAGCCTCCGTAATTCTCTTTCTTTGTTAGGTAATAATAATTACGGGATTAAGCGCTTACTGTGTGCCAGGCACTGTACTAAGCGCTGGGGTGGGTACAAGCAAATCGGGCTGGACACAGTCCTTGTTCCACATGGGGCTCAAAGTCTCAATTCCCATTTTCAGATGAGGTAACTGAGGCACTTAACTGAGTTAATTAACTTGCCCAAGGTCACACAACAGATAAATGGCAGAACCGGGATCAGAAGTCATGATTTTCTGATTCCCAGGCCCGTGCTCTATCCACTATGCCCGGCTGCTTCTCAATAATAAATGTAAATGCTCTGGAGTGATGATTTAAAAGCTAGTTTTCTCCTCAACTGCCCAACTGTAAAAGGACAACCAGAATTTTCTACATTAGCAATTTTTTAAGCTCCAAGAAGGTGAAAAGAATGTTCTTTCATTTATTGATTTGAATAGAACCAAAAGTGGAACAAAAGAAGAAAGAACTATTTATCAGTTCCATTAAGGATGCTGTACTCAAATTCCCTTTGATCTTTAGAGACTGAAAGTATCTGGGAATATTTCATATATGGCACATTTGTGCATTTATATCCAAGTTCTACAGTGAACAAATTGGAAAACCCATTAAAAGGCTTATCTTCTGGGAGAATTGATTAAAACTTGCCAGAACTAGATTGTGTAGTCCTTGAGGGCAGGCACTTAGTTGTATTCAACTAAGTGATTAGTGTAAGCACACAGTAAGCACTCAATCAATTCCACTGATTGATGGGAACTGTCTCTAGATCTTTTTTAAAAAATGGTATTTTTTAAGCACTTGCTAGATGCTGGGCCGGGTCACTCCGGTGGTGAAATAGTACAGCGAGTGCCACCTAGTCCAGCCCTCCGGCAGGCGGGCAACCCCCAGACCCAGCAGCAGCAGCAGGAGCAGTGGGAGGAGCGGGGTGGACTGTGCCGGCGTCTCCATCCCCGCCACCCTCGTACCCAGCCCCGACTGTACGTGAGCTCATTGTGGGCAGGGAATATGTCCTTTTGTTGTTATATTGTACTCTACCAAGTACTTAGTATGGTGCCTTGCACACAGTAAGTCCTCAGTAAATACAATTAAATAAATGAATAATGGCCAGTATGTGTAAAACAGATTAAAAGGGATAGATTTTATCCCTGAGAAGCAGCTGAGAAGCAGCGTGGCTCAGTGGAAAGAGCACAGGCTTTGGAGTCAGGGCTCATGAGTTCGAATCCCAGCTCTGCCACTTGTCGGCTGTGTGACTGTGGGCAAGTCACTTAACTTCTCCGTGCCTCAGTTCCCTCATCTGTAAAATGGGGATTAAGACTGTGAGCCCCACGTGGGACAACCTGATTCCCCTATGTCTACCCCAGCGCTTAGAACGGTGCTCGGCACATAGTAAGCGCTTAACAAATACCAACATTATTAGATTGTTCATTTAAAAAGATTAAACTATGTCTATTTCTGTCTCTCCCTATAATAATAATGTTGGTATTTGTTAAGTGCTTGCTATGTGCTGAGCACTGTTCTAAGCACTGGGGGAGATACAGGGTAATCAGGTTGTCCCACGTGAGGCTCACAGTTAATCTCCATTTTACAGATGAGGTAACTGAGGCACAGAGAAGTTAAGTGACTTGCCCACAGTCACACAGCTGATGAGTGGCAGAGCCGGGAGTCAAACCCATGACCTATGACTCCGAAGCCCAGGCTCCTATAACTATATGTGTGTAGCGCAGTGTTCTTCAAATAGTAAGTGTGCAGTCTGGTCTAGTGAGAAGCAGGGGGGAGCCTAGTGGAAAGAGAAGCAGCGTGGCTCAGTGGAAAGAGCACGGGCTTTGGAGTCAGAGGTCATGGGTTCGCATCCCGGCTCGGCCACTTGTCAGCTATGTGACTTTGGGCAAGTCACTTAACTTCTCGGTGCCTCAGTTACCTCATCTGTAAAATGGGGATGAAGACTGAGCCCCACATGGGACAACCTGATTCCCCTGTGTCTACCCCAGCGCTTAGAACAGTGCTCGACACATAGTAAGCGCTTAACAAATACCAACATTATTATTATTAAAGAGCACAAGTCTGGGAGTCAGGGGACCTCGGCTCAGTGGAAAGAGCCTGGGCTTGGGAGTCGGAGGTCACGAGTTCGAATCCCAGCTCTGCCACTTGTCAGCTGTGTGACTGTGGGCAAGTCACTTAACTTCTCTGGGCCTTAGTTACCTTATCTGTAAAATGGGGATGAAGACTGTGAGCCCCACGTGGGACAACCTGATTACCCTGTATCTACCCAGCGCTTAGAACAGTGCTCTGCACATAGTAAGTGCTTAACAAATACCAACACTATTCTAATCCCAGCTCAGCTAAATGCTTGCTGTATGACCCTGGCAAGTCACTTTACTTCTCTGGGCCTAAGTTACTCTAACCATAAAATGGGGGTTAAGAGTGTGAGCCCCATGGGGGACAGGGACTGTGTCAGCGCTAACTGACCCAGTGCTTAGAACAGTGTGTGACATATAGTAAGCGCTTAACAAATACTATTAAGAAAGAATGAATAAGTGCTCAAAAAATGCCTTGGATTGATGTATGTGTCTATATGCCTACACATCAATCAATATTTACTGTTCATGTTATAAAAATTGTTTTGCGATAGGCATATAAACAAGTCCCCCATGCTTATTTTGGGTGCAGGCATTGTACTTTTCAAGGTGATCAATCAGTGGTATTTTTTGAGCATTTACTCTGTTCAGACCACTGTACTAAGCATTTGGGAGAGTACAATCTAGCTGAGTTGATTTACATTTCCTACCTACAAGGAACTTACACTTTAGTAGGGAAAGAGACATTAAAATAAATTATGGGTACCTTTTAAACTGTGAGCCTGTTGTCGGGCAGGGATTGTCTCTATCTGTTGCCAAATTGTATATTCCAAGGGCTTAATACAGTGCTCTGCACACAGGAAGCAGCGTGGCTCAGTGGAAAGAGCCTGGGCTTCAGAGTCCGAGGTCATGGGTTCGATTCCTGGCTCTGCCACTTGTCAGCTGTGTGACTGTGGGCAAGTCACTTCACTTCTCTGTGCCTCAGTTACCTCATCTGTAAAATAGGGATTAACTGTGAGCCTCCTGTGGGACAACCTGATGACCCTGTTTCTACCCCAGCTCTTAGAACAGTGCTCTGCACATAGTAAGCGCTTAACAAATACCAACATTAATTAACATTAATTAAATATGATTGAATGAGTAAAATCAGTAGGGCTGAGGGTAGGGTGAATAAAGGGTACAAATTCAAGTGCAAGGGTGATGCAAAAGGGAAAGGGAGTTGAGGAAATGAGGTGATGTGACATTTGCCGGTGACGGATTTTTAGTGGTTTATGAGTATGTGCATGTGTGTTGATTTTGTGCCTTTAGTTGGCCTTGGTGAGGGTCTATTACTTTTTAGAATAACACTTGCTGTTCCCAACTCATTTTCTTGGAAAGTCTTACTAGGCAGACTTTGAAGACGATTTACATTTTCATCTGCTGTCTTCCTCTTTAGGAAGTAGAAAATACTGATACAAGATGTTATTTTTATCATCTCGTAGCTAGCCTGTTGATATGAAAGAGGTTGTAATTGAGCACTTGATGCTATGCAGTGAAACGGATGCATAAAAAGGAAGGAACTGAAAAGGAGCTTCTCAGTGAAGCTGTTTTAATTGTCTTGAGTAAGTTACCCCAATCACCATGTGAATAGGTCCGTATTTGTACTGTTCTCACAGGAAAGTATCTTTTTTAGGGGGCCCCCACTTGCCTTTAAATAGGGAAGTTTAGTTTTAAATAATGTGCTAACAGTCCGCACAAAAGAGGAACAACTCTGTTTTAAAAGTCTCCTTTTGAAAAAAGGATTTTTTTTTCATTTCACATTCCTATTTTTTGTATACTTTGAGATTGATTGGGGTGTGTTTTTGCTTCAGTTGTGGATCCCATATGGAGAACATACTGATTTTCTCACTGATCCGCTGGCAGGATTGGCCAAGTTTTCATTTCATGGTAAAAGTGTTAGTTGGTGCAGTTGAATGTGTTTTGAGTTTTTATAACTAAAAACACATTAAGCTTGTAAGTCCTAAATTGTATTTTAAACTCTTTTATGGGATTCAACTTTGCTTTCTCCTTTCAATCAGGAAGGCATCTACAAAAAAAACAACAAACAAACCCCCCAAACCCAAAAAAGATTTCACTCACCCACTCCTCCAGTGCTTTCCTTTGCTATCCGTGTGGCCCGTATAATTCCGTGAGAGGGAAAGAGAAATCTGGGAACCAGAAAACTTTCCTGCTCATTCCATCCAGAGAATGGCTCTCCAGTCATTCAGTTCATTCATTCAATCGTATTTCTTGGGCTCTTACTGTTTGCAAAACACTGCACTAGGTGCTTGGGAAAGGGTTATTTTAAATAATCTTTGTTGCAGAGACTTTTTCTGATTGAAATCAAGGATTCACTTTTCATCCGACTTGATACCACTGTGGTAATTGATTTGGGATTCTTCAGCCTCTTGTCTGTGCATTTGTTTTCCCACAGAACACTGTTTGTTTCCATTGCCGCTGTTTTGTTGACGACGTTTTGTTGATGACGCACCAAGCTGGAAAAGTTTGCCTGTTGGTTGGAATTTCTGTGGTTGATATTTCCGGAGGGGATGGATTTCATTTAGTGTAGATTAGGTCTCTAAGGCTTTGTCACTTTTTCAGCACCTCATCAATCAATCGACTCATCTACCAGTGCTCAGCTACCCCCGGAAAAAGAGCAAAATGGCGGCCAACAAGAATAAGAACCAGAGCTCCCTAGTCTTGCACAAAGTGATCATGGTTGGCAGTGGAGGAGTGGGCAAATCCGCACTTACACTTCAGTTCATGTATGATGAGGTAAGGTGAGACTGAGCCGTGGTGTGTATGTGTTAACGTACTATCTCTCTCAGAAGCCAGTGCTTTTCAGTTTACATAATCTATTGGCTTTCCTGTTTGGTTTGGATAGCTTTTGGGTGTTTTCTAATAGCTGTAAACTTGACTGCCATGGTTATTTACTGTTCAGATTTGGTCTGTCCCTAAGGGACCCTAAATGGATGTCTCGAAAAAATCAATGAAAAGTGCCACTCTAAGACTATCTCTATACTCCATCCCGAAAGATAGGTTTAATACACAAGAGTGGCGTTTTCCGAAAAACCTTTTGTGATCGTTCCTGTTCTTCTAGTTGAAAAATGCAAATGTCCAAATTAAAATCTTACCTTTCCGAAACTGTGTGTTCAGTAATATTGCCGAACCTTGACCCCATTGTCTTGTCAGAGAAGTGCCTGAAACTTTCGGCACTTCCTAAGGCAATGCTGGAATATGATCTTGGGGATAATAACAACTCTGGTATTGGTCAAGTGCTTACTATGTGCCAGTCACTGAACTAAGCGCTGGAGTGGTTACAATCAAATCGGGTTGGATATAGTCCCTCTCCCATGTGGGGCTCACTGTCTCAATCCCCATATTACAGATGAGGTAACTGAGGCCCAGAGAAGTGAAGTGACTTGCCCAAGGTCACACAGCAGAGGAGTGGCAGGAGCCGGATTAGAACGCGTGACCCTCTGACTCCCAGGCCCGTGCTCAGTCCCCTATGCCATGTCCTCGGATCTTGTGTTCTAGGGGTAGTAATAGGATTTATTAAGCATTTACTGTGTGCAGAACACTGGACTAGGGTCTGTTCTTATACATAAGGGTCCCATTTATACCCCGCCACCCTGGTGGTTCCCCTACCTAGTAGAGTGAGATTTGAGCCTTCTGATTTTTATGGTCAAAGTGTGGTCTGGCACTTTGGGACCTTATGTAATTTCTAACTAGCATCCTTTCAGACATGTGACTTTAAATCATAAGAACCACTGGCACACCCTGCCCCCTCATCATTGTGTTCATCAGTAAGGAGGGAGGAACCAATCCAGAAACTCTGCCCTAGGCCTCGCAAGACACTTAGGCCACCACTGACACCAAAAAACACATTCCTGGTTGTGTTTTCAATGTTTTTATTGAAATGTGTTCATCAAAATTTCCACTTGTAGGCTGAGGATCCTGGGCCTTTGAAGACCTACCTTGCATGAGGTGTAGAATGAAGTCCTGAGCTGAGGCTGTGGCCCATGTGATGCCAGCCTTATGTGTCTGTAGGGCCTCCAAGTTTTCTTTGCCTTTTTTTCTTTTTCTCCAGAAAGTCCTTTTGTGGTGAACTCTCCTAGATCTCATCAATCGATCATGGCATTTATTCACTCGGTTCATTTGTTCAATCATATTTATTGAGTGCTTACTGTATACAGAGCACTGTACTAAGCGCTTGGAAAGGACAATTCGACAACAGAGACAATCCCTACCCAACAACGGGCTCACATGTTTACTATAAGTAGAGCACTGTACTAAGCGCTTGGGAGAGTACAGTGCAACAGAGCCACGTTCCTTGCCCACAATGAGCACTCCTTTCTACATCTCCCTGACTCACTCCCTTTGCTCTTCCCTCCTCTCCCCGTCCCACAGCACTTATGTATAGATCTGTAATTTTATTTATTGACATTGCTGTCTGATTATTTGTATTAATGTCTGTCTCCCCTGCTCTCAACTGTAAGCTCATTGTGGGCAGGGATTGTCTCTCTTTATTGCTGTATCGTACTTTCCCAAGTGCTTAGTACAGTGCTCTGCACACATTAAGCACTCAATAAATATGACTGAAAGAGAAGCAGTGTGGCTCAGTGGAAAGAGCCCGGGCTTGGGAGTCAGGGGTCATGGGTTTGAATTCCGGCTCTGCCACTTGTCTGCTGTGTGACCTTGGGCAAGTCACTTAACTTCTCCGTGCCTCAGTTACCTCATCTGTAAAATGGGGATTAACTGTGAGCCTCACATGGGACAACCTGATTACCCTGTATCTATCTACCCCAGCACTTAGAACAGTGCTATGCACATAGTAAGCACTTTAAAAAAAAAATGACCAAGCTTTCCAGTCTAGAGGGAGCTTCCAATCTCTTCCCATTTTTCTGATGATTGAGTTTCCAGCGCCAGGGTTGGCTTTCGGCTCCCTAACTCACCATCCCATTTTGGACCGGGATCCAGGTGGCCTCTCTCATCAGCAGCTCCTGAGTGAGATAAAAAAATAATCAGCCTCCCCTCAAATCTGGCACTGTGGTTCTGAGGAAGGGATGTTTTGAGTGCCCTGATAATGACCCAGCAGTGCCTAAACGTCTGATAGCAATCCTGAGAAGCTGTTGGGATTTAATTGAATTCATCACCGACTAATCCTACAGACCAACATCATCGATATTTAATGACTTCAGCTCAGTTTCCCCATCTGATAAGGGAAATCATACTTGCCCAAGTGCCTAACCTGCTCAGAAGAATGGTATGGTTTGCAGCCAAAGATGATGATTATTGTTATTGTTGTTGTTGTTGTTGGAAGCAACATGGCCTCATGCATAGAGTACAGTCCTGAAAGTCAGAAGGACCTGGGTTCTAATCCCGGCTCTGCCACCAGTCTGCTATGTGACTGTGCAAGTCACTTCACTAGTCCTCATTTACCTCATCTGTAAAATGGGGATGAAGACCGTGCATCCCATTTGGCACAGGGACTGTGTCCAACCTAATTAGCTTATATGTACCCAGCGCTTAGAGCAGTCCTTGACACATAGTAGGTGCTTAACAAATGCCATCATCATGATTATTACTATTATTATTGTTATTTAATCGCATTGTAATTCATATTCTGCAAAGATCGATATGTACAAACAGGGTTTACTTAAAACATTGTATGTTCTTCAGTTTGTGGAAGACTATGAACCTACAAAGGCTGACAGTTATAGAAAAAAGGTTGTTCTTGACGGAGAGGAAGTCCAGATAGATATCCTGGACACAGCCGGGCAAGAGGATTACGCAGCCATTCGAGACAACTACTTCCGCAGCGGGGAAGGATTTCTTTTGGTCTTCTCCATAACGGAACATGAGTCGTTTACAGCCACAGCAGAGTTCAGGTAGGCTTCCGTTCCCGTAGAAGAATAGAGGATTTCTTCACAGTTTAACCCTAAAAGACGATGCCCCTCCCATACTGAGAAATGATTTTCAAGTTATTTTGGAGAACTTACCACTGAGAGCAGAGTAATAAGGAACCTGGGACTTCAACTTTTAGAACAGGATTGAGAGTCATTTTTCTTTTGAGAAGTGGCATGAATGTAGCGGGTAAAGCATGGGCCTGGGAATCAGAAGGTCATGGGTTCTAATTCCGGCTCCACAAGTTTTCTGCTGTGTGACCTTGGGCAAGTCACTTCAGTTCTCTGTGCCTCAGTCACCTCATCTCTAAAATGGAGATTGAGACTGTGAGCCCCACGTGGAACAAGGACTGTGTCCAACCTAATTTGTTTGTATCCACCCCAGTGCTTAGCACAGTACCTGGCACATGGTAAACACTTTACAAATGCCGTTAATAATAATAACAATAATAATAATAATAATACTCCCAGCTCTGCCACACACCTGCTGGGGGACCCTGGGCAAGTCACTAACTTCTCTGTGCCTCAGTTTCCTCATCTGTCAAATGAGTTCAATTATATGTTCTCCCTTCTTACTGTGAATCCCCCATGGAACAGGGACTGTGTCCAACTTAAATGATCTGTATCCCCCCCCAGCGCTTGGAACAGTGCTGGCACATAGTAAGCACTTAACAAGTACCATTATTATTATTTTTTTTCTGTTTGGGAAAAAATGTTCTGAACTTGAACTTTCAGGATTCCTTCGCAACCCACGTTTTCGTGATTCACACGCATTCCAGATTGCTCTTTGATCTTCTCTCTCTGACAAAAGGTTTTTGCAGTCCCTCTCGCCACATGGATTTGGACTGCAAATACTGCTAACCTGAAACTCTCTTCAGTCAGTAAACAACAAGAAGGAATTGGTGCTAATGCCTAATTGAACTCATGCAAGTTAAACTGGAAAATGTGCTTAAGTTTTATCGGGGAGTGGAATTTGCTTTGAGATTTTGACTTTTTTTTTGTTCGCATGCAGTTTGTTTTGGGGAAGCTCTAGAAAGTGAAATAGCTTGCCTTGAATCTGCAGAGCTTGCCAAACCAACATTTTACAATCGTTCTTATCCTACTGTGTTAATCTCCAAACAGGGTAATGTCTGCATTAATATGCCATTCCCATGTAAATGTAGATCACTGATGTGATTTGCCGCTTTTTTTGCCATAAAGAGTTAAAAGCATAGCTAAAGTGGCTTCACCTTGTAGGATAAAGAAATGGTTATCCAGTCAATGTCTATAAGAAGCAATATGGCCTAGGGGAAAGAGCATGGACATGGGAGTCAGAGGACCTGAGTGGTAATCCTGCCACTTGTCTGCTGTGTGACCTGGGACAACTTCTTTTCGCCTCAGTTCCCACATCTACAAAATGGGGATTAAGTCCTCCTCCCTTCTATGTAGACTTTGAGTCCCTAGTGGGTCAGGGATTCTGTCCAGCCTGATAAACTCATATCTACACCAGGGCTTGACACATAGTGAGCACTTAACAAGCACTATTAAAATAAAATGATGCTGAATTCCACCTACCCCCTGCCCACTAGCAGCCTTTTCATTTCTCTCTGAAATTTGTATTTATTGATCTGGGCAGCAGAGTGAAGTGTGAACTAGAGTTGGGAGAGACAGGAGTCAGGGAGGTCAGCGAGGAGGCTGATGCAGTAGTCAAGGTGGGATAGGATAAGTGCTTGGATCAGCATATTAGCAGTTTGGATGGAAAGGGCAGATTTTAGCAATGCTATGACATTAGAACTGCAGGGCAGGGTATGGTGACGGGATTGAATATATGTGTGTTGTATGAGGCACATGAGTCGAAGACAAGGCCAGGTTTATGGGCTTTTAAAGTAGGGAGGATAGAAGTAGTGTCTACAGTGATGGGAAAGGCAGGGGAGGGCAGGAAATATAAAGTGTTCTGTTTTGGATATGTTCGGTTCGAAATGTCATCTGAACATCTAGGTGAAGTCGGTTCTAGATATCATCTGAACATCTAGGTGAAGACGTCTGGAAAGCAGGAAGAAATGAGAGGTGATGAGGAGTCTCTGTTCGATGTGGAGGTAGATGGGCAACCACTAGAGGTTCTTGAGGAGTGGGGAGATATGGACTGGGTCATTTTTCAGTAAAGTATTACTGAAGTAGAGAGTGAAGTACGGACTGGAGAGTGCAGAGGCAGAGTACAAGGAGATCAGCGAGGAGGTTGATGCAGTAGTCAAGATAGAAGGCATTTTTAGTTGAGAAATTGGCATTTCAGCATTCTGAAACTAAATAATAATAATAATGATTATGGTATTTGTTAAGCACTTTGTGCCAGGCACTGCATATGTGATCCCTGTAAATGTATACTTAAACTGTATATGGCATCAGATTCCCCCTTCTCCCCTCACCACACCCTTTCTGATCAGGGAAAAGTCTCTGTGATAAGGCACATGATGGGATCACCCAGAGAAATCCTCTACCCAAGGGAGAGGGAAGAAGGGCTACAGGAAAAAGAACACAGCCTAGTGCTTAATTCAAAGAGAGGAGACTGTCAGTTGGTTGGCTCCCAAAAGACTTGATTCATTCATTCAGTCGTATTTATTGAATGCTTACTGTGTGCAGAACATTGTACTTAGTGCTTGGAAGAGTACCATATAACAATAAACAGACACTTTTCCTACCCAAATCTCTGTCAGAGGGTTCTTACTAGTCCCTAACTGGAAAAAGATAGGTGGAAGTTTGGTCTCCCTTGAGTTCAGCCACTTGACCCAGTTGCAATAGCCTATCTCTGAGTGTCTCCTTTAAGAAAAGGAGTTGGTATCCATTATTATCTTCCTTAGAAAAAATATCAGCATGGAGGAAAAAAGTCTTCCACTCCTCAACAGCCTTATCCCTCCCAAGGTATCATCTTAATGATAGCCTGTCAATCCCCTTGGACCCTAAGCTCGTTGTGGGCAGGGAAATTTTCTGCCAACTCTGTTATAGTGAACTTTATTTAGCTCTTAGTACAGTGGTCCATACCCAGTAAGCGTTCAATGAATACGGAATGATTGGTTCTTAATAATAATGGCGGTATCTGTTGAGTGCTCACAGTGTACCAAGTACTGTACTTAGCCTTGGGGTGTAGGTACAAGGCAATCAAGTTGAATACAGTCCCTGTCCCACATGGGGTTCCCAGGATAAGTAGGAGGATGAACAGGGATTGAATCCCCATTTTGCAGATGAGGAAACTGAGGCCCAGAGAACTGAAGTGACTTGCCTAAGGTCACACAGCAGGAAAGTGGGGGAGATTTGGATTAGAACCCAGGTCCTCAAACTCCCGGTCCTGGGCTGTTTTCAGAAGGCCAGGCTGCTGCTTAGAGGAATCCTGAATTTCCTCTGAAGGATCCCATGTTTGTATTTGCTAGCTTTCCTGTAGCGTTGCCTGCCTGCCTCTGTGGGACCAGTAAAGCCAAAGACCCGTCAACGTGTTACGCTTCTCATAACTGTGGTTTGCGCACATAATAACGTCTCAGTTGTGCGGTGTTGCACTCGAAGTGACCCCGGTCGGAAGGCTGGCGGTAAGAGAATCAGCTGTTGACCAAGTCGCCTCAAGCTCCCACTTGCTTTCCCCACTCTGCCTCATCTCCAGAGTCTTGATTTCGTGTGTTAAATCGACTGCGTGAAATAACATGTTTTTTTTTATCTTTTTATTGTTATGATGTGTTGCACCACATCGTGAGCTAATATAAATAAACTAAAAAGAAGCCAACCTTATGTTTGGATTGGAGACTAACTTTAGATTCCGGTAACCGTCGCTAGAAATAAAGATGGAAATACTCCATTAAAGCAGCATGATTCCAACAAAATATTTCCCAGATAATCTGGCAGCACTTCCCAATTGCAGTTGCCGGCTCATTTACGTACTACATCGAAGTGATTTTTGCTTAAATTATTCCAGTAATGAAGCTTCAGCTTTTTGTAGTGAGCAATTTGTAGATCATCGTACACCGACCTTTTTAATGTGACTATTTTCCAGTCATTTTCTGGTGGAGCTTAAAGCCTGTTCTTGGCTTTATCCATATCTTTAGTTATTATTTTAAAAGCCTGCTTACAGATGCTATGCATTTATTCAGTATACACTCAGTTTAGATCATTATCCTTTAAAACCGCAAACCAGTTTAATAAAGTTGCTCCATAAGTCTTTTGATACTCACCCCAGCCCCACAACACATGTAAACATCTTTATACACTACTATTTCCCCTAGCTGTGATTTGTTTTAATATCAGTCTCCCCCTGTAAACTGTAAGCTCCATCACATATGCCAACTCTGTATATAGTGTATTTTACCGAGCGCTTAGTCCAGTGCTCTGTACACATGTGTGCAGTAAATACCAAAATAATAATAATAATAATAACAATGGTATTTGTTAAGTGCTTACTATGTGCCTGACACTAAACTAAGCACTGGGATGGATAGAGGCAAATCAGGTTGGACACAGTCCCTGTCCCACATGGAGCTCCCAGTCTCAATCTCCATTTTACAGATGACATAACTGTGCCCCAGAGAAGTGAAGCGACTTGCCCAGAGTCACACAGCATGCACATGGCAGAGCCAGGGTTAGAATCAACAACCTTCTGATTCCCAGATCCACTCTATCCACTATACCATGCAGTCACCATCAAAAGTGACCATTCAAGGATTAATGCTTTCAAGAGATTCAGTATCAATCCTTGAGCACAACCTGGATCCCAGAAGTTTGTTACTTTGCAAACTAGTGAAGTTTGGGAGTGAATTTTAACTCTGGTGATTTATGACTTTGATGAAGTTCCAGGTATCACCTGCTTGTGCCCTTCGCTCAGCTTAGGGGCCCGTGGTACCGTGTCTAATCACGTCATCTTGTTTCTACCCCAGCTCTTTGATGGTGCCAAGCACCAAACATTTGATCCTTCCTGATCAACAGTGCTAATAATCGTGACTTTAACATTCTATTACTATGTGGGAGCTCGGAATAATTGATAGTTGATATTGATTCAGCAAGAACAAGTGGTCGTTTCATTTTCTGGAAGGAAATGGGCCCGCAGAATTGATGAGAGAGAAATACGATGGGTTTTTTTTTTTTTACAGGGGATGAGCCCCAACAGCTCCCTGGTGTGTTCTGTATACTATTTCAGGCTTTGTGTATTTTTCTCTAAAGGCCTAACTCGCTGGGTAACAAGAAAGCAGTGGTTCTTTTAGAGCTAAAGCTTCATCAAGAAGGCAAAACAAGGAGGCAAAAAGAGAAAAGAGCACCAGGTGCTGCAGACCTTACCAGTCCAATGGCCTCTACTCCACCCTAATCCTCCTCGACCTCTCAGTGGCCTTCAGCACTGTTGACCACCCCCTTCTCCTAGAAACATTATACGACTTTGTCTTCACCGTCACTGCAGTCTTAGTTCTTCTCCTGTCTCTCTGGTCGCTCTTTCTCAATCTCTTTCAAGGGCTCCTTCTCTGCCTCCCACCTCCTAACTGTAGGGGGGATCCCTCAAGGTTCAGTTTTGGGTCCCTTTCTAATCTCTTTCTACACCAACTCCCTTGGAGAACTCATTTGCTCCCATGGCTTCAACTACTGTCTCTATACAGGTGGTTCCCAAATCTAAATCTCCTGCTCTGATCTGTGTCCCTTTGTGCAGTCTCGCATTTCCTCCTTCCTTCAAGACATCTCTCCTTGGGTGTCCTGCCATCACTTCAAATTTAGCATGCCTAAAATAGAACTCCTAATCTTTCCACCCAAAACCTGTCCTCCACATGACTCTCCCATCACTGTAGACAGCCCCGCCATCCTTCCTGTCTCACCAGCCCATAACCTTGGCTTAATTCTTGATTGCTCTCGCTCTTTCAACCCACATACTTAATCTTTCACTAAATATCGAAGGCTCAACCTCCACAACATGGCTAAAATCTGCCCTTTCCTCTTTATCCAAACTGCTACCTCGTTAATACAGTCACTTATTATCTCCTGCCCTGATTACTGTTTTAGCCTCCTTGTTGACCTCCCAGCCCCCGTCTCATCCCACTCCAACCCATTGCCCGGGCATTTTTCTCCAAAAACGTTCAGTCCATGTTTCTCCACCCCTCAAGAACTTCCAGTGGTTGTTCATCCACCTCCACATCAAAAAGAAACTCCTTACTATCAGCTTTAAAGCCCTCAGTCACCTTGCCCCCTCCTAGCTCACGTCGCTACTCTCCATTCATTCATTCATTCAGTTGTATTTATTGAGCACTTACTCTGTGCAGAGCACTGAACTAAGTGCTTGGCAAGTACAATGCAGCAATAAAGAGAGACAATCCCTGTCCACAATGGGCTTACAGTCTAGATGGGGGGAGACAGACATCAAAACAAGCTCAATACAAATAAATAGAATTATAGATATATACATATATACATAAGTGCCGTGGGGTAAGGAGGGAGGAAGAGCAAAGGGAGTGAGTCAATATAAAGCGGAAGGGAGGGGGAGCTGAGGAAAAGGGGGACTTAGTCTGGGAAGGCCTCTTGGAGGAGGTTCACCTTCAGTAGGGCCTTGAAGGAGGGAAGAGTGACTGTCTGGCAGATTTGAGAGGGAGGGCATTCTGGACCAGAAGTAGGACGTGGGCCAGGGATAGGCAGTGAGATCGAGGCACAGTAAGGAAGTGAGCAGCAGAGGAGCGGAGTGTGCGGGTTAGGATGTAGAGGAGAGAAGGGAGCTGAGGTAAGAAGGGGCAAGGTGATGGAGAGCTTTAAAGCCAATAGTGAGGAGTTTTTGTTTCATGTGAAGGTTGCTAGGCAACCACTGGACATTTTTGAGGAGGGGGGGTGCCATGCCCAGAACGTTTCTGTAGAAAGATAATCTGGGCAATGGAGTGAAGTATGAAGTGAAGTGGGAGAGGCAGGAGGTTGAGAGGTCAGAAAGGAGGCTGATGCAGTAATCCAGTTGGGATAGGATGAGTGATTGTACTAAGGTGGTAACAGTTTGGATGGAGAGGAAAGAGCGGATCTTGGCGATACTACTACTACAACCTGGCCCACACATTTTGTTCCTCTGTTGCCAACCTATTCACTGTACCTTGATCTCCCCTCATCCCCTGGCTTTGAATGCCTTCTCTTTACGTATTTGACAGACAATTGTTCTCTCCACCTTCAAAGCCTTATTAAAGGCACATCTCCTCCAAGAGGTCTTTCCTGACTAAGCCCTCATTTCCTCTTTTCCTACTCCCTTCTGCATCGCCTTGACTTGCTCCCTTTACTCACAACCCCCAGGTCCACTGCACTTGTGTGTGTGTGTGTATATATATATATACACACACACACACACACACATATGTATGAATATATATGTGTATATACATATGTATAAATGTATATATGCAATATATAATATGTAAATCAGTTATTTATATTTATGTCTATCTCCCCTTCTAGACTGTAAGCTCTCTGTGGGCAGGGAATGTGTCTGCTTACTGCTCTGTTGTACTCTTCCAAGAGCTTAGTACAGTGTTCTGCACACAATAAGCTCTCAATAAATGTGATTGAGTGATTGATTTACCTTAGGCCTGATAACATGACAAGGGACGACAGTTTGGGATGCACAGTGAGACCGGGACTTTGGATCCCTCATTGGCCTGCTCAGCCACAGACGTGGTCATAAGTGAACTTCACCTTAATAATATAATAATAATAATAATCATGGTACTTGTTCTAAGCACTGGGGTAATTACAAGTTAATCAGGTTGCACTCAGTCCCTGTTCCCAGTGGGACTCCCACTCCTAATCCCCATTTTAGAGATGAGGTAACTGAGGCCTAGAGAAATGAAGTGACTCCCCAAGGTCACACAGCAGACAAGTGACAGAGCCGGGTTTAGGATAATAATTTTGGTATTTGTTAAGCACTTACTATGTGCTGAGCACTGTTCTAAGCACTGGGGTAGACACAGGGTAATCAGGTTGTCCCACGTGAGGCTCCCAGTCTTAATCCCCATTTTACAGATGAGGTAACTGAGGTACAGAGAAGTTAAGTGACTTGCCCACAGTCACACAGGTGACAAGTGGCAGAGCTGGGATCCAGGTCCTTCTGACTCCCAGGCCTCTGCTCTATCCACTAAGCCACACTGCACCTTCTTTGTTTTCTCCTTGGAATACAAAGGGCAGCTATCATAAGTAACTAAAGATGAAGGAGAAGTTGGAATGCCAAAGAGCTGTAGTTATAGACCTGTTTGTACAAGGCTGGAGTAGGAGCAAAATTGGGCATATGGTCATAGATAGGGGCCCCCAATCAGGGCCACCTCCCCATTAATCAGGTGCAGAACCCTGTACTGAGCACCTTACAAGCCAAAGAAAAGGCACAATATCTGCCCTTGAGTATACAATTCAGTGTGGGGCAGAGGCAGATACAAAGGCACTTACAGATAGGAGAAGAAAAGAATGGAAAGATGGATGGGTGAATGAGCCCATGCATAAATAATAGTATAGATAGTATGTAGATTGTTAGATGTTGGCATCCATGAGTAGTATTTTTGTGCTGACATGGAAGTTGGGAGGATATGGCATACTGGGGGAGAAGAAAATTAATTGTGGGGGGCACATCCTAGAGGAGGTGAAATTTCAGGTGGGCCTTGAAAATGGTGGAGGGCTGCAGTATGATAGATATGAAGGGGAGGAAATTGGAGTGGAAGCTACTCGTGGGTGGGGAACAGATCACTTCTCTATTCTTTTACTTTCCAACTACCAAATGGAAGCTCAGTATATAGCGTTATTACT
Source organism: Ornithorhynchus anatinus (assembly GCF_004115215.2). Classification (NCBI taxonomy): domain Eukaryota; kingdom Metazoa; phylum Chordata; class Mammalia; order Monotremata; family Ornithorhynchidae; genus Ornithorhynchus; species Ornithorhynchus anatinus. The sequence continues at coordinate 172,417,568 of NC_041728.1, read as the reverse complement.
TCTACTGCCACTAGATGACAATGAGGGACAGTGAGAAGGTTCACTCAGAGCATTCTGTGGGCAGGAGATGTATCTACCGACTCTGCAGTATTGTACTCTCCCAAGCGCGTAATTCAGTGCTCTGCACCCAGTAAGGTCTCAGTAAATACCGTCACTTGGCTGTTGAGTAGCAGGTGAGGGGGGGAGGGTTTACAAAAGAGGGAACTTAAAACCAATGGTCAGGAGTTTTTCACTTGATGTGGAAGGAGGTTTTGGATCCATTTCAGATTTCTGAGGAGAGAGAAAGTGAGAGCAGCACATTTTAGAAAGATGACACAGGCCGCAGACTATAGTATATAAACTGGGAATGTTGGAAGCAGGGAAACCATAAAGAGGACTATAATCGGAAAGCTGACTTGTGCTTGAATCAAGATGGAGGCCATTTGGGTGGAAAGGAAGGGGCAAAATCACCGGGTAGAGTGGATAAAGAAATGGTGGGATTTAGTGGCAGACCAAAGGTGAGGTTGAAAGAATAGTGAGAAATCAAAGATGACACCATGTTTTTGGGCTTCTGGGATGGGAGGATGGTGGTGGTGGTGTCAACGAGATACAGGAGTTAAGAGTATGGGCCTGGGAGTCAGAGAACTTGGGTTCTAATCCTTGCTCAGCCACTTGTCTCCACTGTGACCTCGGGCAAGTCTCTTCTCTGTAAAAGGGGGCAGGACCTTGGGCTAGCTATGTCATTAACTTCACATCCGTAGCAGAGAGTGAATGGACAAAATAAAAATCCTTCATCATTAACATAGTAGTAGGCGCTCAGTGAATACAACTGATGATACAGAGTGGTGCTCAAATCAGTTTGATCATTGGTATTTATTGTGTACCTCCTGGGAGAGTACAGTAGAGTAGGTAGATAAGATCCTGCTCCTTTGATTTTTGCATCATTGTCATTTTACTCTGTTTATTAATGCTTCCGGTATAGATCTGGTTAAATCTGTTAAAGAGACACCCCCCGAAAGGCCCTCTTGATTGTAATTGTTTTTGGCATGTTACAATTTTTATCCCTTTCAGGATGCCAGATTACCCCGATCTCAGCTGTTCTCTTTCTGTTGCACTTCGTTAGGGAGCAGATTCTGCGCGTAAAGTCCGAAGAGGATAAAATCCCCCTGCTTGTGGTGGGAAACAAATCTGACTTGGAGGAGCGGAGGCAGGTGCCTGTCGAGGAGGCGAGAAGCAAAGCAGAAGAATGGGGCGTGCAGTACGTAGAGACGTCCGCCAAGACCAGAGCCAACGTAGACAAGGTCGGAGACTGCTTTATATCTGTCTTTAGCTGAATGACATTTCATCGGAATGTAGGAGAGGCTGAACTTTTTTGGGATTCTCGGGTACTTTCAGGAGCGAGGATGAAGGTGTTAGACTTCTTCCAAAAATGAAAAGCATTTTACTGAGTTAATAATTGCAATATTTATTAAGGACTTACTATGCCACGCACTGGAGTACATACAAGAATGTCAAATTGGGCACAGTCCTTGCCTCACATGATGATGATGATGATGATGGTATTTGTTAAGCACTTACTGTGTGCCAAGCACTGTCCTAAGCTCTGGGGTAGGTACGAGGTAATCAGGTTGTACCATGTGGGGCTCACCGTCTTAATCCCCATTTTACAGATGAGGTAACTGAGGCCCAGAGAAGTTAAGTGACTTGCCCAAAGTCACCCAGCAGGCAAGTGGCAGAGCCAGGGTTAGAACCCATGACCTCTGACTCCCAAGCCCAGGCTCTTTCCACTGAGCCACGCTGCTTCCCCATAATCCCCATTTTACATGAGGAAACCAAGGCAGAGAAGCTAAGTGACTTTCCCAGTGTTGAGCAGCAGGCAGGTGGAAAAGCCAGTATTAGAGCCTGGATTATAATACCAGGTCCTCTGACTCAGAGGCCCGTGCTCTTTCCACTAGGCCACCCTGCTTCTCATAAACCCCACTTTACATTCTTCCCATTCCTCTCAGACCGACATACTCCATGTACCTAACTCTCCCCGCTTTGACCTCTTGCTGACGTTCTCCCTATTGCCCGGTACACCCTCTCCCTTAACACCTGAGAGACCACAGATTGATCTCCTACTACTGTTCCTACTCTCCTGCTACAGCTCAGCCCACACACTTCCCTCCTCTAATGCCAACCTTCTCACTGTACCTCAGTCTCGCCTGTCTCGCCACCGGCATCTCGCCCACGTCCTGCCTCTGGCCTGGAACGCCCTCCCTCCTCAGATCTGACAGACGGTGACTCTCCCCTCATTCGAAGCCTTATTTGAAGGCACATCTCCTCCAAGAGGCCTTTCCTCTTTTCTTCTTCACCTTCTCCCTTCTGTTGTCCTGTGACTTGTTCCGTTTATTCATTCCCGCCTCCCAGTCCCACAACACTTGTATGCACATCTGTAATGTATTTATTTATCCAAAAGTGTCGCCCCATCTAGACTGTAAGCTAACTGTGGGCAGGTAATATGTTTGTTGTTATATTGTACTCTCCCCAGCGCTTAATACATTGCTCTGCACACAGCGCTCAATAAATATGACTGACTGACTGACTCTCCTCATCTTCAAAGTCCTTCTGAAATCCCATCACCTTCAGGACTCCTTCTTTCATCTTCCCATCCTATATTCGCCTCCTCAGCTGCCACTTCAACACTTTCATGTCACTCAGTACATGGGTCCTCTCATCCCTCCCTCCCAGGTGCTTACTTCTAGATCTTTATACTTTACCGCTTCCTTCTACCTGTAATTTCCTTGCTAGACTGCTTCCCTGCTAGACTGTAATATCATAAGCTCCTTGAGGGCACGAGAAGCAGCGTGGCCTAGTGGATAGAGCATGGGTCTGGAGTTGAAGGACCCGGGTTCTCATCCCAGCTCTAGCACTTATCTGCAATGTCATCTTGGGCAAGTCACTTTACTTCCCTAGGCCTCAGTTACCTCATCTGCAAAATGAGGTTTAAGACCGTGAGCTCCATGTGGAACAACAGGGCCTGTGTCCAACCTGATTATTATGTACATATTCTAGTGCTTAGAGCAGTTGTGGACAAGTAGTAATCCCTTAAGAAATACTATTATTATTATTATTTTCTCGTAATACTATGGTACTCTCCCAAGTGCTTCGCAAGCAGTAAGTGCTTAATAAATGCAATTGATTCAAGGCTGTCCCCTAGTTTTCCCATTATTACACATTGGCACTCTTTATCAGCTACTCTTCATCCACCACTCTTCCCTCCTCTTAAGCTCACCTAATATCTTGGCCTTGACTCTCCAACCTCTTGCTCCTACTGTTTTCCTAATCTGGAACTCCCTTCCCTTCGGTCAGAAGGACCTGGATTCTAATTTGGTTCTGCTGTGCGACCTTGGGCAAGTCACTTAATAATAATAATATGGGTATTTGTTAAGCGCTTATTTTGTGCAGAGCACTGTTCTAAGCGCTGGGGGAGATACAGGGTAATCAGGTAGGAGAAGCAGCGTAGCTCAGTGGAAAGACCACAGGCTTTGGAGTCAGAGGTCATGAGTTCGAATCCCAGCTCTGCCACTTGTCAGCTGTGTGACTGTGGGCAAGTCACTTAACTTCTCTGTGCCTCAGTTACCTCATCTGTAAAATGGGGATTAAGACTGTGAGCCCCACGTGGGACATCCTGATTCCCCTGTGTCTACCCCAGCGCTTAGAACAGTGCTTGGCACATAGTAAGCGCTTAACAAATCCCACTATTATTATTATTAGGTTGTCCCACATGAGACTCACAGTCTTAATCCCCATTTTACAGATGAGGTAACTGAGTCCCAGAGAAGTGAAGTGACTTGCCCACAGTCACACAGCTGCCAGGTGGCAGAGCTGGGATTCAAACCCATGACTTCTGACTCCCAAGCCTGGGCTCTTTCCACTGATCTAAGCTGCTTCTCAAATTAACTTCTCTGTGCTTCAGTTACCACATCTGTAAAAGGGAAGTGAAACTGTGAGCCCCACCTGGAATAGGGACTGTGTCCAACCTGATGATCTTTTATCTACCCCAGCACTTAGAACAGTGCTTGACAAATAGTAAGTGCAGAACAAATGCCATCAGTTTTTTTCCCCTTGCAAATCCACCAAGCCATAGCTCTCCCTGTCTTCAAAGGCCTTCTGAAGCCCCACCTCTTCAGGGAAGTGTTCCCCAATTAATTCCCAGGTAACTCCATGTCACCTCAGCCCAAAAGCCACCTTCAGTCTTTATGGCCTTACACCCAGCTCTCGTGTAAGGACACAGGCTGATGTCTTGCAGAGATCCATGTGAAGGGAAAAATATTACAGCCCAGCCCGCAAACTCTGCTCCTCCAGCGCCAGCTTGCTCACCGTGCCCCGATCTCGTCTATCTCACCGTTGACCCCTTCTCCATGTCTTCCCTCTAGCCCACAACTCCTTCTTCCATCTAATAATAATAATGATGACGGTATTTGTTAAGTGCTTACTATGTGCCAAGCTCTGTTCTAAGCACTGGGATAGATACAAGGTGATCAGGTTGTCCCACGTGGGGCTCAGTCTAAATCCCCATTTTACAGATGAGGGAACTGAAGCTCAGAGAAGTTAAGTGACTTGCCCACAGTCACACAGCTGTCAAGCACAGCTGACAAGTCGCGGAGCCAGGATTAGAAACCACAACCTCTTACTCCCAAGCCTGAGCTCTTTCCACTAAGCGACGCTGCCGGACCATCAGTCTCCCCACAATCAAAGCTTTATTAAGGTCCCAACTCCTCCAAGAGGCCTTCCCCGATTAGGCCGTCTCTTCTCCGGCTCCCTCTCCCTTCTGCCTCATCTTGGCACTCGGATCTGTGACGTTTGGACATTTGCTATTCACCCTAACCTCAGCCCCACAGCACTTATGTACATATCTATAAGTTAAATTATAAATTATTACAATTAATGTGTGTCTCCCTTCTAGGCCGTAAGCTCACTGTGGGTAGAAAACGTGTCTACCAACTCTGTTGTAGTGTACTCTCCCAAGCACTTAGTACAGTGCCCAGCACCCAGTAAGTGCTCCATAAATAGCAACGATCGATTGTATTCTTCATTTTGAAGCCACAAGCCCGTGCGCAAAACATTACTTCCAACACCACGGCCTGCCGCCGTATCCAGAAAGGCTCCCGGTGTCCGTATTGTCCTTCACTCTGTTGTAGCCAACATGCTTAGCGAAGACAGTCACTGTGGCAGAGCTGAGAGACTTGCACTCTATATGTTGCTTATTTCATCACTCATTTATTCATCTCTTTCATCTTTCCATGCCTTTGCTACTCCCAGGTGTATCCTTGCTTTTCCTCCTGGTCCCAAGTTTAGTAACTAATTGATAACTCCCTGTCTCCCTCATTAAATTATTACCTTGAGGTCAGGGAACATGCCTTTTGTTAGTGCTCTACTGTCCCAGGGCTTTTTAAAGGTATTTGTTAGGCGCTTACTATGTCCTAGGTACTGTACTAGGCTCTGGGGTAGATACAAGTTTATCATGTTGGACACAGTCCATGTCCCACTTGGGGCTCACAGTCTTAATTCCCATTTTACAGCTCAGGTTACTAAGGCCCAGAGAAGTGAAGTGACTTGCCCAAGGTTACACAAGAGACAATAATTATTGTACTTGTTAAAGGCTTACTCTGTGCCAGGCACTGTACTAAGCCCTGGGGTAGATACAAGCAAATTAGGTTAGACACAGCCCCTGTCCTATGTAGGGCTCACAGTCTCAATCCCCATTTTGCAGATAAGGTCACTGAGGCCCAGAGAAGTGAAGTGACTTGCCCACAGTCACCCAGCATTTAATCCCGACTCCATCACTTGTCTGCTGAGTGATCTTGGGCAAGTCACTTCACTTCTCTGGGCCTCAGTGACCTCATCTGTAAAATGGGGATGAAAACTTCAAAGTGTGAAATAGGGACGCTGTCCAATCTGATTACCTAGTATCTACTCCAGTGCTTAGAATAGTGCCTGGCACATAGTAAACGCTAACAAATACCATTAAAAAAGATTCCAATAGTAAGGAATATTTATGCAGTAGTTTAGCAGGGTCAAGACTAGAGCTCGTACCTCCTTGGGGTCCATCTGGGTGATAGGGAGAGGAGGGTCTGGAAGATTTTGTGCAAGAAAAAACAGCAGCCTTTGGCAGTAAATGGAATGTGAAGAATTGAAGATGACACCAAGGTGGAAAAACGTGCTTGTAGGGGCATGAGAAAAATGCTCTTTTTTAGATTTAGGCGAGTGTTGTATTTTTGAGAAGTCTCTGTTCATCAGCTTTTCTGAAGCTATTCCTGCCTTGAACACACCCACTCTCCCTTTACTCTCTGTCTACCTTTCTGAATGGGGAGAAATTGTGTCACTTTAAATAGTGCACTCTCTGCATTTTTAAACACATACCTATCATTAAAGAAGAAGATTTTATCACTGTAGAGCACTCTGCAGAATGATTTAGTGTCAATAAAGACTGTTTTCCTAAATCTCTTTGGAAACATCTTGTCAAACACATATATAGGACAAGGACTATATCTGATCTGTTATATTTGCATCTACCCCCATTCATTCAGTTGTATTTATTGAGCACTGTACTCAGTGCTTGGGAGAGTGAAATATAACAATAAACAGACACGTTCCCTGCCTGCAATGAGCTTTCAATCTAAAGGGGGAGACAGACGTTAATATACATAAAATGTATTAATTTTAAATCATTCTTAGAAGGGGCTTGAACTTTGTAGTAGATCTTTAATTTGTATTGCTGGAATTTATGTTTAGGGCATTTTTTAGCCTATTTGCTCCATGGGTGCCTTATTCTTGTTACATATTTTATTACTTTTGACAAAAAGTCTAATTTCCTGGTTTGTATTTTCAGTCTTCATCCTTTTTATATTTATATTTGAAGTCTTTTTTTCCCCTCCCTCTAGGTCTTCTTTGATCTTATGAGAGAGATCAGAGCAAAGAAGGTGTCAGAAAATAAAGACAAGAATGGCAAAAAAAGTGGCAAGAACAAGAAAAGTTTTAAGGAAAGGTGTTGTTTGCTGTGATTTGGAGCCGCAGATTCAAAAGTCAGTTACCACTAAGGACAAAGAGCCGGAAGTAGGAGGAAGTCTGTCTTTGATTGTGGGGGTATTTTGAGGGGAGGGGGGGTGGGTGGGGAGGGAGTTATTTTTATTTTATCCTTTCTTTGATTCATGCATCTCCTCTTGAAACAGGAAAAATGATTTGTGAATCATTAGCTGGCAGAAATTTAAATATGAGCCATTTTCACTGGAATGGACTGTTAACCTGCCAGGAGCTTTTCTTCAATGAAAAGTGTAACAAATTTATTCTACCGGCAGGAACGATTCCACTGTTAGATTTTAGAAATAATGCAGCTTCTGAGGTTTTTCAATTTTATAACCATATCATCCTTTTTGGGACTGGACTGTAATGAGTCTCTGGTTTTCTCAGATTTTGGGGGCAGGAGGAGGAATGCTTTTCTCTTTCTTGAGTAGCTTAAATTTTAGTAGTCAGGAAAATCTTCAAATTTGAAAGTAAGTACCTGGTGATATTTAATAAGTGCAATTCAATGGTTATGTTTTTTTACCCATTGACTCCATCAGCTGATTCCATCAGTTTAAAAAATTTAGCCAAAAATAAATTTAATTAATTCTGCTGACCAAATCATGATGAAGTTCATGACTCTCACCCAAATGAAGGAAAGATAACAGATGAGGGTTTTTTTTCAGTTATAACTTGAGTATTGACAGGTTCCATTCCAAATGAGTCAGTATTTCCCTTCTGCGTCCTATTGTCTGTGCAGAAATGTTTATTTCTTCAGTAGAGGTAAAGAGTAGGAGCAACTATATTTTTTAAAAAAATATTTCTGTATTTGACTTTTGTTGAAGCTAAATTTATCTCCATATTTTGCACATATCTTACATGTGTCCTTTTAATGCATCTTTGGTTTAAAAGTTCCAACTTGCCACTTACCGCAATACTTGTCATACTTGTCAGTGTAGAAATTGTTCCTGCCTTTACATTTCTGTTGATCTTTGTTTTTTTTTAAAAACACAAATGTTTTTGAGGAATGTGACGAGCTTCAGATCTCTAGACCGTGAAGGCAGAGCCAGTACCAAACAGTTTCCTACCTCTCACAGAATTACCAACCAGCTATGTATTCTCATAAAAACACAAATGCAGAGGTTTAAGGTGGGCAGCTGACAGGGTCTGTCCCATGATGGGTGCTGTTTTTAATGCCTGCGTTTTCTGAGGCCGATTCAGGGCAGCTGCAATAAGAAGAGACTTTATGGATGGAGAAGACGGGTTAAAACGCATCTGTCCAGCTTTACGGCAGCCTCATTCCCAAGCTTAAAAAAAAAACTATATCATGCAGATTTCACCAGAGTGAGTTAAAAAAATAAAGATATCAGTTTTTTTTCTTTTGCCAAAATTGGTGTTTCAGATGTAGTTGCCAAAAGAAAAAACTTTATTCCATTGCAGTTGTAGAGATGTTGGTGTTTGAATTTGATTGGAAAAAAAAAACAACCACCAAAGTTTGTACAGTTTCCCAATGAATCATGAAATTTTTTTGGAATAAAAAAGCAGACAAATATAATTTGAGCCTGTTTATTTTATTTGAAATTTAAATGCAAATGTGTGAAAGGCCAGGACTTCATTCATTTACATCGTGTCGAAGCCTCAGCTATTCTTATGTGGTAAGAAAGTGAAATTAATTCACAAATACTGATTTAATTTTAATCTCATAAATTCATTCATTCAGTAGTATTTATTGAGAGTTTACTATGTGCAGAGCACTGTACTAAGCGCTTGGAATGTACATTTCGGCAACGGATAGAGACAATCCCTGCCCAGTGATGGGTTCACAGTCTAATTGGGGGAAATAAATTCTTCTTTAACACTGTCCTGGTGGTAAAAAATCAGACATTTGACCCAATATGATTTGTAGCAGAGAAGTCTTTAGATAAACTCTGGACAAAAATTTCCCAACGAACTACTTCCCAACTTTATTCAGAGATAGCCAAGGCAGAAAAGGTTGTGTAGTTATGCTACCTCAGTAGCCCTTACTCTGCCTTTTAGATTCAGCCCAATTATGCCCCTGCTTCTGGGGTTCCTTCCCACTTTTTTGGTTGTTGACAGCATGGTCAACAATGGCTCTTAAAGAGACATGGCATTTTAAAGAGATAACTTGTTTCTGTGCCTTAGATTTCTAAGGCATCTGTGGCAACTGGGACATTTTAATGGACACTCCTGGCCAGCTGCAACTGGAAATCAGTTAATCAGTCAATGGTTTAGGTTGAGCGCTTAATGGGTGCAGAGCGCTGTACGAAATTCTTGGGGGGAGAGGACAAAGCCCTTTTTGTCTTCGATATGAGAACACGCATACGCAGGAGTTCTTATTTGTGCAAAAATCGAAGGAATGTGGGGCTCGTGGTCATGTAGTAGATTATTGGGTGAAATGATTTTGGTATTCACGAAGTGCTTACTATAATCCAAGTGCTGTACTAAGTATTGGAGTAGATAGAAGATAATCACATTGGAAATAGTCCCTGTCCCACATGGGATTCGCAGTCAAAGTAAGAAGGAGAACAGATATTTAATCCCCATTTTACAAAGGTGGAAATTGAGGCCTCCAGAGCAGTTATATGACTTGCCTGAGCTCAAACAAGCAAGTGGTGGAGCCAGGATTAGAATCCAGGTCCCCGACTTCAGCCCCGTGCTCTTTCACTAGGACATGCTGCTTCTGATAATAATGATAATAATAATGATGGTATTTTTTAAGCACTTACTATGTGCCAAGCACTGTTGTAAGTGCTGGGGAGATACAAGGTAATCAGGTTGTCCCACTTGGGGTTTACAGTCTTAATCCCCATTTTACAGATGAGGGAACTGAGGTGCAGAGAAGTTAAGTGACTTGCCCAAAGTCACGCAGCTGACAAGTGGCACAGTCGGGACTAGAACCCACGACCTCTGACTCCCATGCCCATGCTCTTTCCACTGAGCCACGTGGCTTCTCTGAGGCTGTCTCTATCTGTTGCCGACTTGTTCATTCCAAGCACTTAGTACAGTGCTCTGCACATAGTAAGTGCTCAATAAATACTATTGAATGAATGTGTGTGGGAACCTTTTGTAGTGCTCTCCTTTCTACTGTGATTTTTTTTTATGATAATACTGATTAACGTAAGGAAACTGAATTAAATGTAGGTAACTACACATGAATGCAGAATTTTAAAATGACCACTGAAGAATTATTAGGTAGTATTTTACCTTGGCTTAGAAAGTAGAGTGTATTAAAATGGCCACAGAAATTTATGGCCAGAAGATATTTGAAGAACCAATTAAATCTGATGTTTTGAAATACTTGATTGGGAATTTTCTGCCTGTGAAGTGTGTTTATGCTGTAAGTGTGGTCTTGCCCTTATTAAGGTCTGAATTTGGCACCTCTGGGGCAGCATGTTAGACTTTGACATAATATTTTGATCACCATCTTGGTTTCTCCTGCATTTTGGTTTTGGTTCACACATCTGCTGAACTCACCCTCCCACTTAGCTCTGTTTCTGTGTTTACTTTTATCGATGCAAGTTGAAGATAGGCATTTCTGGAGGCTTAAAACAAATCAGGTGTTCTGTTTTTCTGCAAAATGGAGATTAAGACTGTGAGCTATGTGGGACATGGGCTGTGTCCAACCTGATTATCTCAAGTGCCTGTAAGCACTTGACAGATAATGTTAAAAAGCAACAAAAATTGTGGGCTCTTGCATTAATACCAATTATCCCGGCTCTGCCATTTGTCAGCAGTGTGACTGTGGGCAAGTCACTTAACTTCTCTGTGCCTCAGTTCCCTCATCTGTAAATGGGGCTTAACTGTGAGCCTCACGTGGGGCAACCTGATTACCCTGTATCTACCCCAGCGCTTAGAACAGTGCTCTGCACATAGAAAGAGCTTAGCAAATACCAACATTATCTTGACTCTATTGCCATTGTTCTTGTCTGTCCGTCTCCCCCGATTAGACCGTAAGCCCGTCAGACGGCAGGGACTGTCTCTATCTGTTGCCGACTTGTTCATTCCAAGCGCTTAGTACAGTGCTCCGCACATAGTAAGTGCTCAATAAATACTATTGAATGAATGAATGAATTATGCATTGCTCAGCACTAGAGTCAGATGAAAGTCATGTGGTAGGACTTCTCTGACCTCTCAGGTTTCCCATAGGGATACTTTTGGGTGTTACTTTTAAGTGGAAGCACACGAAGAAGAGTAAAAATTTTCACGGCAAAAGCTGCAACCTGTTCTAACACACTGCGGCCCATTGTGGGCAGGGATCGTCTCTATTTGTTGCCGAATGATACTTCCCAAGTGCTTAGTGTAGTGCTCTGCACACAGTAAGTGCTCAATAAATGCGACTGAACGAACGAATGAACTACGGCTTTCCGGTTACAGCGTTTTGTGCTTCCTCTCCTCTGGACTTTCTTCAGTTACTCTTCAATTGAAGCCGTGCCAGTGTGATTCATTGGCACTTAGTGCATGAAATCAGAACTAGGATGGGCATCCCCAGTTGTTTCGTCTAGTGTTAGCACAGCACAACACCACCCTCCCTGCCGCCCCAACCCCGTAATGCTGCCGAGGAGGACTCCGACTCGTGCCCAGGTTGGCAGGGAATGCTCCGGAGGCAGTGTGCCCAGACCCGAGAACGATAGTCATTCTTTTGGCTACCTAGGGGAAGGATTGGATTAATTGACAATAGCAGGCAATGGAGCTTGCCCTCGATTGTTGGAAGATTAATTCTCCTTACATGGGGTTGAGGAAGGAATGGATTTGTTGCCAAATTGTACATTCCAAACGCTTAGTAGAGTGCTCTGCACATAGTAAGTGTTCAATAAATACTATTGAATGAATTTGAAGGAGCAGCTTGGCCAAGTGGATAGAGCGCAGACCTGGGAGTCAGAAGGACCTGGATTCTATTCCCGACTCCACCACTTATCGGCTCTGACCTTGGGCATGTCACTATAATTCTCTGGACCTCAGTTACCCCATCTGTTTAATGGGGATTAAAACTCCGAGCCCCATGTGGGATATAATAATAATTGTAGTATTTGTTAAATGCTTACTATGTGCCAAGTATTGTAATAAGTACTGGGATAGATACAAAGTCATTGAGTTGGACACAGTCCCTGTCCCACCTAGGGCTCTCAGTCTGAAGCCCCATTTTCCAGATGAGGTAACAAGCCCAGTGAAATGACTTGCCCAAGGTCACACAGCAGACGTGGCAGAGCCGGGGCTAGGACTCACGTACTTCTGACTACCAGGCCCGGGCTCTATCCACTAAGTCAGGGTGGGTCTGAGCTAATTAGCTTGTATTAATAATAATAATAATAATGTTGGTATTTGTTAAGCACCTACTTTGTGCAGAACACTGTTGTAAGTGCTGGGGTAGATACAGGGTAATCAGGTTGTCCCACGTGAGGCTCATAGTCTTAATCCCATTTTACAGATGAGGTAACTGAGGCCCAGAGAAGTTAAGTGACTTGCCCACAGTCACACAGCTGACAAGTGGCAGAGCCAGGATTCGAACCCATGACCTCTGACTCCCAAGCCTGTGCTTTTTCCACAGAGCCACGCTGTTGTATCCATCCCAGTGCTTAGTACTGTGCCTGGCACATAGTAAGCACTTAACAAATAACAAAAAAAAAAAGAGAAAGTAGGTGTGCCGGATATTTTAGGCATTTTTTTCTGAGTAGTCGTCATGAGTAGTACCATTACTGCAACTGTTATTATTATTCATTCAATTGTATTTATTGAGCGCTTACTGTGCATAGAGCACTGTACTAAGCACTTATTCCTACTACTACTACAATAATGTAGTATAGTAGTGAGAAGCAGTGTGGCTTGGTGAAAAGAACATGGACTTGGGAGTTGGGAGACCTGGTTCTAAGCAATGCCCTCACTCTCTCTGCCCATGAGAATCAGTCAATCGAATTTATTGAGCGCTTACTGTGTGCAGAGCGCTGTACTAAGCTCTTGGGAAAGTTCAGTATAATAGATGCATTACAGGAGGATCAGTCGAAAAGTCCTTTCATATAAACAGGATGCTTGGAGCACTTAGTTGGTTACACAAACAACTCTTGCCCTTGCTATTTTCCTGATGCAGTTTGGCCTCGTGGAAAATGACGATGCTAATGGTATTTGTTAAGCGCTTACTTTGTGCCAAGCACTGTTCTAAGTGCTGGGAAAAGCAGCAGATTGGGAGACAGGAGACCTGGGTTTGAGTCTCAACTCTGCCACTTGCCTGCTGAATGCCCATAGACAGGTTGCTTAACTTCTCTGTGCCTCAGTTTTCTCCTCTGTAAAAAATGGGGATAGGGTAGTAATAATAATAATAATATTAATGGAATTCTCCCTTTCCATAGGAGGCAGCGTGCCCCATGTGGGACAGAGACTGTATCTGGCATGCTTATATTACATCTAACCAAGTGCTTTGCCCAGAATAAGCCCATAACAAGTATCACAATAATTGTCACTAGCGATAATATCTGACAGAAGAGTGAGCACAGGGTACTAAGGATTTGAGTGAGAATAACAGAAGTAGAAACATCATTTTCTACTAGTATTTTAAATCTGTCGCTCCCTGAAGAATGTAAGCTCCTCGTGGCCAGGGATCACATCTGCTCTGCACTCGGTAAACATTCAGTAAATGCCACTATTTTATTGAAACGTTCCCTGCTCACGAGAAGCTGGTGCTTTCCGATGCTGAGCACCTAAAGACTTTGGTCATGGACCTACCTAAGCCAAACCTAGGGTTTGGCACCACATCTTTTAAAATCAGCTTTATTTCCTGGTATTTCACTAAAAAAGAAGGTGCCGATGAGGATGCAGACTCACAGGAGGCAAGGAAATAATCTAGTCGATCTCCCAACTCCCCTTTCAGCTTCATGTTTCTTGGAGCAACCAAAAAAGATATTGCAACCAGTGGGGGAAGGGAGAGTTTTCTCTACAGCAGTTGGTTTTGCCTATTGAAAACAAGTGAAAGTGTGTATTTGAAACTTACAGTGGGAAATGCTGTGTGATCTTATGACCTGACTGTGTCTCACTAATTAATTTTGCATGAAAACCCACTTGCCTACTCCATGCTAGACACAACATACACAAGATATAGTCACTGTCTTCAAAGCTTTAGCCCCAGGGTAATTGCTGAAAAACAACTCTGGCTCATGTATTTTGGAAGCAGGAAGCAGCCAAGAGTAGCTGAGAAACCTTGACGGAAAGGTAAGGGAAATAGAGTATTCATCAGAATTTTCTCTACTATGCTTAGTTTCAGGGGTTAAATCCAGTAAACCCCTATCTAATAAAGGGAGATGCCCTCTAATTAGGAGCTTTGCAGTAAGGTTGGCTTCCAACTTGGAATCCAACCCTCAAGATTTTTTAAGTAGTTGCTGGGGATAGGGTTAAAGATTTAGTGACTTAAAAATCGGGTCTCAAAAGTCAACATCGGAGCAGTCACCTTGGTGTCCCAAGGCAAAAGTGGACTTTTTTGCTTTAGTTACTTATCCTGCGTGTATAAGTCTGGGCAACAGGAAAGCCTGGCGGGCAAGTTGTTGCCCTTGTGACTCCCATTGGAGACTGCCAGGCTGTGGAAGGCAAGAGAAAAAATAACGTGGACAGTCACATCCCAAACTTTCTTTTTTAATGGTATTCAAAGTGCCAGACACTATACTAAGCGCTGAGGTACATACAAGCTAATTAGATTGGACACAATCCATATCCCACATGGGGCTCACAGTCTTAATCCCCATTATACAGATGAGGGAACTGAGGCCCGGAGAAGTGAAGTGATTTGCCCAAAGTCACACAGCAGACAATTGGTAGAGTTGGGATTAGAACCCACATCTTGCCTACCAGGCTTGTACTCTGTCCACTAGGCAGGCTGCTTCATGTGTCAGGGAGGAAAAGTGGTCAGCACGTTGTCCTGGCATCATGACTCTCCCTCACCTCTCCGCCGACTCGCCATTCTTGTCCCTAATCCGTCAGACTTGGGATGTCGAGATCTTTCTCCCATTGCCGTGGATGGATGCGGCTGGAGGGGCCGGTGCTCGGACACAGACACAGTGATTGCTCTTCCTCTTCAAGCTGTTGACAGGAATGATGGAATAATGATCATTCAAACATCATTCTTGAATTTCTGCTCTTCGTGGGCAGGGATTGCATCTATTATGTCATCTTTTTCCAAGCAGCATGGTCTAGTGGAAAGAGCAGGGGCCTGGGAGCCAGAGGACGTAGGTTCTAATCCTGGCTCTGCCACATGTGGCTGTGTGACCTTTAAGTCACTTCTCTGTGCCTCAGTTATCAGTAAAATGGGATTAAGACTGTGAGTCCCATGTGGGACAGAGACTGTCCAACCTGATTATCTTGTATCTAGACCATGAACCTATTGTGGGCAGGGACTGTCTCTATTTGTTGCTGAATTGTACTTCCCAAGCACTTAGTACAATGCTCTGCACACAGTAAGAGCTCGATAATATGATTGAATGAATGTGTATCTATCCCAGCACTTAGAACAGTGCTAGGCACATAATAAGCACTTAACAAATATCGCAATCATTAGTATTATTATTAATAAGCACATGTATGGTGCTCTGCAAACAGTAAGTGCTCAATAAATGCCATGGGTTCATTGATTCCTGGGAATGAATTGACTGGTGTTAAACTTTGGAAAATAGCTTCCAGTCCTGCATCTTAGACCTCCTACCCTGAGACACAAGTCATTTTGGGGAAATTAAAAACGTGGTGCTGAAAAGAATGGGAAAAGGTTAGTTTAGGGCCTCTAAGACAGAGACTCTAATATCAGTATTCTAAAATTACCGTCTAAACAGTATTGAAACAGGTCATTCGATGCCCTTATTTGACCAAGAGTCAGTATAAGTAGAGTCGCCTTCACATTTGAAGGAAACCGCACTAACATTGAAATTCCCCTACGTGAATGGGTGGGGCTAAAAAGGCAGTGTGGTTAGAGCTCCATTGCAAGTACAAACTTGGAAAGAATACAACTTTCAAGAGTGGATTCTAGTGAATTTAGCTTAGCCTATGCCTTAGCCTATGCCTTGAAACTGAAAGACACCTATAACTTCCTAAGAAGTGCAATAATAATCTCCAAGTGCAAGAATAGATATGTTGACATAACTCTAGATATTGTGGAATATCTAGAGTATTCCGATATTGGAATTGATATTCCAGTAGGTATGGAATATTGAGTATTCCAGTATTTGTGGAATATCGCGTGGAACAAACTCATAAGTAAGCATCTTGGAACTTTTTTTCTTTAATTTGGGAATAGTTTTAGGCTTTCCAAAATGGTTTGTATTTCATACTGAAAATTTGTTTCACTTGTCACAGTGGTGGGATTATTCATCTTTATTACTGAGCTCGATCGGACAGAAAGTTATCCTGGGAAACCAAAGGACAAAGGGTACCGCACTATCTTTTCTCTTTCCCCCTCCTTCACTGCCTTCCCTCCAGTCCTCTCACGTGGAAGTAGAAACTGGAGAAAAGGTGAGGGAGGGGAGATAGCGGCTTTGGGGTGAGGCTTAAAAAAAATCCCTTGTATTAAAGCAGCAATAATGCCCTGCCTACAACCCTTCTGCCCCAGAGATGGCAGAAGAGCCAAGAGACCCTGCCAGAGATTAACATGGGAATCTGGGGTCAAGCTGGCTCAATCCAGTGATCTCTCCACTTATTGATGGGTCCCTGAGTGCTAATGATACTATGAAGTCCTCACTCCACTGCTTTGAGTATATTGTTGTTGGCAGTTTAGCAAACATCAATAATAGAAGCCTGGGTTTTAAAGTAACTTGAGGGAATATTTTGGCATTTTAAAAATTGACTTTTCAGAGCAAGGTAGAGTGTGCTATGCTTAAACTTACCTTTTTCCCCTCTTATAGTCAAAAACTTTTATTATTCTCATCTATTAATGTTGCACAAACTTTTTACTGTTTATAAAACTGTATTCATCCTTTTGTGTTCATGCTACTCTGATTTGTATTACCGATAATAAAAAGTCACGTTTATATTTACTGCATGGTTCTGATTTCAATCCTTCTTTCATTAGTGCAATTACCTAGAAAAGATTCTCATCTATTATGTGTATTGCTCTTTGAGGCTTTTTACTTTCTACCTTTGGTATCTCAAAATTGCTTTTTCTCCCAGACTCGTAGAGCAGGAGGGGTAGAGTGCCAAGGGTCTTCTGAACTACTGTCTGGCCCATCTCTCAGTTGGTTTGCACCTAGAATCGATTAATCAATCAATCAGTGGTATTTACTGAGTGCTTACTGTGTGCAGAGCACTTTACTAAGTGCTTGGAAAAATATAACGATTAGTTGGTAGACCTGTTCCCTGCCTACAGTGAGCTTACAGTTTAGACGGGGGGGAGATGGTTCCTTGACCCATTCTTAGGGCACGCCAGAGTGATGTGGAAGCAAGTCAAAATGTTGAGACCTGACCACCAGAAACTCCTGCCATTTCCATCCCTGCCCATTCGTCTTCTCCCAGTACAAGAGTTCTCCTCATGCCGGGGCTCCCGCCGTCTCATTCTAAATTGAGAGCTGCCTGATCCAGAAATTGTGGGGTTTTTGTGGGACTGTTTCTGTTTAGGTTTGTCGAGTTTGAATAGAGGGAGTAAATGAGTGTGTAAGAATTGCTTTAATTCAGGAGATGTTAGAGCTAGTTTCTCATTACTTTGTCTTTTCCAGAAAAAGCAGTTGTCTCCACCTTGTGGACACAAAATTGGAGCCCTGGGTGAAAACTCTACCTGGACTTGGTGGAGTTTTTTTTGTTTTGGGATTTTTTTTTCATAGCTAAGGATATTTTCTGAAAAGGTATTGTAAGCCGGCAGTGTATTCAGAACTCTTACATGAATCATTCTCTTGAAAAACTTCCAGATCAAGTTGTTTTAGTTTAATGATCTGCATTGCTATAGGCTTTCAGAGACCTGTGTGCCAGAAAAGGGTAGATGAACACAGCCCATTAGAGTCTCTTTAGTATTTACACAATGTAAGTTCCCACTGTTTCCGGGAGCCCGTGGTTTCAATAACATTTTTATGATCTAATTATCTGTTATCTACCTCAGTGCTTAATACAGCGCTTGTCACCTAGAAAGTGCTTAACAAATAACACAATAATTATTGTTAAATATTATTATGGCATTAATCAATTTGTATTGCTGTTTATAGAATGTGAGCCCATTGTTGGGTGGGGATTGTCTCTATTTGTGGCTGAATTGTACTTTCCAAACACTTAGTAAAGTGCTCTGCACACAGTAAGCGCTCAATAAATACGATTGAATGAAACATTGTTCCCAGACCAGGTGTCCCTTCAACCGGATTCCCAACCAAGTGAGTTTTCATGCTATCTAACTGTAGGACATTAGTTTAAAATAGACCAGACAACCATATCATGAATATGCTATTCATTAAGCACTTTCTATGTGCCTAAGCACTGGAGTAGAGAGAATCTAATCAAATGAGGCATCATCCTTTTCCCATGTTGGGCTCCCTGAGGTGGAGAGAGCAAGTGTCTAATCGAAGGCACATCTCCTCCAAGAAGCCTTCCCTGATTAAACCCCCCTCTTCTCCCACTCTCTTCTGTGTTGTCCTGACTCGCTCCCTCCATTCATAATAATAATTGTGGTATTTGTTAAGTGCTTACTATGTGCCAAGCACTATTCTAAGCCCTGGGGTAGATATAGGGTAATCAGGTTGTCCCGTGTGGGGCTCACAGTCTTAATCCCCATTTTACAGATTAGGTAACTGAGGCCGAAAGAAATTAAGTGACTTGCCCAAAGTCACACAGCGGACAAGTGGTGGAGGAGGAATTAGAACCCACATCCTCTAACTCCCAAGCCCGTGCTCTTACCGCTAAGCCACGCTGCTTCTGGCTTCATCTTTCCTCCCAGCCCCCCAGCACACATGTATACATCTGTAATTTATTTGTGTTGATTGATTGATTTATATACATGAATATCTACCTCCCCCTCTAGACTGTGTGCTCACTGGGGGCAGGGAAAGCAACTGTTTGTTGTTGTATTGTACCCTACCGAGCACTTAGTACAGTGCTCTGCTTACCATAAGTGTTCAATAAATATGATTGAATGAGTGAATGAATGAATGAATGAAAAGTAGCTTATCCCCATTTTACAGATAAAGAAACTGAGGTTGAGAAAGGTTAAGATCTCATGGTCAGTGGCAGAGCTGGAATTAAAATTTAGAGAAGCTTGACTACCAATCCTGTGCTGAATCCATTATGTTTCGTCCCTTTTCCTTCTGATCATTTTTTCTATTATCCTTCACTTTTGTTCTTTGGATCTAGTGGCATTCTAATAATAATGAATGTGGTATTTGTTAAGTGCTTACTGTGTGCCAAGCACTGTTTTAAGCATTAAGAATAATAATAATAACTGTAGTACTTATTAAGTGTTTACAACGTGCCAGGCACTAAACTAAGCTTCGGGGTAGATACAAACATATTGGGTTGGACACAGTCTCTGTCCCATATGAGGCTCACAGTCTCAATCCCCATTTTACAGATGAGGCAACTGAGGCCCAGGGAAGTGAAATGACTTGCCCAAAGTCACATAGACAAGTGGCTGAGCCAGGATTAGAACCCATGACCTTCTGACTCTCAGGCCCGTGCTCTAACCGCTTTGCCATACTGTTTTCCCATTGGAGCATTGGAGTAGATACCAGATAATCAGATCAGACACAGTCCCTTTCCCAAATGGGGCTCATAGTAGAAGGAAAACAGGAATTGAATACCCATTTTACAGATTTACTCAAGGTCACACAGCAGGAAAGTTGTAGAACTGGGAATCGAACCCAAGTCCTCTGACTCCTAAGCCCATGTTCTTTCCACTAGGCAACACTGCTTCTCTGCACTTGAGAAGAGGTCATAATCTACCTTATTTATTAGTTTGGCTATGCATTCTTCTTTCAGGCCTGATTTCCCATTCACCGCTTCCTAACCCTCATCGCCTTTTTCCCTTGCTTGCTCATCTGCTCTCTCACACTGCCTTGCCTGCTTTTACGAGAAGCAACATGGCTTAATGGAACGCGCACGAGCTTGGGAGTCAGAGGTCGTGGGTTCGAATTCCAGATCCGCCACTTGTCTGCTGTGTGACTTTGGGCAAGTCACTTAACTTCTCTGTGCCTCAGTTACCTCATCTGTAAAATGAGGATCAAGACTGTGAGCCCCACGTGGGATAACCTGATCACCTTGTATCTACCCCAGCGGATTTAGAACAATGCTTGATACATAGTAAGTGCTTAACAAATGCCATTATTATATTATTATGTTCTATGCAGTGATTTCTTGGCTCACCTCCTAAAAGCATTTTTTTCTAGCAATCAATTGGGATTTTATTTTTAAGGAAAAAGCAAATGCAGGTCTTACATTCTTGCAATACTCTGGGTTAAGAAAAACTCCCGGAGGTGTACTTGCCATGTCCTGCATCACATTCAGTCAATCCATTGTGGCATTTCTTGTTTACTATGTACCAAACACTATTCTAAGCCCTGGGGGTAGATAAAAGATTATCAGGTCAGATACAGTGCCTCTCCCAGGTGGGGGTCATAGTCTAAAAAAAAAAAATTATTAAACGCTTACTATGTGCCAAGCACTGTTCTGAGCGCTAGGGGGATACAAGGTAATCAGGTTGTCCCACGTGGGGCTCACAGTCTTAATCCCCATTTTACAGATGAGGTGACTTAGGCACAGAGAAGTTGTGACTTGCCCAAAGTCACAGAGCTGACAAGTGGTGGAGTTGGGATTAGAACCCACGACCTCTGACTCCCGAGCCCGGGCTCTTTCCACTGAGCCACGGAAGAGATATCTTATCAATCCATCAGTCAGTGGTACTTACTGAGCACTTACTGTGTGCCGAGCACTGTACTAAGCACTTGGGAGAGTACCAGCTTACAGTTCATTTTACAGGTGAAGAAATTGAGACACGGAATTTAAGTACTTGTCCCAAGTCACAGGCAAGTGGAAGAGCCAGGATCAGAACCCAGGTGTCCTGATTCCCAGCTATATGCTGTTTCATTAATTCATTCATTCAATCATATTTACTGAGAGCTTACTATACTAAGCGCTTGGGAGAGTACAATAAAACAATAAGCATACTCCCTGCCCACAACGGGAAGGGAACTAGGCCATGCTGCTTCTCCTCCTGCTAAGCATTTTGTCCTTGTTTTCAGGCTATCCAGAGGTCCAGAGGACCTATCTTAAAGTTAACTGCCCAAAAATCTGGTTTCAGATCTGCTCTATCGGAGAATTAACTTCAAGGCAATCTTTCCATTTCCATAGGGCAGCTCAGGAAAGACCTTACTAAGCCTTGGGACCCACCGTTTAAGATTTAAGGAGAATTTAGGGGGTCCGGGAGAGATTGGGAAATAAGAGTAGAAAAAATGCCGTGGAGATTATTTAATCTGGAGTCAGAGACCTAATAATAGTCAATAGTCAATTGTGAGGTGAAAAGAAACTAGCCATTTTCCTTCTCTGAAACCAAAGTTGAGGTCCTTGGATGAATTACTAAGGGAGGTTGTGGAATCCTCTTCCAAGTGATTGGCATAGGCCTTAATATGAGAAGCAGTGTGGCTCAGTGGAAAAAGCCCAGGCTCGGGAGTCAGAGGTCAGGGGTTTGAATCCCAGCTCTGCCACTCGTCAGCTGTGTGACTGTGGGCAAGTCACTTAGCTTTTCTGTGCCTGTTACCTCATCTGTAAAATGGGGATTAAGACTGTGAGCCTCACGTGGGACAACCTGATTACCCTGTACCTACCCCAGTGCTTAGAACAGTGCTCTGCACATAGTAAGTGCTTAACAAATACCAACATGCAGCATGGCTCAGTGGAAAGAGCACGGGCTTTGGAGTCAGAGGTCATGGGTTCGAATCCTGGCTCGGCCACTTGTCAGCTGTGTGACTTTGGGCAAGTCACTTAACTTCTCGGTGCCTCAGTTCCCTCATCTGTAAAATGGGGATTAAGACTGTGAGCCCCACGTGGGACAACCTGATTCCCCTGTGTCTACCCCAGCGCTTAGAACAGTGCTCGGCACATAGTAAGCGCTTAACAAATACCAACATCATCATCATCGTCATCATCATTATTATTATACCTGGCAGTCTTTCAGTAAAGCACCCGTGATCGATTGAACCTGGGATGGATTGCTAAAAGAGTTGAAGTTACCTTCTCCCCCAGAGATCTTTAAGAATAAGATTAGTGCTTTAGCCATTTGGATGAGAAGCGGCATGGCCTAGTGGTGAAAGCATGGGCCTGAGTGTCAGAGGGCCTGAGTTCTAATCGCAGCTCTGCCACTTGTCTGCTTTTTAACCTTAGGCATGTCACTTCACTTATCTGTACCTCAGTTACCTCATCTGTGAAATTCATTCATTCAGTGGTATTTATTGAGCACTTACTATGTGCTGAGCACTGTACTAAGCGCTTGGAATGTACAATTAGGCAACAGAGACAATCCCTGCCCAACAACGGGATCACAGTCTAAAATAGGGATTAAGACAGTGAGCCCCATGTGGGACACGGACTGCATCCAACCTGATTAGCTAGTATCTACCCCAGCGCTTAGTGCACTGTCTGGCACACAGTAGGGGCTCAGCAAATACAATTTTTTAAAAGAGAGAGAGAGAGAGATTAAGTTCTCACCATGTGCCCTGAAATAAACCAGGGTGGTCTTAATGGAAACAGGTCAATAGGGTTGGATCCTTTCTATCCCTGTCCTAGTCATGAAGTCGGATTTTCTTGGGTAACTCTCGGTGGGACAGTTCAAAGTTAGTCATATTTATTGAGCACTTACTCTGCACAGAGCACTATACTAAGTGCTTGGGAGAGTACAAAATAATATGAGACACATTCCTTGCCCGCAGCAAGCTTGCAGTCTAGAGTGGGGGGAGACAGACATTAGATAGATGCTTGTGTTGCCTGAGGGTGGTCAGCTGGGGAGCCAGGCGAGGATGGTTTCTAGCTTGGTTGATTTGCAAGGCACAACAGAGGAATCTGACAAATCGTGTCCTTTCTGGCCCTCTGTTCTAAGATCTTTAAGGCCAGATCCCCCATCGAGTGGTGTAATAATAATAACAATAATGATGGTATTTGTTCAGCGCTTACTATGTGCCAAGCACTATTCTAAGCCCTGGAGAAGATACAAGTTTATCAAGTTGTCCCAAGTGGGGCTTTATAGTCTTAATCCCCATTTTACAGATAAGGTAACTGAGGCACAGAGAAGTTAAGTGGCTTGCCCAAAGTCACAGAGTTGACAAGTGGCAGAGCGGGAATTAGAACCCACATCCTCTGACTCCCAAGCCTGTGCTCTTTCCACTAAGCCACGCTGTAGAGGTCGGCTTGGCAAAAAGTTTTCACAGTCCCTAAGGAAGTACTCATTCCCAAACAGAGCAAGCCCGCAGAGTTCCGTGCAATCAGAGAGCTTCACCTGGCACCTCTGTCAGTCAGTCAATCATATTTATTGAGTGCTTACTGTACTGTACTAAACGCTCAGACATTACTTGCCCACAAGTGAGCTTACAGTCTAGAGGCAGAGACAGACATAAATATAAATAAATAAATAAATTATAGATATAAGTTCTGTGGGGCCAGGGGTGCAGGGGTGATGAATAAATGGAGCAAGTCAGAGGGATGCAGAAGGGAGTGGGAGAAGAGGAAAGTCATGGCAGGCTTTGAAGGAGGAGAGAGTAATTGCCTGTCGGATATGAGGAGGGAGGGTGTTCTAGGCTAGAGGCAGGCTGTGGGTGAGAGGTCAACGGTGAGATAGATGAGATGGAGGTACAGTAAGAAGGTTGGCATTAGAGGAGCCAAGTGTGCAGGCTGGGTTGCAGTAGAAGAATAGTGAGGTGAGATAGTGGGCGAGGTGATTGACTGCTTTAAAGACAATGGTGAGTTTGCGTTTGATGTGGGGGTGGATGGGCACCACCATCCTACTGCTGGTGGAGGCCTGGGTGCCCTCTTGCTCCCGCCAACCCATGAACCTCCCCTTTCATTTCCCATCGTGGTTCTCCACTTGATTTATTTACTTCTATCAATGTGTCTCTACCCCCCGCCTGGACTGTAAACTCATTGTGGGCGGGGAACGTGTCTGTTTATTGTTATGCCGTACTCTTCTGCGTGCTTAATGTCCTGCTCAGAGAGCAGTAACCGCTCAATATTGGCTGACTCTAATGGGTTCCGCGGAAGTGGGCGGTGGTGCACCGTCTCGGACAAGTGGTTGCACTTGACGGTCCAACCGATATCAGATGTGTGTGACATTGGAGTGCTTAAGGGGAAAGTGGGCTTTGGGGGAAGCCGGCCTCTCACCGCTGGCTCCGGCCTGGTGCGGCGGGGGCCTCTGCGGCCCG
The DNA here is from genome assembly GCF_004115215.2 of Ornithorhynchus anatinus. Classification (NCBI taxonomy): domain Eukaryota; kingdom Metazoa; phylum Chordata; class Mammalia; order Monotremata; family Ornithorhynchidae; genus Ornithorhynchus; species Ornithorhynchus anatinus. The sequence goes on along the minus strand of NC_041728.1, from coordinate 172,393,188 downwards.
GGTCTGGGGCTGCGGCCCTTTCTCCACCCCCGCACGGGGGGTAGAGCTCACCCCGGCCCCCAGCGAACGCGGGAGACGCCGGCGAGAGCGGAGCCGTCCTTGGCCTGGGAACGACGAGGGAATGAATGAGCTTCTGTTTCATAACCTGACTTCCCGTGTCTCAGGCAGTCGTTCAGGCACCTCGTTCCCCTCCCGCGAACACACCTTCGGCAGGTAGGCGCTTGTCGGCTCGCCTATCTCATGCGAGCGATGCCCATCTCGGCCTCTGGCACCGGGTTGGGTCTGTGCTGCACAAAGGACACTGCAACCGGGAACGCGCTGCTCATGCCCCTTGGAGCAGCCAATGAAATTCTCGATCGGCAGCAATCGGCTCCCGCTCATGAGCTCTGGCAGAGGCCCCGGTGGATACCGGGCTCCATTGAGCAATTCTAAACAAAGTGGATCATTCACCTCGGAGAGCCTCCGGGCTTCATCGTCGTCCTTCCCCTCTCCCCTCCCCGCCTTCCCCCCGCCCCGCCCCGCCCCGGGCTGGATATTGGAAGCTCGACAACAAGCGTAAGCAGATCCGTTCTCTCTCTAGGTCACTTGGTAATGTCAGGTCAACATGCTTCTGCTCCCTTCAAATGTTAATGGTTGTCGAGAAGCCTGCGACAGGCCTGACGGTGGAAAGTTAGAGATTAATGATAAAGATGGTATCTGTTAAGCGCTTGCTATGTGTCAAGCACTGTTCTGAGCGCTGGGGAAGATTCAAGCTAATAAGGTTGGACCCAGTCCCTGTCCAACCTGTGGGCAGGTGGGGCTCACAGTCATCATTCCCATTTTGCAGGTGAGGTAACTGAGGCCCAGAGAAGTGAAGTGATTCGTCCAAGGTCACACAGCAGACAAGTGGTGGAGCCAGGATTAGAGCCAGGGTCTTCTGACTCTCAGGTCCGTGTCATGTCCACTAGGCCACGCCGCTTCCCTGGTTAGCGAAAGGACAAGCGTGTGCACTCACAATCAATCAATCAAAGCTATTTATTGAGCACTTCCTGGGTGCCGCGTGCTGTACTAAGTGCACGGGAGGGTACAATACAATAATAATAATAATAATTATGGTATTTGTTACGCGCTTACTATGTGCAGAGCACTGTTCTAAGCACTGGGGGTAGATACAAGGTAATCAGATTGTCCCACGTGGGACTCACATTGTTTAATCCCCATTTTTACAGATGAAGTGCCCGAGGCCCAGAGAAGTTTAGTGACTTGCCCAAGGTCATGCAGCAGACAGGTGGCGGAGCTGAGATTCGAACCCATGACCTCCGACTGCCAAGCCCTGGCTCTTTCCACTAAGCCACACTGCTCCAGCCCTCAAGGAGCTTACAAAGACACAAGACACTTAGGATGACAGATCCTGATATCGAGCTGGGCTAAGCTTGGCTCTAACAAAAGCCAGGACCAAGCCTAGGTGTCCAGGCCGAAATCCTGGTGAGAATCAGGAGAACCTGGTCTCCCTGTCGGTTGGGACACGATGTACATGGTACTTTCAACTTGACGTTAATTTTGATCCATCAGACCTGCTGTGCCACCCTGATCAAATCCCTTCACCACGGCAAGGAGCAGACAGACAATCCATAAATCATTGGTGTTTATTGAGCACTTACTGTGTGCAGAGCACTGTGCTAAGCATTTGGGAGCGTACAATACAATGGAGTTGGCAGACACATTCCCCGCCCACAACGAGCTTACAATTTAGAGGAGGAGATAGACATCAATGTAGAAGCAGCGTGGCTCAGTGGAAAGAGCACGGGCTTTGGAGTCAGGGCTCATGAGTTCGAATCCCAGCTCTGCCACTTGTCGGCTGTGTGACTGTGGGCAAGTCACTTAGCTTCTCTGGGCCTCAGTTCCCTCATCTGTAAAATGGGGATTAAGACTGTGAGCCCCACGTGGGACAACCTGATTCCCCTATGTCTACCCCAGCGCTTAGAACAGTGCTCGGCACATAGTAAGCGCTTAACAAATACCAACATTATTATTTAACAGTGCTCGGCACATAGTAAGCGCTTAACAAATACCAACATTATTATTATTATATACATATATATAAATCATTTATATATATAAATCATTTATATATATAAATCATTTATATATATATGTATATTATATATATTATATACGTATATATAAATCATTTATATATAAATCATTTATAGGAATGTACATAAGTTCTCTGGGGTGAAGTTGGGGGGTGAATACAATCAGCAGTGTTTACTGAGTGCTTATTCTGTGCAGAGCACTGTACTAAGCACTTGGTAGAGTACAATAGAGTTAGTAGTCATGATCACTGCTCTCAAGGAACTTACCGTCTAGACCTAATGTCAGCTGAGAAAATGGCTTGGCCTTTCTTGATGCCTCCACAGGGGTGGGGGGATTTTTAAAATTCATTCAATAGTATTTATTGAGCGCTTACTATGTGCAGAGCACTGTACTAAGCGCTTGGAATGTACAAATCGGCAACAGATAGAGACAGTCCCTGACCATTGATGGGCTTACAGTCTAATGGTAGAGAAGCAACATTACCTAGTGGATAGAGCAAGGGCCTGGGCGTGAAAACGACCTGTGTCCTAATCCTAGCTCCGCCACTTGTCTTTTGTGTGACCTTGGGTAAGTCATTTCACTTCTTTGTGCCCCAGTTACCTCAACGATAAAGTGGGGATTAAGACTTTGAGTCCCATATGGGACGCGGACTGTGTCCAACCCGATTATCTTGTTTCTACCTCTGTGTTTAGGACAGCGCCTGGCACTTACTAAGTGCTTAAAAATTTCATAAAAAGGGTATTTGCTAAGCACTTACTGCATGCCAAATCTTTGACTATGTACCAAGAATAGATAGAAGTTAATCAGGTCCATGGACCTCACAGTCTAGAGGAAAGGGAGAACGGGTAATTGAAACCCCATTTTACAGATGAGGGAACTGAGGCCACTGAGAAGTTAATTGACAATAAGTGACATTAGCCAAGGGGTGGATTCAGATTAGAACTCAGGTCTTTTAACTCCCAGACCCGTGCTTTTTCCACTAAGCCATGCCGTATTTGCCTTGTTGGGCTGCTAAAGACAAGAAAATTTAAAATGCCCTCTGTCTAAATTCAGCACAGAGAAGCAGCATGGTCTAGGAGAAGGAACACAGGCCTGAGAGTCAGAAGACCTGGAATCTAATCTCGGCTTTGCCGCTTGCCCACTGGGAACCTTGAGTAAGGCACTTCACTTCTTCGGGCCTCAGTTTCTTCATCTGTAAAATAGAGTTTCCATACCTGGTCTCCTCCTTCTTAAGGAGGATGGTATTTGTTAAGCACTTACTATGTGACAGACACTCTACTAAGCACTGGGGTGGAGACAGCAAATCGAGACAGCAAATCGAGACAGCAACTCCTCACTCTAGGCTTCAAGGCTCTCCATCACCTTGCCCCTTCCTACCTCTCCTCCCTTCTCTCTTTCTACCGCCCACCCCGCACGCTCCGCTCCTCCGCCGCCCACCTCCTCGCCGTCCCTCGGTCTCACCTATCCCGCCGTCGACCCCCGGGTCACGTCCTCCCGCGGTCCTGGAACGCCCTCCCTCCTCACCTCCGCCAAACTGATTCTCTTTCCCTCTTCAAAACCCTACTTAAAACTCACCTCCTCCAAGAGGCCTTCCCTGACTGAGCTCCTCTTCTCCCTCTACTCCCTCTGCCACCCCCCCTTTACCTCTCCGCAGCTAAACCCTCTTTTTCCCCTTTTAAAACCCTCTGCTCCTCCACCTCTCCCTTCCCATCCCCACAGCACGGTACTCGTCCGCTCAACTGTATATATTTTCGTTACCCTATTTATTTTGTTAATGAATTGTACATCGCCTTGATTCTATTTAGTTGCCATTGTTTTTACGAGATGTTCTTCCCCTTGACTCTATTTATTGACATTGTTCTTGTCTGTCCATCTCCCCCGATTAGACCATAAGCCCGTCAAACGGCAGGGACTGTCTCTATCTGTTGCCGACTTGTTCATCCCAAGCGCTTAGTACAGTGCTCTGCACATAGTAAGCGCTCAATAAATACTATTGAATGAATGAATGAGTTGGACACAGGCAGTCCCTGTTCCATGCGGGACTTTCAGTATCAATCCCCATTTTACAGATGAGGTAACTGAGGCACAGAGAAGTGAAATGACTTGCCCAGGGTCACACAGCAGAGAAGCAGTGGAGCCGGGATTAGAGCATTAGTCTGTGAGCCCCTGATTTTCTTAGATTTATCCAGTGCTTCTTACAAGATGCGGCAAGGAGTAAATGCTTAATGAATGCCACAGTTATGATGATGGCTATTGAATCAAATTATATATTATAAATTATTTATTCAGCCTTTCATTTATTTAGTCATATTTCTTGAGCCCTTACTGTGTGCAAAGCACTATACTAAGTGCTTGGGCGAGTACTAATGTCTGTCTGCCCCTCTAGACTGTAAACTCGTTAAGGGCAGGGAACATGTCTGCTAATTCTGTTGTACTTTCCCAAGCACTTAGTACAATGCTCTGCACATGGTAAGAGCTCAATAAATACACTTGACTGACTGACCATTCTATTTATTGCTATTGTTCTTGTCCGTCCGTCTCCCCCGATTAGACTGTAAGCCCGTCAAAGGGCAGGGACTGTCTCTATCTGTTACCGATTTGTCCATTCCAAGCGCTTAGTACAGTGCTCTGCACATAGTAAGTGCTCAATAAATACTATTGAAAGAATGAATGAATGAATGATCAAAAAAGCACTGAACGAGTCAGAAACCGTATCTGGTTATGGAATTACTTCCTGATTGGTCAAGGAGTCTCCTTGATTGACAGATGTTCCCTGGAGGTGCTGATGGCCGTACACAACCCTCTTCCCGCCGTGCCAATGAGGCTGGCAGATGGAGATTGCCCTGAGGTGCTCGCCCCCGCTCCCCGACCCCCCAAGAGGTTGGCAGATTTTGAAATCTAGATGGATGATCGGGGCAGATGGATTAGTGCCGCCCACGTGGACTCAGAGATAGGATTGCTCAGAGAGAGGATAGGATTCATGACTCCACCGAAGGGGACCAACTCCAGACTGTAAGCTCGGCGTGGGAATGTGTCGACGTTATATTGGATTCTCCCAAGCCTTTGGTACGGTACTTTGCATGCAGTAAGCACTCAATGGCTTAGTGGAAAAAGCACGGACTTGGGAGTCAGAGGACGTGGGTTCTAATCCCACCGCCGCCACTTGTCTGCAGTGTGAACTTGGGCAAGCCACTTAGCTTCTCTGTGCCTCAGTTACCTCATCTGTAAAATGGGGATTAAAAGAGTGAGCCCTAGGTGGGACAACCTGATTTCCCTGTATCCACCCTAGTGCTTAGAACAGTGCTTGGCACATAGCTTATAAGTGCTTAACAAATACCATTATTATTAATAATAATAAAAATATGATTGAATGAATGCATTAATGAATGAATGAATAATAATGATAATAATGTTGGTATTTGTTTAGCGCTTACTATGTGCAGAGCACTGTTCTAAGCGCTGGAGTAGATACAGGGTAATCAGATTGTCCCACATGAGGCTCACAGTCTTAATTCCCATTTTACAGATGAGGTAACTGAGGCACAGAGAAGTTGAGTGACTTGCTCACAGTCACACAGCTGACAAGTGGCAGAGCCAGGATTCGAACCCATGACCTCTGACTCCCAAGCCTGGGCTCTTTCCACTGAGTCACGCTGCTTCTCTAATGAATGAATGAGTGACTTCCAAGGCCTCAGTGACTGACTATCTGTGGGGGAAGCCCCCATGTTAGCCCATTTGAAGTCAGGCAGGAGCTGAGGTAAATTCGGCTGCTCCAGCAGGAAGTGAGAAGCAGCGTAGCCTAGTGGCAAGAGCATGGGTCTGGAAGTCAGAAGGATGTGGGTTCTAATCCTGCCTCTGCCACATATCTGCCGTGTGACCTTGGGCAAGTCACTTCACTTCTCCGGTCCTCAGTTCCCTCATCTGCGAGCGTCATGTGGGAAAGGGACCGTGTCCAACCAGATTACCTTGCATCAACCCCAACGATTAGAACGGTGCTTGGCACATAGTAAGCACTTAACCAATACCACAATCGTTATTAAGGGGAACCTCGCCGGTCCTGTCCCTGCGGCTGGCAAGTCAGCCCTTGGCTTTGGGGTGCTCAGGGGCTATCAGAGGACGGTGAGCTCCGTCTGGTTCTCACCCCACCCTCTGCCCTGGTACCCAGTGCCCAGGAGGGAGAGTAATAATAATGTTAGTATTTGTTAAGTGCTTACTATGTGTAGAGGACTGTTCTAAGCGCTGGGGTAGATACAGGGTGATCAGGTCCCACGTGAGGCTCACAGTTAATCCCAATTTTACAGATGAGGTAACTGAGGCCCAGAGAAGTTAAGTGACTTGCCCACAGTCACAGGGCTGCCAAGTGGCAGAGCAGGAATTCAAACCCATGACCTCTGACTCTCAAGCCCAGGCTCTTTCCACTGAGCCACGCTGCTTACGCCCCATGGCGACAGCCTCAACCAACGCAGGAGGGCCCAGAGGCCTGGATGGCTCTCAGCTTCCCCTCCATGTCCTGTTTGGCTTCCCACCTGAGACTTAGGCCCACCGGGACCCAGGCAAGCCTCCTTTCCTTCTTCCCCACTTCCTTCGAGGCTCCCCATCTTGTATCTACCCCAGCGCTCGCTGCAGTGCCGGGCACAGAGTAAGCGCTTAACAAATACCATGAAAAAAATAAAAATATCTGACTGATTGCTTTTCCCATGTGTACATCCACCTCGCTTTTTCCTGCTGTGTCCTCACCTGCTGCTAGAAGCCCCTCTTCCCTGGTGCACTTCCCTCTTTTCCCTTCCTCCACCTCTGTACTCTCGAGACTGTAAGTTTCTTGAGAGTAGGGAACAAGTCTATCAATTCTTTCAAATTGTAATTATTTATTTCTATTAATATCTGCCTCCCTCTTTAGACTATGAGCTCATGGTGGGAAAGGAATGTGTCCGTTTATTGTTATATTGTACTCTCCCAGGTGCTTAGTCCAGTGTCCTGCACGCAGTAAGCGCTCAGTAAATTCGATTGAATGAGTGAATGATTGTACTCCCCCAAGTGCTTAGTGTAGCACTCCAGATATAAAGTAAGCACTCCACAGACATAGTAAGCACTAAATAATAATAATAATGGAAATTATGGTATTTGTTAAGCCCTTACTATGTGCCAAGCCCTGTTCTGAGTGCTGGAGTTGGATACAAGCTAATCGGGTTGTTTTATGTGGGGCTGACAGTCTTAATCCCCATTTTACAGATGAGGTAACTGAGGCCCAGAGAAGTTATATGGCTTGCCCAAGGTCACACAGCAGACAAATGGCAGAGTTGGGTTTAGAACCCATGTCCTCTGACTCCCAAGCCCATGCTCTTTCCACTGTCATGCTGCTTTACTAAGCCACGCTGCTTCGTCAATGAATACCATCGATTGATTGATCGACTGATGAGATACCTCTTGTCCCTTCTACCTAGATTATGACCCTTCTCCCTGGCTGCACTTCGGAACGCCCCTACACTCAAAATGAAAACACCAGCACCTCTGGCTCCCAAGACGCAAATCCTTTCCGATGGGCGCGTTCCCCGCTGGCGTTTGGTTGGTACTTAATGTTTGGTTGGCCCCAGGGAGTTCTGGACCCGAACCAGATTTTCTCTCCTGAAACAATAACCTGCTTGCCCTGTGCAGGCCAAGCCCCCTGGGGCTTCCAGTACACTCTGCCTGGAAAACCCAGCAGCAATCCCCAGCTGCAAAGCAGCGGGATCTAGTGGAGACAGTATGCTCCAGGGAGTCAAGAGGACCTGGGTTCTAATCCTGACTCTGACACTTGTCTGCTGTTTGACCTTGGGCAGGTCACTTCACCTCTCTGTGCTTCCGTTCCCTCATCTGGGAAATAGGGATTATTATTATTATTATTTTAATAGTAATAATTATGATAATAATAATGGTATTTGTTAAGTGCTTTCTCTGTGCCAGGCACTGTACTAAATGCTGAGGTGGATACGCGCAAGTCGGGTTGGAAAGAGTCCCTGCCCCACCTGGGGCTCATCGTCTCAATCCCCATTTTACAGATGAGGGAACTGAGGTCCAGAGAAGTGAAGCGATTTGCCCAAGGTTACACAGCGTACAAGTGGCGGAGTGGAATTAGAACCCTTGGCCTTCTTGGCTCCCAGGCTCGTGCTCTATTCACTATGCCATGCTGCTTCTCCAGACTGTGAGCCCCATGTGGGACAGGGACTGTGTCCAACCTGATTAACTTCTATCTACCCCAGCACTTCGAACAGCACCTGGCACACAGCAAGTGCTTAACAACTACCGTTAAAAACATAAAAAAAATTGATGAGATTTATCCATGAGACAGTGTCCCGATGTGGTCAGAGGGAAGATGTTAGAGAAAGTTTCGGGAACGATATTCCTCTAACCCTCCGCTAAGGGGGTCCTGTAGAAAAACTAGCCAAGATTCCTCCAGAGACCATGGTGGCCCATGAAAAGCTAAGCCATCAATCAATCAGTGGTATTTACGGAGTGCTTACTGTGTGCAGAGCATGCTAATAAGCTCTTAGCACTGTTCTAAGCTGACTAAAAGATGAGGCCCAGCTAATTTCAGGCTGCTGCTGAATGACAGATCCCCTAGTAGGGAGAAGCAGCGTAGCCCCGTGGAATGAGAGCAATAATGCCTGGGTCCTCATCCTGGCTCTTCCACTGTCCCGATGTGTGGCCTAAGACAAGCCAATTAATTTCTCTGTGCTTCAATTTCCTCTTCTTCAAAACTTGTTCCCCTTCCTACTTAGACTTGAGCCCCATGTGGGGTGGGGATCAATCCATTGGTAGCATTTATTGACTGTTTACTACATGCAGAGCATTGTAATAAGCACTGGGGAGAGTATGCTACAACAGACTTAGTGGACATGTTCACTGCCCGTAATGAGCTTTAACTTGTAGCTTCCCCCCTCTAGACTGTAAACTCGCTGTGCACAGGGAACGTATCTACTGGCTCTGCTCTATTGTACTCTCCCAAGTGCTCTGCACACAGTAAGTGCTCAATACATACGACTGATAGATTGACTGATCTGCCTCAGTGCTTAGTGCAGGGCTCTGCAAACAACAAGCAGCATGGCTTAATGGATAGAGCACAGACCTAGGAGTCAAAAGGTCGTGATTCTAATCCCGGCTCCGCCACTCGTCTGCTGTGTGACCTTGGGCAAGCCATTTCACTTCTCTGGGCCTCAGTTACCTCATCTGTAAAATGGGGATTGAGACTGTGAGCCCCATGTGGAACAGGGACTGTGACTAACTTGATTACCTTGTATCTTCCCCAGCGCTTAGAACAGTGCTTGGCACAGAAACGCTTAACAAATACCATTATAAATAGTAAGTGTTCAATAAACTCAATTGATTGATTGATTTACTTCAGCACTTAGAACAGTGTTCAGCATATGGTAAGTGCTCGACAAGCACCGTGATTTTGGGAACCTGCCTCATTCATTTGAAGGATTCATTCATTCATTCAGTCGTATTTATTGAGCGCTTACTATGTGCAGAGCACTGTACTAAGCACTTGGAATGTACAATTGGGCAACAGACAGAGACAATCCCAGCCCCAAAACGGGCTCGCAGTCTAAACGGGATAATAATAATCATGATGGTATATGCTAAGTGCTTACTATGTGCAAAGCACTGTTCTAAGCGCTGAGGGGGATACAAGGTGATCAGGTCATCCCAAGTGGGGCTCACAGTCTCAGCCCAATTTGACAGATGAGGTAACTGAGGCCCAGGGAAGTTAAGTGACTGGCCCACAGTCACACAGCTGACAAGCGGCGGATCCGGAATTAGAACCTCTGACTCCCAAGCCCGTGCTCTTTCCACTGAACCATGCTGTAAGGAAATGCTTACCTCAGGATTCTCACCTGTGGCAGCTGCTTCTGTATCTTGGTCATCAAGGAAGAGAACGGAGCACAGATAGCATGTTTAAAGTGAGTCCATTTCCCCCCACACACACCCCCAGACCTCGTTTCCTGGGTTCACCATCAAGGTCGGTGCTTCTTCCGTTCTGGTTCCAACAGTGAATTCACCCGGGATGACAACGTTCCTAAAGGTTGTTTATACCTGGTTTAATAATGGGCGTTTAAGCAGCGTCCAACTTGGTGTCACCTCTAACTAACTTCTTGCTTCTCTCCTGCCAACTGTACCTCCCGTGAATGGCAGCGAAACGGCTGCACCCGCAAGAGCAAGCTGGCACTTGCTGAGAGACGGGTTCTACCTTGTTACTGTCCTCGTATCATCTGCGGCGTTCTCCGACAGTGGGGAGGAGAAACTCGGTATCCGTTTTCTCATCGGAGCTCCTGGAAGAGTGGAAAACAACTGGTAGGATCTGGCTCGGGTCGGGATTCCTCTGGCATCAGGGGCGGGTCAGGACACGTGACCCCGGCTTTGGGTCTTGCCTATGGTTTCCCAGAGAGGACCCAGGCCAGCGACCGTATTGAGTTGCCAGAAATGGGCCTGGTCGCGTCTAGGCAACTGTGAAATGATACATTGCTGCCTTGGGTTCTTTCTCCTTTGGAATATGACTAAGGTCAAATCGGTAAGCGGCATCTCTGTGTGTGTCAGCTGGGAAAGGCCCCCAGGGCAGCTAAGTCCAGGAAAATGCCAGAGCGACTGGGATTTCCAGAACGCCTCCTTCCGTTCCCACATGTGGAGATATGGAGATAAGAGGTGTCCTCTACTCTGCAAGCTCACTGTGGGCAGGGAATGTGTCTGTTATTACTGTGGTATTGTACTCTCCCAAGCACTTACTACAGTACGCTGTACTAAGAGAAGCAGTGTGGCTTAGCGGAAAGAGCACGGGCTTGGGAGTCAGAGGACTTGGGTTCTAATCCCAGCTTTGCTACTTGTCTTGCCATGTGGGGCTATCTGATTATCTTGTATTTACCCCAGCACTTAGAACAGTGCTTGGCACATAATAAGCACTTAACAAATACCATCTTTATTATTTATTTACTTATTATTACTCTACATACAGTAAGGGCTCAATAAATCCAATTGATTGCCTGACCGATTGCTGGATTCCAAGGATATAACCATTTCTCTTCTATTCAGGAGTGACAGACACTAAAGTCCCAGAATCTACTTGTAGGTCTTTGTCTCCTGATAATAATAATAATAATAATGGTATTTGTTAAGCGATTACTATGTGTCAGGAGCGTACTAAGCACTGGGGTGGATACAAGCAAATGGAGTTGGACACAGTCCCTGTTCTGTTCGGGGATCAAAATCTCAATCCCCATTTTGCAGATGAGGTAACCGAGGCACGGAGAAGTGAAGTGACTTGCTCAAAGTCACAAGGCAGACAAGTGGCAGAGCTGGGATTAGAGCCCATGACCTTCTAACCCCCAGGCTCATGCTCTTTCCACTTGGCCACGGATCATGTGTTCTTTTGAGAGTTGGAATGACACTTCTATGCATTTTTCCTTCTTTCTCTTAATCTCTCCCTCTTGGCCCTCTTTTCCCTGTTGCTCATTCATTCATTAATTCAATCATATTTACTGAGTGCATACTGTGTGCAGAGTACTGTACTAAGGACTTGGAAAGTACAATTTAGCAACAAAGAGAGACAATCCCTGCCCACAACAGGCTTACAGTCTAGAGGTGGGGAGACAGACATCAAAACAACTAAACAGGCATCAATATAAATAAATAGAATTATAGACATATACACTTCAAAACAAGTAAATAAATAAACAAATAGTATAAATCGATAGAATTATAGATATGTACATATATACACCACGTGCTGTGGGACGGATGGGGAGAGCAATGGGAGTGAGTTGGGGCGATGGGAAGGGGAGGGGGAGCTGAGGAAAAGTGGGGCTTAGTCTGGTGCTGAATTGCCATCCCGTTTTCTTCCACTCTCCAACATATTTAGTTTAAAATTCTCCATTAATATCCATTAGGATAAATTCCCTTGTAGTAACTATTCATCAATGGTCATAATAATAATCGTGGTATTAAACACTTACTACGTGCTGACCACTGGGGTAGATGCAAATCGATCAGGTCGGACACAGTCCCTATCTCTGGGAGGTCGTGGGTTGTAATCCCGGTTTTGCCACTTGTCAGATGTGTGACTTTGGGCAAGTCACTTAACTTCTCTCTGCCTGCGTTACCTCATCTGTACAATGGGGATCAAGACTGTGAGCCCCACGTGGGACAACCTGCTAACTTTGTATCTACCCCAGCTCTTAGAACACTGCTTGGCACAGAGTAAGCCCTTAACAAATATCATCATTATCTCATGTGGGGCTCACAGTCTAAGTAGAAGGGAGAAAAGGTATTTAATACCCCTTTTACAGGTGAGGTAACTGACGCACAGAGAAGTTAAGTGACTTGTCCAAGTTTACACAGTAGGAAGTTGTCAGATCTGGGATTAGAACCCAGCTCCTCTGACTCCCAGGTCTGCACTTTTTTGTAGTGTCAGTCAGGCAGTCAATCATATTTATTGAGCGTATACTCTGTGCAGAACACTGTACTAAGTACTTGGGAGAGTACACTATAACAATATAACTGACACATTCCCTGCCCACAAGAAGCTTACGGTCTGAGGGGGATTGTGATTCCCTTGTGATTGGATTGTGATCCTGTTGAGGGACACTATAATAATGTAACTAACACATTCCCTGCCCACAGCAAGCTTACAGTGTAGAGGGGAAATGTGATTCCCTTCTGATTGAATTGTGATCCTGTTGAGGGACAGGGTCCAGAGCCAATTCCCACTGGTAGACTCTTTCTAAGAGCTTAGTACAGTGCTCTGCACCCAGTAAATGCTTCATAAATACTATCACTACTACTAGGCCCCACTGCTTCTCTTTATTGAGTACTTTCTTTGTACATTTCACTTCTCTAATGCTAACCTTCTCACTGTATCTCGATCTCACCTATCTCATCAGCGACTTCTCGCCCACGTCCTGCCTCTGGCCTGGAATGCCCTCTCTCCTCAAATCCGACAATTACCTTCCCCCGCTTCAAAGCCTGATTGAAGGCACATCTCCTCCAAGAGGCTTTCCCCAACTAAGCCCACTTTTCCTCATCTCCCACTCCCTTCTGCATCACCCTGACTTGATCCCTTTGCTCTTCCCCCCTCCCAGCCCCACAGATCCATCATTTATTCATTTCTATTAATGCCTGTCTCCCCCTCTAGACTGTCAGCTCACTGTGGGCAGGGAATGTGTCTACCAACTCTGTTGTATTGTCATATTGGGAATGTCTGTTAGATTGTTATATTGTACTCTCCCAAGCACTTAGTACAGTGCTCTGCACACTGTAAGATCTCAATAAATATGATTGTCTGACAGTGGAGAACACTGTACTAAGCCCTTAGGAGGATACACTACTGTAAAGAGGTAAAATATTTGATTCCTCCCTCCAGAAACTTACATCTTAACAAGTCAGACAGGCAGGGACAGAATACCAACAGGAGAATAAAGCGAGATTCAGCCAGTTAACACAAGAGTAGGGAAAGACAGAGAAGTGACTAAATAAAAGACAGTGACTGTAGTGGTCAAATAAACAAAAGTGCTCCTTGAGCACACATAAGTGCTGGTAGCTTCTGGGATAACAAGACTTGGCCAGGAGAGAATTAATCAAGGAGGAAGAGGGATTTCAAAATGGCTTTGATGCTGGGGAGAGAGGTGACTTGACAGGGCCAGGACAAACTGCCACCTAGTAATATAATAACGATGGTATCTGTTAAGCGCTTACTATGTGCCGGACACTGTACTAAGCACTCGGGTGGAGTCAGGAAAATTGAGCTGGACATAGTCCCTGCCCCATGTGGGGCTCACAGTCTCAATTCCCATTTTACAGATGAGAGAAGTGAAGCAAATTGCCCAAGATCACACAGCAGACAAGTGGCAGAGCCAGGATTAGAACTCATGACTTTCTGACTTCCAGGCCTGTGCTCTATCCACTACATCCTGCTGCTCCTGATGAGTGGAAGCTTGTACTTCAATCAATCTATGGTATTTATTGAGCTCTTACTGGGTGCAGGGCACTGTAATAAGCACTTTCTAGTACAGGGCCAGTCTATGGAGCTGGACTCAGGTTCGAGAACTTTAAATCCTCTTTCCCCTGGTGGTTGGGGTGGAGATTGGCAAGAGGCAGCTGAAGGTAGAGAAAGACATCATAGCTCTAAGAATTGAGCTCAAGACTGGAAGCTGGCGGATCCGGGCCCTAGTTCCAGTTCCTCCACCAAAGAGCTGTCTTCATTCATTCAATTGTCTTTATTGAGCGCTTACTATATGCAGAGTACTGTACTAAGCACTTGGAATGTACAATTCAGCAACAGATAGAGACAATCCCTGCCCAACATCCGGGCTCACAGTCTAAGCGGGAGAGACAGACAACAAACCAGAACAAAACAAGTAGTCTGGCGTAAATATCATCAAGATAAATAGAATCATAGATATATACCTATCATTAACAAAATAAATAGAGTAATAAATAATATACAAATATGCATAGTGCTGTGGGGAGGGGAAAGGGGAAGAGCAGAGGGTGGGAGAAGGGGCAATGGGGAGGGGAGGAGGAGCAGAGGGAAAGAGGGGGTTCAGTCTGGGAAGGCCTCATAGAGGAGGTGAGCTCTCAGTAGGGCTTTGAAGAGGGGAAGAAAGTTAGTTTGAAGGATGTGAGGAGGGAGGGCATTCCAGGACAACGGTAGGATTTGGGCCAGGGGTCGACGGTGGGACAGGCACGAATGGGGGACAGTGAGGAGGTGAGTGGCAGAGGAGCGGAGTGTATGGTGTGGGCAGTAGAAAGAGAGAAGGAGGTGAGGTGGGTGGGGGCAAGGTGATGAGAGACCTTTGAAGCCAAGAATGAGGAGTTTTTGTTTCGTGCAAAGGCTGATAGGCAACCACTGGAGGTTTTTGATTGGGGGAGTGACATGCCCAGAGCGTTTCTGTAAGAAGATGATCCGGGCAGCAGAATGAAGAATAGACTGGAGCAGGGAGAGTCAGGAGGACGGGAGATCAGAGAGGAGGTTGATGCAATAATCCAGTCGGGTTATTATGAGAGTTTGTACCAGCAAGGTAGCAGCTGTGTGACCTTAGACAAGTCGCTACCCCTCTTGGAGCCTCAATTTCTACTTCCACATACTAGGGAGAATCGTACCTGCCCCTCCCTCGTCAAAAGACTTGTTCAAATAAACGAGATCATAAATGTAAAAACATATCGAGCAGTTTGGAGAAAAGGCACTTATAATTGTCAGCATATTTTTTAATAGAAACTAGACCTCCCAAGAAGAAGGCTACTCCATTACTCTAATATAAATAGAGGGTGTGTGTCTGTGTTTTATAAGTGCACACACCTACATTCTCTCCTCTTCTGAGATGTGTGTGTGTGTGTGTGTATGAGAGAGAGAGAGAGAGAGAGAGAGAGAGAGAGAGAGAGAGATCAGAAGAGAGTAAGAAAGTTCATCCAGCTCTCCTATCCACTTGTGGAAGGGACACAGTTTTAAATGACCAATTTTCCTCTGTGTGTGTGAGGATGGAAGGGTGGGATCAGAAGAGAGTAAGAAAGTGCATTCTTTTCTCTTAACCATGTACGGAAGGGACATGGTCTGCAATGTCCAGAGCCACCTGCTTCATGGACCTTTCTCTCTTTGTGACTCTGCTTCTGATGCCACTTGGTGCCTTGGAGAATTAAGCCATAATAATAATAATAATAATAGTATTTGTTAAGCACTTGCTGGGTGCCAAGCCATGTGTGGAGGAAGATACAGGATAATCAGTTTGAATAAAGGCCCTGTCCACATGGGGCTCACATTCTAAGAGTGAATCCCCATTTTGAAGATGCATAGAGAAGTTCATTCATTCATTCATTCATTCATTCATTCATTCATTCATTCATATTTATTGAGTGCTTATTGTGTGCAGAGCACTGTACTAAGCGCTTGGAGAGTACAGTTCAGCAATAGAGACAGTCCCTGCCCACAACAGGCTTACAGTCTAGAAGAGGGGAGACAGACATCAAAACAAGTAAACAGGCATCAATAGCATTGATATAAATAAATAGAATTATTGATATATACACATCAAGACAAGTAAACAGGCATGAATATAAATAAATAGAATTATAGATGTGTATGCATCTACACAAGTACTGTGGGGCGGGGAGGGGAAGGTAGAGCAAAGGGAGTGAGTCGGGGCAATGGGGAGGGGAGGCGGAGCTGAGGAGAAGGGGGACTTTAGGTCACACAGCAGACAAGTGGTGGATCCAGGATTAGAACCCAGGTCCTCTGACTCCCAGGCCTGTGCTCTACCTGCTAGGCCACAATCCTTCTCATCAGGCTTTGCCAGTCACAGCTCACACCCTTCCTCTGGCCTGGAACTCCCTCCCCCTCATATCTGACCATCACTCTTCCTGGTCTTCAAGACTCTACTCAAATCTCATCTCCTCCAAGAGGCTTTTCCTGACTAATCTCTCACCCTATTTCCTCCCTACTTTCTTCTGCACTTGAGTCCTTCCCCTGGAGAGAAGCAGCATGGCCTAGTGAATAGAGCACAGGCCTGGGAGTCAGAAAGACCTGGGTTCTAACCCCGGCTCCACCCCTTGACTACTGTGTGATCTTGGGCAAGTCACTTCACTTCTCTGTGCCTCAGTTACCTATTCTGTAAAATGTGAGCTCTATGTGGGACAGGGACTGCGTCCAACCTGATTGTCTTGTATCTACCTCAGCACTTACTACAGTGCCTGGTATTTAGTCAGAGCTTAACAAATACTACAAAACTATTAATAATGTTATTTATTGTTATTATTATTATTAAATATTTGGATACTTACCCCACCTTCACCACACTGAACGTATCTTTATAAAGGTTCACAAAGCTGTTGTCTAGTCCAAGCTTCTCTATGGCTGGAAGACCTGGACTTATAAGTGAAATGTACAGGCCAGATTCAATATCAAATGGCAAGATGAAATCACAGACAGTGAAGTTCTGGAGCATAATGTTGGTATTTGTTAAGCGCTTACTATGTGCAGAGCACTGTTCTAAGCGCTAGGGTAGACACAGGGGAATCAGGTTGTCCCACGTGGGGCTCACAGTCTTAATCCCCATTTTACAGATGAGGTAACTGAGGTGCAGAGAAGTGAAGTGACTTGCCCACAGTCACACAGCTGACAAGTGGCAGACCCGGGATTCGAACCCATGACCTCTGACTCCAAAGCCCATGCTCTTTCCACTGAGCCACGCTGCTTCTAGCATCCATCCCAGGGGGACCCAGGCGGAGAATGAACAGCAGGATACCCAAACAACTGCCACGTGGTACCCTGAAAGAAACTGCAAGCAAGGAGGATGGAAGAAATGTTTTAAGCACACAGTCAGTGAAGGCCCGGCAGTGCTTCATCTTAGTTGAAAACTAGGAGCCAGCATCCAAGGATAGACCAGCATGACACACTGCTATCGAAATAGGAACGGCTCTTACCGAACAGAAACTTCATAAGAAAAGAGAGAGGAGGCAAAAGAGAAAACAGCACCAGGCACAAGAAGGGACCGCCTTTCAAATGTGGTCAAATGTGGCTCCAGCATTGGCCTACGTGCACCATCAGTTGTATCTTCAAATGCAAAGGACAACTATATGTTTCCCGGATTTTTAGTTCAGCAATTTTAATGTCTGTTTCTTCTGCTAGCCTTATTGAGGTCGGAGGCTGATCGGGTAAGTCTAAATCAACCCTGTTGCACTCACCCGAGTATTTAGTATAAGCTCATTGTGGACAGGGAAATGTATCTCTTTATTGTTACATTGTACTCTCCCCAGTGCTTAGTACAGTGCTCTTCACATTGTAAGTGCTCCATAAATAAGACTGACTGCTGTGCACACAGTGAGTGCTCAGTGATTGATTGACTGATTACAATGGATTGACTGATACAATTGATTGACTGATTCCACCCAATGGACACTCTATAAATTACATGACTAATGCTATTAATGAAATCCAGCTCTTCAACAGCAAAAGCAAATCAGAATTTGGGGAATTATCCAGGACAGTGAAACTCCAAATTTGGCTTGTTGCTTCACCTGGATTGTTGTTGTTGTTGTTGTCTTATGCTGTCGAGTTGTGTCCGACCCATAGTGACGCCATAGACACATCTCTCCCAGACCGCCCCACCTCCATCTGCAATTGTCTGATAGTGGATCCATAGAGTTCTCTTGATAAAAATACAGAAGTGGTTTACCATTGTCTCCTTCCATGCAGTAAATGAGTCTCTGCCCTCAACTCTCTCTCATGCTGCTGCTGCCCAGCACAAGTGAGTTTTGACCTGTAGCAGATTGCCTTCCACTTGCTAGCCACTGTCCAAGCTAGGAATGGAATGGACAGGCCACTGCTTGACTCCCCCTCCTGTAGCCGAGACTAGTAAAGTACTGGAAACTCTCCAGGTGCGATCCTGAGAGGGGTCACCTGGATTACCCAAATCATTATTTAGCCTAAGCAATGATAAATGACAAACAGCCTAAACCCAGAGGCCTACCTGCCGAGATCTTCCAAGCATGGAGGGGATAGCTTACTTAAGCACTTACACAAGCTCTTCCTCAAAATATCGATCATTGAGAAAATGCCACAGTATCTCAAAGATCGTATTTTATAAATAATAATAATGGTACTGATTAAGCGCTTACTATATGCCAAGTACGTTTCTAAGGGCTGGGGAAGATACAAGTTAATCAAGTAGGACATAGCCCCTGCCCCACAAGGGACTCTCACACTCTTAATCCCCACTTTGCAGATGAGGGAACTCAGGCGCAGAGAAGTGAAGTGACTTGCCCAAGGTCATAGCAGACGTGGTGGAGTCAAGATTAGAACCCAGGTCCTTCTGACTTCCAGGCCTGTGCTCTATCCACTAAACCATACTTTTATTAATGTCTGTCTCCTTCTCGAGACTGTGAGCTCATTGTTGGCAGGGAATGCAACTACCAACTCCCAAGGGCTTAGTACAGTGCCTTGCACACAGTAAGCATTCAATAAATAGCACTGATGATGATTTTCATCATCATCGTTATCATAACCACCTTCAAGAAAAAAGGTGAAGCATCAGATTGGAGCAGTTAAGATCCTCTTCTAGACTATAATTTCGGCAGCACATATACTAAAATTGGAATGATACAGAGAAGATTAGCATAGCCCCTGCGCAAGGGTGACACACAAATTTGTAAAGCGTTCCATATTTTTCTGTAATTTTATTTATTTATGTTGCTGCCTCTCTACTTGTATTGATTCAATAGTATTTATTGAGCGCTTACTATGTTCAGGGCACTGTTCTAAGCGCTTGGAATGTACAAATCGGCAACAAATAGAGACAGTCCCTGCCCTTTGACGGGCTTACAGTCTAATCGGGGGAGACAGGTAGACAAGAACAATGGCAATAAATAGAGGCAAGGGGAAGAACATCTCATAAAAACAATGGCAAATAAATAGAATCAAGGTGATGTACATCTCATTAAACAAAATAAACAAAATAAATAGGATGATGAAGATATATACAGTTGAGCGGACGAGTACAGTGCTGAGGGGGTGGGACGGGAGAGAGGGAGGAGGAGAGGGAAAGGGAGGAGAAGAGGGTTTAGCTGCGGAGAGGTGAAGGGGGGGGTAGAGGGAGCAGAGGGAAAAGGGGAGCTCAGTCTGGGAAGACCTCTTGGAGGAGGTGAGCTTTAAGTAGGGATTTGAAGAGGGGAAGAGAATTAGATTGACAGAGGTGAGGAGGGAGGTCATTCCAGGACCGCGGGAGGACGTGGCCCAGGGGTCGACGGCGGGATAGGAGAGACCGAGGGACGGCGAGGAGGTGGGCGGCAGAGGAGCGGAGCGTGCGGGGGGGGCGGTAGAAAGAGAGAAGGAAGGAGAGGTAGGAAGGGGCAAGGTGATGGAGAGCCTTGAAGCCTAGAGTGAGGAGTTTTTGTTTTGAGCAGAGGTTGATAGGCAACCACTGGAGTTGTTTAAGAAGGGGAGTGACATGCCCAGATCATTTCTGCAGGAAGATGAGCCGGTCAGCGGAGTGAAGAATAGACTGGAGCGGGGCGAGAGAAGAGGAAAGGAGATCAGAGAGTAGTCTAGCCGGGATATAACGAGAGCCTGTAGTAGTAAGGTAGCCGTTTGGGTGGAGAGGAAATGGCGGATCTTGGCGATATTGTAAAGGTGAGACCGGCAGGTCTCGGTAACAGATCGGATGTATGGGGTGAAGGAGAGAGACGAGTCAAAGATGACACCGAGGTTGTGGGCCTGAGAGACAGGAAGTATGGTTGTACCATCCACAGTGATAGGGAAGTCTGGAAGAGGACTAGGCTTGGGAGGGAAGATGAGGAGCTCAGTCTTGCTTATGTTGAGTTTTAGGTAGTGGGCAGACATCCAGGTGGAGACGTCCTGGAGGCGGGAGGAGATGCGAGCCTGAAGGGAGGGGGAGAGGACAGGGGCAGAGATGTCTTGATGCCTGTTTACTCATATTGATGTCTGTCTCCCCACCTCTATACCATGAGTTTGTTGTGGGCAGGGATTGTCTCTCTCTATTGCTGTATTGTACTTTCCCAAGTGCTTAGTACATTACTCCGCAGACAGTAAGCACTCAATAAATAAGAATGAATGAATAAGTTCCCGATAGGAAGAGAGCATGTAATAACAATAATGATAATATTAATAATGATATTTGTTAAGCTCTTACTATGTGCCAGGCACTGCCAGGCGCTGGGATAGATGCAAGCAAATGGGGTTGGACACAGTCCCTGTCTCATATGGAGCTCACAGTTTTAATCCCCAAGTGACAGATGAGGTAACTGAGGCTCAGGGAAGTGAAGTGACTTGCCCAAGTCCCACAGCAGACAAGTGGCAGAGCTGAGATTAGAACCCAGCTCCTTCTGACTCCCAGGCCCATGCTCTATCCACTAGGCCATGCTGCTTCTTTGTCTATTGTGAAAACGTAGTAAGACAGCGTCCATGTCCAATCCCCACTTGTACTATTGCCCAGCATTCAGTACAGTGCTCAGCATGCAGTCAGCACTTAATAAATGCCATTGAATGATTGATTGATCTTCCTACACTGCATCTACACTACCCTAGCCAGATTATTTCTGGGTAGACTACTAAATGATATTGTCAACCAACGCTCCTGGAATCAAAAGGTGGACATGATCTTTGCTGTGAAGGACACAGGAAAATTAAAGAGGACAGCATCAAGAACTCTACCCATCATCATCATCATCATCATCAGTATTTATTGAGTGTTGACTGTGTGCAGAGCAATGTACTAAACACTTGAGAGTCAGTAGGCACCTTCTCTATGTAAGCGCACAGTCTAAAAGGGGAGATACACCTTAACATAAATAAATACCCGATTTTCACAGACTTTGCAAAAGCATTTGTTACTCTAGATTGTAAGCTCGTTGTGAGCAGGAAATGTGTCTACCAACTCTATTATATTATACTCTCCCAAGCACTTAGGACAGTGGTCTGCACACAGTAACTGCTCAATAAATATTGATTGATTGATTAGTAGATCTGGATTCTGGAAATTACAGTGCTGAGTGCTGAAAAGTTCATTGAGATACAAAGACCTAATCAATTGGTCAGTGGTATTGAACGCTCACTGTCTACAGAGCACTGTACTAAGCACTTGGGAGAAGGTATTACAACAGAATTAGTAGACATGTTCCCTGCCCACAAAGTGTTTACAGTCTGTGGGTCCCATATTGCTTTTTCAGTCAGTCAGTTGTATTTATTGAGTGCTTATTGTGGGCAGAGCTCTGTACTAAGCGCTAGGAAGAGTACATATAGCAACAGACAATTTCCAGTCACGTGCGCACACTCATGACTGAACTTTACTGTCAGTAGTCCTTCAAATATGAAGGACCACTTAAATAGGGATATGTGTGTGTGTGTGTGTGTGTGTGTGTGTGTGAGTGAGTGAGCCCTCCCTTTCCTTTCCCTCTGCCCCTCCCCCCTCCCCATTCCCCCTACTCCCTCCCTCTGCTCTTCCCCCTTCCCCTCCCCACAGCACTTGGGTATACTTGTATAGTTTATTATTCTGTTTGTTTTATTAATGATATGTATATATCTATGATTCTATTTATCTTGATGATTTTGATGCCTGACTACTTGTTTTGTTCCGTTGTCTGTCTCCCACATTTGGACTGTGAGCCTGTTGTTGGGAGGGGATTCTCTATCTATTGCCGAAATGTACATTCAAGCACTTAGTACAGTGCTCTGCACACAGCACTCAATAAATACAGTTGAATGAATGAATGTTTATATGTGTGTGGGTGTGTGTATTGATATGTCCGTATTGTCCAGATGAAGCCTCCAGGAGGAATTCCTCTCCTAAACATAGCTTCCCTGGTAATTTCATCCCAGCAGCTACCCTTAGCATTACTGTTTTGCTGGGTTCTTGGTACTATTTTTTGTACATTTTTGTTAATAGATTTATTACTAGAAAACCAGTGTGACCCAGTGGAAAGAGCACAGAACTGTGAGGCAGAAGACCTGGGTTCTAATCCCAACTTCTTGCTGGTCTTCTTGTACAAGTTGGTGCCTCGGTTTCTGCATCTGTAAAATGGGAATTCAATATCTGCTCTCTCTCCCCTTTAGGCTGTGAGCCCCCCATGTTGGGCATGGACTGTGCCTGTATCTAATGGCAATGTAATAATAATAATAATAATGTTGGTATTTGTTAAGCACTTATTATGTGCAGAGCACTGTTCTAAGTGCTGGGCTAGATACAGGGTAATCAGGTTGTCCCACATGAGGCTCGCAGTCGTAATCCCCATTTTACAGATGAGGTAACTGAGGCACAGAGAAGTTAAGTGACTCGCCCACAATCACACAGCTGACAAGTGGCAGAGCCAGGATTAGAACCCATGACCTCTGACTCCCAAGCTCGGGCTCTTTCCACTGAGCCACGCTGCTTCTCATTGTAGCTACCTCAGCACTTAGCACAGAGCTTGGCACATAATAATAATAATAATAATAATGGTATTTGTTAAACCCTTACTATGTGCCAAGCACTATTCTAAGCGCTGGGGTAAATACAAGGTAATCAGGATGTCCCACGGGGGGCTCACAGTCTCAATCCCCATTTTACAAATGAGAGAACTGAGGCACAGAGAAGTGAAGTGGCTTGCCCAAGGTCACACAGCAGACAAGTGTTGAAGCCAGGATTAGACGTCCTCTGACTCCCAAGTCCGTGCTCTTTTCCACTAAGCCACGAATAATATTGACTTACTTGGTTTCTTACCCACCTCAATTAGGTATTTACTCCTGTTCCCACTAAGTACGTGTCCTTTGTCTGTCTCTCCATTGGACCATAAGCTCCTTGAGGTCAGGGACTCCTGCTCCTGTAGTGCTCTGCACACCGCACAATCAATATTTTTGCATTTACTCATTCATTCAGTCATATTTATTCAGCACTTGCTGTGTGCAGAACACTTTACTAAGCATTTGGGAGAGTACAGTGCAACTATAGACAAATTTCCTGTCCACAATAAGCTTACAGTCTAGAGGAGGGGAGACAGACACCAATACAAATAAATAAATTACAGATATGTACATAAAAATAAAGGTATTTTGTTAATACACACTATGTGCCAAACACTGTTCTAAACTCTGGGGTAGAAATGAGGTAATCAGAGTGTCCCACATGGGGCTCGCAGTCTTAATCCCCACTTTACAGATGAGGTAACTGAAGTACAGAGAATTTAAGTGACTTGCCCAAGGTCACACAGCAGACAAGTGGTGGAGCCTGGATTAGAACTCATGCCCTCTGACTCCCAAACCTGTGCTCTTTCCACTAAGCCACAATGTGGGGCTGGGAGGTGGGGGAAGAAGAAAGGGAGCAAGACACAGAGACATGGAAGGGAGAGGAAGAAGAGGAAAGGAGGGGCTGTTGTCCTGTTATATTGTACTCTCCCAAATGCTTTGTACAGTGCTCTGCTCACAGTAAGTGCTCAGTAAATACGATCGACTGATGGACTCACTGACATATTCCTCTTGGGCCACAGCCCAGCTCTTTGTCTCCAGACACAGTCAGGCTCCTCCCGGATCACTCGTGGGTGGCTGGGTGTAGGGTTGTGCTTCTCAGCAGAGGCACCACGGATATCCAGTGCTGAGTACAGTGCCTGACACATAGTAAGCGCTTAACAAATACCATAATTAATTTTATGTGGTGACCATACCAGGAAAAGTCATTTGACCTTTACTTTCCTCTTCGCTTGGAAACTGATGGTAGGGTTAGGGAAGGGTTCCCCTTTCCCCTTTCCCCTGCAGTGAGCCCCACCTACCCCCCATCCCTACGGTCCAGACCCCTGGAAGGCCCCCTGTTTGACCAGGTGTGAGATTCCACCTGGGGCTGAAAATCTCAGGAGAAGCAAAGCACGCTGCATGAACTCAGGGAGCTGGTGGTTGCGGGGGTGGGGACTTGGAGAGAATTGGCTGGTTGGGGGAGGGTCACCGTTTCTGAAGCGATGGAATTACTCCACACCCTTCAGATATAGTTTAATTTTCATCTACAAACCCGCACACCACAATTACTAAAACACTGCTAATGATGTTACACTTAAACACACACACACACACACACACATTCACACACACCGGCCTAACTCTTATTGAAAATGCCAAATTCCAGTTGACTAGAAGCCAACAGCCCAGCCTTTCCCCTGGCGAAACAGAGGGGCCCATTATACTGAAGCATTATTTTCTCATGGTTTGGAACCATTACATCAGCCTTGATGTAATAACATTGTTTAACTTCAGAGGTGTATTTATTTTGGTTTGGAGTTCAGATAGTTTAGCCGTTAGCGTTGGGATGGAGTAAAACTCGGGCCAAGTCGCCAGAGTTTGAAACAAACCATTTTGCTCTTTCTGGGCTCCCCTCCCAGAGGCAAAAAGCCTTCTCGCCCTCCAGGCCGAGGGAGCGACCGGCAGCGTTTTGCGGATCTGGAGGTGGCTTCTGGACAGTCTTTCCCAATCCTTAGCTAATCAAAGCCTGAGCAGTGGCTTACAGGATAGGTACCTGAAAGAGAGGGAGCAGAAGCTGTCGGTGGCTGAAATTGAATTTTTCGATGGGGGTGAAAAGTATGGATCTGCTACACGTGTAAGCACCAACAGTGCGTTTTTTTCCATCTGGGAATCTTGGGAAGTGGGTGTTCCTTGGTCAGAGAAGAGCTTAGTCTGAATCTTCAACCGGGACCTACTGCCAAAGGATGTTGGGGAAAGAGGTTTGAGAATTGCCCTCAGATGGTACGGAAGGAAGAGGAAGATTTAGTAATTTAATATTGCCCTGAGCAATATCCTACTGGTTTTACACCAGGTTTCTGCCACCCCTTGATACATTCAACTCAGGGATGTAGGGTTATTTTTTAAAACCTATTGTTTGAGAAGCAGTATGGTCTCGTGCAAAGACCACAGACCTGGGTTTGAGTTCTGACTCCACCACATGTCTGCTGTGTGTGACCTTGGGCAAGTCACTTCACTTCTCTGTGCCTCAGTTACCTCATTTGTAAAATGGAGATTAAATCCTCCCTCCTACTTAGACTGTGAGCATCATGCGGGTTAGAGACTGTGCCCAACCCAATTAACTCGTATCCACCTCAGAGTTTAGAAGAGTGCTTGGCATGTAGTAAGCACAATCATGATAATTGTCATTATTACTATTATTACCTTTCCCCAGGTTCCAGCCCTGCCACGATATTGTTTGATGCCTTACCTAATGCAATAGTTCACCAGCCCTGTGTTTTCAGCCAGGTGCTTTTAGAAGCAGTGTGGTGTAGTGGGAGTCAGAAGGTCATGGGATCTAATCCCGGCTTTGCCATTTGTCTGCTGTATGACCTTGGGCAAGTCACTTCACTTCTCTGTGCCTCAGTTACCTCATCTGTAAAATGGGGATTGAGACTGAGCCCCATATGGGACAGGGACTGTGTCCAATCTGATTATCCTATATCTACCTCACTGTTTTGAACAGTGTTTGGCACATAGTAAGCACTTAACAAATACCATAATTATTATTATTATTATTATAGGGCCACGCCTCCTTGCCTTCTCCCCACCTGGGCTGACTTTAAGTAATCACCAACGGATGAGAAAGTCCACAGTTTGTCAGAGTTGCAAAGTCCAGAAGAGACCCCTGAGCAGGGGTATTGGTCTCTCTGCCATCAGCCAAAATTTGGGACTTAAAAAATCATACATCAAGTTTCAAGAAGGAGAGATGGAGTTGTTCAAAGCCCTGATGGAGAGAGGAGTTGTTCAAAGGCATCCAGAGATACTAGCAGCAGTTAGTCTGATGGCTGATTTCCTACTACAGCCCACTCACTGTACCTCCATCTTGTCTACCTCGTTGCCGACCCCTAGTCCAAATCCTGCCTCTGGTCTGGAACGCCCTCCCTCTTCATATCCAAAAAACAATTGCTCTCTTCACCTTCAAAGCCTTATTAAAGCACACTACCTTAGTCGTTCCTTGACTAAGCTCTCATTTCCTCTTCTCCCACTCCCTTCTGAGTCACTCTTGCACTTGGATTTGCACCCTTATTCACCCTGCATCAGCCCACATCACTTATGTACGTCTCCGTAATTTATTTATATTAAAGTCTGTCTCTCCCTCTAGATTGTAAGCTTGTAGTGGGAAGGAAATGTGTCTACCAACTCTGTTATATTGTACTCTCCCTAACACTTAGTTCAATGGTCTGAACACAATAAGCTGTCAATAAATATGATTGATTGATTTATTGATTGAAGCTCTTAGTAAAGTGCTCTGCAAACAGCAAGCGTTTGATAAATACGATTGATTGATTGATTGCTATAAGGTACTTTTTGAAGACAAGAAGAGTGTTGTTTAATTTCAGTTGGACAAATTCAGTCACAAGTTGAAAAAACCTTCCACAGTCAACAGAACAAACTTTTGCAGCCTTTTGCAAAGACTCATTATCATTCAACTCCTTATTCAGATTTTTTTTTTCCTTTAGTATTTGTTAATCACTTCCTACGTGCCCTGGCACTGGGGTAGATATAAGCTAATCAGTTGGACACAGTCCATGTCCCACATGGAGCTCACCGTCATAATCCCCGTTTAACAGATGAGGGAACCAAGGCACAGAGAATTGAAATGACTTGCCTGAGGTCTCACAAGCAGACCAGTGGCAATGTTGTGTTGTGAAGCTGTGCGTTCTTTTGACAAAGACTGAGTCATAGTTTAGTGATGTTGAATGCAGCAGAGTAGAGCTCATATAGAAATTTTATATTAATTTTCCAGAGGTTCTGTAACGTATCTGAATTTGTATAGCATGTAAATCTATAGGAAAATATTCCTCAAGATATGGTCATGATATAGCCACGCTACATCATGGGATATATCTGTATATGCATTTTAATCTTAAATTCCAAATTTCTCCAGTCGATCCTGACTTTGGAGAAATAAGAGCTGGGGATGGACCAAGGTGGGAGGTTTTTAGGGTGTGGGAAAGACAAAAGCTCTCCGCAGACTAGCAAGATACATTCATTTTCCAATTGGAATCAGTAAGTCTACCTGATTTAGTGTTCTAGGGATGTCAGCAAAAGGTGATATATGGTAAACTTGCTTTGTTCTAATCCTAGGAAGAAAGTTGGAATGCTTTCTACAGTGCAGAAATGAGAAATGAGCAGACAATGTCTGTCTCCCGCTCTATGAATGTCTGTCTCCTTTAAGACTGTGAGCTCTTTGTGGGCAGGGGATGTGTCTGTTTGTTGTTGTGCTTAGTACAGTGCTTTGCAGAGAGTAAGCGCTCAATAAATATGATCGAATGAATGAACTTGTTTGATAGACAAATTTGGGGCACCACTCTTGCCTTTGGCTCTTTGGGTATCTGTTACCTACTGGGCTGGCAGGGAGCCATTCCATCTTTGTAACAGCACTGTTTGGAGCTCAGATGTCAAGGAACTTTTTGTTTGTTTTTTTCATGGAATTTCTTCAGCACTTACTATATGTCAAGCAGTCTTCTAAGCCCTGGGATAAATACAAGTTAATCAGGTGGGACAAAGTCCCTGTCCAATACAGGGCTCACAGCCTAAAGTAGGAGGGGGAACAGGTATTGAATCCTCATTTTGAAGTTAAGGAAACTGAGGCACAGAGAAGTGAAACAACTTGTTTAAGGTCATACAGCGAGCAAGTAGCAGAGCAGGGATTAGAATCCAGGTCCTCTGGTTCCCAGGTTCATGCTTTCTCCACTAGGCCATGCCGCTTGCTTAGCAAGGGTTAGAAAGTAGGATTACTAACGCTAGTAGGGTTTGTAAATGAGCACTGTTACTATCACTTTGGAAAGTGATTTCTCCCAGCAAAGGACAAGAGGATTGGGTGACTTCAGTGAATGCTCACTGACTTTGTTGACTGAGGCGTACATCCACCCATCAAGAAACAGTGTGTGAACAGGTGATTTGGGGCAAAGCAGATAATTTAGCCTATTGTTCAAGCACTTCAGGCACAGAGAGGGCAGTTTTGCTTGAATTAAGTGAGTATTTGGGTTATATGAATGGGGTCCTGATGATAAAAAATATAGTATTTATTGAGTGATTACTTTGTGCCAAGCATGGCACTAAGCTCTGGGGTAGATAAAGATAATCAGGAAGGACACAGTCCCTGTCCCATAAGGGGATCCCCAGTCTAAGTAGAAGGAGAAACTGGTATTGAATTCCTATTTTACAGACGAGGAAACTGAGGACCAGAGGCCTCATTAAATTAAGTGACTTGCCCAAGGTGATACAACACGTAAGTGGCAGAGCTGAGATTAGGACCCAGGTCTTCTGAATCCCAGATCCATGTCTACTGACTCACTAAGCCCTTATTTATCTGCCACTCTGTCTTTAGCCAACTTATGTGCATATCCATAATTTATTTTAATATGTATCTTCCCTTGTAGACTGTAAGTTTTTTTGGGGCAGAGAACATGCCGAACTGTACTTTACAAGCACTTAGTACAGTGCTCTGCGCATAGTAAGCGCTCAATAAATACTATTGAATGAATGAATGAATGAACATGTTTCCCAATTCTGTTGAGTTGTATTCTCCTATGTATTTAGTAAGAACTCTGCCCCCCATAAGTGCTCAGTAAATACCATTGATTGATTGATGCTCTATATCAGGATTGGTGGATGAACCTTGGTTTGAGAACCCACATTGAGGAGCTGACTACAGCATCAGTGTGTCTGTAGGGAGACACATGCGACACGTTAGCTCAATTTATTTATTTTGATTAGTCTAATTTTAAATATCAATCAGTGGCATTTATTGAGCACTTACTGTGTGCAGAACACTGTACTAAGCACTTTGGAGAACACAAAATAGTTGGTAATAATAATAATAATTATGGTCATTGTTAAGCACTTACTATGTGCCAGGCACTGTACTAAGTGCAGAGGTAGATACAAGCAAATTGGGTTGGACACACTCCCTGTCTCACGTGGGACTCAAAGTCCCAACCCTTAGCCTGAGCCCACCCTTTCCCTCTGCTCCTCCTCCCCTCCTCATCGCCCCTACTCCCTTCCTCTGCTCTAACCCCTTCCCCTCCCCACAGCACTTGTATATATTTGCACATATTTATTGCTCTATTTTATTAATAATGTGCATTTATCTATGGTTCTGTTTTGATGGTAGTGATGCCTGTCTACTTGTGCTGTTTTGTTGTCTGTCTCCCCCTTCTAGACCGTGAAGAGATTGTTGTCAGGTAGGGATTGTCTTATCTGTTGCCGAATTGTACTTCCCAAGAACTCTGCACACAGTAAGCTCTCAATAAATACGATTGATTGAATGAATGAATGAACCCCCATTTTACAGATTAGGTAACAGACACAGAGAAGTGAAGTTCCTTGCCCAAGGCGGATCTAGGATTAGAACCTATGACCTTCTGACTTCCTACCCTTATCATCATGGAGGTTTCAGTGTACTTCTTTGCTTTTCTCTCCTGTTTAGAATTCAAGCGCCTTGTGGGCAGAAGTAATATCAATCAATCGATTGTATTTACTGAGCGCTTACTGTGTGCAGAGCACTGTACTAAGCATCTGGGAGAGTGCAATATATGAAGCAGCGTGGCTCAGTGGAAAGAGCATGGGCTTTGGAGTCAGAGGTCATGGGTTTGAATCCCGGCTCGGCCACTTGTCAGCTGTGTGACTTTGGGAAAGTCACTTAACTTCTCGGTGCCTCAGTTACCTCATCTGTAAAATGGGGATGAAGACTGTGAGCCCCACGTGGGACAACCTGATTCCCCTGTATCTACCCCAGCGCTTAGAACAGTGCTCTGAACATAGTAAGCGCTTAACAAATACCAACATTATTATTATTAAGTTCTCACAGCAGACAAGTATAGGAGCTAGGATTAGAACCTAAGGCCCTCTGTCTCCCAGGTCCGTGCTCTATCCACAAGGCCACACTGCTTCATCTTAGTTGAAGGTTGAATCCCTGCAGCCTTGTGCACCCAGAGCACGTTGGGAGAAGGGGCCCAGGCTGGCACCTAGGAGAGGAGGCAGATATGAAGTCCTCTGCTCACTGTTGAAGTGACATTTAAACTGTAGACTGTCTGGACTGTAAACTTTCTAGCCTCTAAACTCGTTGTGGCCATGGAATGTGCCTGATAATAATAATAATAATAATGTTGGTATTTGTTAAGCACTTACTATGTTCAGAGCACTGTTCTAAGCGCTGGGGTAGATACAGGGTAATCAAGTTGTCCCACGTAAGGGTCACAGGCTTCATCCCCATTTTACAGATGAGGTAACTGAGGCACCGAGAAGTTAAGTGACTTGCCCACAGTCACACAGCTGACAAGTGGCAGGGCCAGGATTCGAACCCATGACCTCTGACTCCCAAGCCCGGACTCTTTCCACTGAGCCACACAACTTGGGCAAGTGACTGTACTTCTCTGGGCCTCAGTCACCTCATCTGTAAATTGGGGATGAAAACTATAAGCCCCCAAGTGGGATAGGAACTGTGTCCAACTAGATTAGCTTGTATCTACTCCAGCGTTTAGTACAGTGTCTGTCACCCCTTCTTGACCGTGAGCCCCTTATGGACAGGGATCGTGTCTGCTAATTCTGTTGCATTGTACTCTCCCAAGCACTTAGTACAGTGCTCTGCACATAGATAGCGCTCAATAAATACGATTGATTGGCACAAAGTAAATGGTTAACAAATACCATTAAAAAACAACAACACAACAACCAAAAAAACCCTGGCCAAGCTGCCTCTCGGGACAGCCGGCCACCCCGCCTCTCGGGAAAATGGCAGCCAAGTCCCTCCAAGCCAGTCAGTCACTCAGCCAGCCAGTCGTACTTATTGAGTGCTTACAGTGGGCAGAGCAATTTATTAACACTTGAGAGAGTACAATATAATAATATAGAAGACACATTCCCCACTCACAATGAGCTTACAGTCGAGAGGGAGAGACAGGCATTAATAGAAATCAATAAATTAGCCCCACTGAGGGATGTCATGCCCACTCTGCCTTGCACCACCTCATCTGGAAAGAGAAAACACCAGCAGCAAGATGCCGCCTCCACAAACCTCGGGAACCCTGTTGGCTGCTGAAACTGTCGCTGTGGCTACCTGTGGGACTTGGCTATGGAAAGCTCGGAATAATCATGGTATTTGTTAAGCGCTTACTACGTGCAAAGCGCTATTCTAAGCGCTGGGGTAAATACAGAGTAATCAGTTTGTCCCAAGTGGGGCTTACATTTTTGAATTCCCATTTTTACAGATGAGGTAACTGAGGCACAGAGAAGTTAAGTGACTTGCCCAAGGTCACACAGCAGATAAGTGGCAGAGCCAGGATTAGAACCCATGACCTCTGACTCCCAAGCCCGGCCTCTTTCCACTAAGCCACGCTGGAATTCTTCTCCTCTAACTACAGCACCCTGCTGAAATCTGTTTTTATTTTGTGCATTTGTCTTTGTGTTTTCTGCTTATTTATGCTTACTTAGTGTTTGTCACTCCTCATTTGTGTCCGTGTCCCCATTTAATAACAATAATAATAATAATAATGATAGTATTTGTTAAGCGCTTACTATGTGCCAAGCCCTGTTAGATTGAGAACACTTGAGGGTCAGGAAGCATGTGGCTAGACTGAAAGCTTGTCTCTAGACCGTGAGCTTGTTATGGAAGGGAATGTGTCTGTTTATTGTTATATTGACCTCTCCCAAGCACTTAGTACAGTGTGTTGCACATAGGAAGTGCTCAATAAATATGACTGAATGAATGAAGGAAGCAACTGTGTATTGTTTCTGTGGAGCTTAGAACAATGCTCTGTGCCCAGTAAGATTTTAATAAATATTCTTACCATTACTACAAGAGGCAGCAAGGCCTAATAGCAAGATCCCAGGCCTGGGAGTCAGAGGACCTGGGTTTTAATCCTGGCTCCACCACATGCCTGCTTTGTGACCTTGGGAAAGTCACTTAACTTCTCTGTGTCTCAGTTCCCTCAATTGCAAAATAGTATTCAATACCTCTTCTCCCTCCTATTTAGACTGTGATCCCTATGTGGGACCTGGTTATCTTGTATCGACCCCAGCACTTAGCGCAGTGCTTTACACATAATAAGTATTCAACAAATACCACAGTTATTATTAATCAATCAGTCACATTTATAGAGTGCTTACTGTGTGCAGGGCACTGTACTAAGCACTGGGTGGATAAAAGCAAATCCAGCTGGAAACAGTCCCTGTCCCATGTGGGGCTCACAGTCTCAATCCCCATTTTGATGAGGTAACTGAGGCCCAGAGAATTCATTCATTCATATTTATTGAGCACTTACTGTGTGCAAAGCACTATACTAAGCATGTGGAAGAGCACAACATAACAACAAACAATCACATTCCTGCCCACAGCGAGCTCACAGTCTAGAGGGGGAGACAGATATTAATATAAATAGATAAATAAATGACAGATATAAACATATGTGCTGTGGGAATGGGAGGGAGGATGAATGAAGGAGCAAGTAAAAGTGATGTAGAAGAGAGTGGGAGTAGAGGAGAGAAAGGCTTAGTCAGGGAAAGCTTCTTGGAGGAGATGTGTCTTCTGTAAAGTTTTGAAGTGGAGTAGAGCGATTACCTCTCTGATGGGACAACGGAGGGCTTTCCAGGCCAGAAATAGGATGTGGGCGAGAGGTCAGCGTCGAGATGGATGAGATGGAGGTACAGGGAGAAGTTCAGCATTGGAGGAACGGAGTGTGCGGGCTGGGTTGTAGTATGAAAGAGGTGCGGTGAAGTAGGAAGGGGCAAGGGGATTGACTGTTTTAAAGTCAATGTTGAGGAATTTTTGTCTGATGTGGAGATGGATGGGCAACTATTGGAGTTTCTTGAGCAGTGGAGAAACATGGTCTGAATATTTTTGAAGGAAAATGATTTGGGCAGCGGAATGGAGTATGGACTGGAGTGGGGAGGGCAGCAAGGAGGCTGAGACAATAATCAAGGAGGGATAAGATAAGTGCTTGCATTAATGTGGTAGCCATTTGAATGGAGAGGAAGGGGTGGATTTTGGTGATTTTGTGAAGGTAGAACAGACACATTTAGTGATGACTTTAATATGTGAGTAGAACGAGAGAGGGGAGTCAAGGGTAATGCCAAGGTTATGGGCTTGTGAGATAGGAAGGATGGAGGTGCCATCAACAGTGATGGGAAAGTGAGCGGGAGGACAGGGTTTTGGGGGGGAAGATACGAAGTTCAGTTTTAGCCATATTAAGTTTGCGGTGACTGGAGGACATCCACATAGATATGTCTTGAAGACGGGAGGAATTGTGAGACTGCAGATAGGGACAGAGGTCAGGGATAGAGATGTAAATTTGAGTGTCAACAGCATAGAGGTGATAGTTGAAGCCGAATGAGCGAATGAGTTTTCCAGGGGAATGGAGGTAGGTGGAGAATAAAAGGGGACCCAGAACTGAACCTTGAGGGACATCCACAGTTTAGGGATGGGAGGCACAGGAGGAGCCCACGAAAGAGACTGAGAATGAGCCACCAGCGAGCTTGGAGGAGAACCAAGAGAGGACGGTGTCAGTGAAAAGAAGAGAGGTGACTTGCCCAGGGTCACACAGCAGTCAAGTGATCAAGCTGGGATTAGAACCCATGCTGACTCCTGACTCCCAGGCCCATGCTCTATCCACCTAGCCATGCTACTGGTACTCTTCCTTGCTGGGGGAGAATGTGAAACAAGCAAATAGGCGAACGGGGTTGCAGCACTCAGCTGGGTTATGTTTACATCCTCCTCAGACCTCTATTTGTATTGAACAAATGGCAATGGAACGCTCAGAAGAGGTCTCCAGGAAACAGTCAGGCCAGGAGTTGGAGATTCTTTCTAAGGGAGGGCTTCTTGCCAGAATGAGGTGTTAAGAATTGAATTGTGTTGTGGTAACAAGACTTGAATTTCTACTACCCCAGAGAGAAGTCATGGAAAGGAGAATCCTATTCAGGAGATCCTAAAAACAGAGACGCATCATGGTCTAGTGGAAAGAGCATGGGCCTCAAAGTCAGGAGACTTGGATTCTAATCCTGGTTCTACCACTTGTCTGCTGTATGACCTTGGGGAAGTCACTTCACTTCTCTGGGCTCTGGTTCCTTCATGTGTAGAATGGAGATTAAGAGTGTGAGCTCTATGTGGGACAGGGACCATGTCCAACTCAATCGTGGCTCAGTGGAAAGAGCTTGGGAGTCAGAGGTCCTGGGTTTGAATCCCAGTTCTGCCACTTGTCAGTTGTGTGTGCCTCTGTGCCTCAGTGACCTCATCTGTAAAATGAGGATTAACTGTGAGCCTCACATGGGACAACCTGATTACCCTGTATCTACCCCAGCGCTTAGAACAGTGCTCTGCACATAGTAAGCGCTTAACAAATACCAACATTATTATTAGAGAAGCAGCGTGGCTTAGTGGAAAGAGCCCGGTCTTGGGAGCCAGAGGTCATGGTTTTGAATCCCGGCTCTGTCACTCATCAGCTGTGGGACTGTGGGCAAGTCACTTAACTTCTCTGGGCCTCAGTTCCCTCATCTGTAAAATGGGGATGAAGACTGTGAGCCTCATGTGGGACAACCTGATTACTCTGTATCTACCCCAGCGCTTAGGACAGTGCTCTGCACATAGTAAGTGCTTAACAAATACCAACCTCATTATTATTATTATCTCATATCTACCCCAGTGCTTAGTACAGTGCCTGGCACAAAGTAAGGGCTGAACAAATGCCATTAAAAAATAATAATACTTCAAATTTGATCCTGCTAAGGGTAGAGGGATGGGCTAGATTGGCCCCTCAACATTCTAAGGATACTGTATTTCCCTAATGACACATTCCTACGATAGTGTGAACGATGGGGTTCATGGGAAGTAATGGACAAATCAAGAAGTTCTGATGAAGAAAGAATAAGATTTTCTTTTAATGGAGGTCTCTTCCTTCAGAGAAGAATCTTTTTTCCTCTTGCTCTCTTCTCCTTTCTAGCTTCCTTCCTCTTCTCTCTCTCACATAAACCCAGTTCTTCCATAAGGAGCCTTTTCCCTACACCCTCTCTAGACTGTTCTTCCCTTCTGGACTGTAAGCTTGTTGTGGACAGGGAATGCGTAGAGAAGCAGCCTTAGTGGAAAGAGCAAGACTTGGGAGTCAGAGGATGTGGGTTCTAATCCCGGCTCCACCACTTGTCTACTATGTGACCTTGGCCAAGTCACTGAACCTCTCTGTGCCTCAGTTACCTCATCTGAAAAATAGGGATGAAAACTGTGAGCCCCATATGGGACAATCTGATTTCCCTGTATTTACCCCACTGCTTAGAATGGTGCTTGGCACATAGTAAGCGCTTATAAAATGCCACAATAATAATAATAATAATTATTATTATATTGTTGCACTATACTCTCCACAGCACTTAATACAGTGCTCTGCACACAGTAAGCACTCATTAAATGCAATTGATGACTGAGTGATTGATTTCATGTTTTGAAAAGAATGATGTTGGGGGGATTAGAGAACATTCTTCCAACCATATGCGATTGTCATGTCACTGGGTCATGCCCAGAAAAGCAGCATGTCCGAGTGGAAAGAGGGCAGGACTGGATGTCGGGAGCCCTGGGTTCTAATCGCACCCTTCCACCACTTGCCTGATATGTGACTTGGGTAAATCACTGAACTTCTCTGTGCCTCAGGTCCACATCTGTAAAATGAAGATTAAATATTTGATTGGGATGTGTCTACCCCAGTACTTTACACAGTGTTTGACCTGGGGTAAGTGCTTAACAAATACCACAATTATTATTATTAGTCATTGGGAAGAACAGGTGGGTCGCTGATCACGGTGCCGGTCTAAGCGTGAACTCTATATAATAAATCATCGGGCAGGGAACGTGTCTACTAATTCTGTTGTATTGTCCTCTCCCAAGCGCTTAGTACAGTGTTCTGCTCACAATGAGAAGTATGGCTCAGTGGCTAGACAATGGGCCCGGGAGGCAGAATGACCTGGATTCTAATCCAGGCTCTGCCATGTCCCTGTTTTGTGACCTTGGGCAAGTCATTTTATCTTCCCTGTTCCTCAGTTACCTCATCTGTAAAATGGGGATTGAGACTGTGAGCCCCTCATGGGACAGGGACCGTGTCCACTCCGATTTGCTCGTATCCACCCCAGTGCTTAGTACAGTGCCTGGCACAGAGTAAGAGCTTCACAAATACCATAATTATTATTATTATTAAAGTGAGCCCCTTGGGAGTCATGACCTGTGTCCAACCTGATTAATTTGTATCTACCCCCTCACTTAGAACGGTGTTGGTACCTCGTAAGC
Organism: Ornithorhynchus anatinus; assembly: GCF_004115215.2. Lineage (NCBI taxonomy): Eukaryota > Metazoa > Chordata > Mammalia > Monotremata > Ornithorhynchidae > Ornithorhynchus > Ornithorhynchus anatinus. The sequence goes on along the minus strand of NC_041728.1, from coordinate 172,356,358 downwards.
ACTTAACAATATCATCGTTATTATTAGTGAGCATTCAATAAATACTTTTGATGAATTCATTAATGCGGGTCAGTTGAAAGCATCACCCAGTCCCGGAGGAGAACTGAATGTACTTCATAGTTCTCCATTAAGGATTGTGCCCAGGAACCAGGAGGTAGAATTTGGTAAAATGGACACCTCTGGCTTTTAAGTAAGGTCCCTGGGTACTCATTCATTCATTCATTCATTCATTCATTCAATTGTATTGAGAAGCAGCATTGCTCAGTGGAAAGAGCACGGGCTTGGGAGTCAGAAGTCATGGGTTCGAATCCCTGCTCTGCCACTTGTCAGCTGTGTGACTGTGGGCAAATCACTTAACTTCTCTGTGTTTCAGTTACCTCATCTGTAAAATGGAGATTAACTGTGAGCCTCACGTGGGACAACCTGATTGCCCTGTATCTACCCCAGCGCTTAGAAGAGTGCTCTGCACATAGTAAGAGCTTAACAAATAGCAACATTATTTTTATTATTATTCATTGTATTTATTGAGCATCTACTGTGTGCAAAGCACTGTACTAAGCTCTTGGGAGAGTATAGTATAACAACAAACAGACACATTCCTGTCCACAACAAGCTCACAGTCTAGAGGGGGAAACAGACATTAATATAAATATATTTTTAAAAAGATAAATAAATAAATAAATAAATAAATAAATAAATAACAGATATATACAGGGAAGGTGAGGCTCACATGCCTAAAGTGAAATTTATTGCGATGAGGCTTTTTACCTCTAGACTGTAAGCTTGGTTTGGGCAGGGAATATGTCTGTTATATTGTTCTATTGGGTTCTCCCATGTGCTTAGTACAGTGCTCTGCACACAGTAAGCCCTCAATAAATACCATTGACTGACTGACTGACTGACTGACTGAAACACTCTATAATATGGCACACAACATATTTGGTTGGGATCACAGGCTTTCTGAATTTTCCATTTCTCCAGAAGAAATGATAATGTTAATTTTGTGATTTACTAAGTCCTTAATACGTGCTAAATCCTGTACTAAACTCTACTGTAGATTCAATATATTAGGTCGGGCACAGTTTAATGGGGATGGAGAAGAGTATTCTACCCTCAGTTTACCGAGGAGGACAATGAAACACAGAAAAGTGAAGTGACTCACCCAAGGTCACAATGCAGGCACATGGTGGAGTTGGGATTAGAACTCTGTTCTCTTGGCTCCCATTCCCGTGCTCTTTCCGCTAGATAGACCTCAGTGTGTATTGGAAACATTCAGATTGACCCACTGAGTAAAGTCAGAATGTACCTGGAGTCTACACCGAAAGTAAGAGCTACTCTACAAGACAATGCCTTGCCTAGTGGGTAGATCATGGGACTGGGAGTCAGAAGGACCTGGATTCTAATCTCCCTTCAAAGCCCTATTGAAAGCTCACCCCCACCAGAGGCCTTCCCAGACTGAGCCCGCCCTTTTCCTCTGCTCCTCCTCCCCCCCATCGCTCTGACTCCCTCCCTCTGCTCTACCCCCCTCCCCGCCCCACAGCATATTTATTATTTTATCATTCTATTCATTTTATTAATGATGTGTATATATCTATAATTCTATTTATTTATATTGATGTTATCGATGCCTGTCTACTAGTTTTGTTGTCTGTCTGTCCCCTTCTAGACTGTGAGCCCATGTTGGGTAAGGATTGTCTCAGTTGCCGAATTGTACTTTCCAACTGCCTAGTACAGTGCTCTGCATACGGTAAGGGCTCAATAAATACGATTGAATGAATGAATGAATGAATCCCAGCTCCGCCACTTGTCCGCTGTGTGACCTCGAGCAAGTCACTTCACTTCTCTGTGCCTCATTTCCCTCATCGGTGAAATGAGGATTAAGACTGTGAGCCCCATGTAGGACATGAAATGTGCCCAAACGGATGAACTTCCTTCTATCCCAGTGCTTAGAACAATACCTGGCACATAGTAAGAGCTTACCAAATTCTATAGCCCCCCACCCCAAACCAGAAAACTTCCTGAGCACAAGTTTCAGGGGATTCCATACAATTGCTCTGGATTGCAGTGACTGTCACCTATTAAAACTCCTAGCCCCACATGGGACAGAGACTGTGTCCAGCCTGATTTACTTGCATCCACCCCAGCATTTTGTACAGTGCCTGGCACATAATAAGTGCTTAACAAATACCACAATCATTATTATTAGTAGTAATAGTATCCCAGTATAATCACAGGGCTTGGTTAAACCCTGGGCCCAAGTCCATTCCGGGACTCCCCAAACAGTAAGCTCTGTTTTCCCTTTTTGGTTCTAAGAGGGTGGAACAATGAAGACTCCTTCAAACCGTGGCAGCACTGAGGTTGCAACCGGGCCTCCGACTGAATCACCAGGAGCCATGAGGTCACCACTTCAGCCCAGCCCAGCCCAGACCAGCCCACTTGGCCCTAACCCTGGCCCACTGACTTTTGGGGTGCTCCCTGATTGGCTTTTGGTGTGGTGCATCCAATGGGAGAGACTTCCCCCTCTCCTTGCCCACTTCCTTCAAGTAAACCCCCAGGAGAAGACAACCCCATCCCTCCTGCCAGTTAACTACATCCTGGCCTCCTCCTCCTCCTCCTCCTCCCCGTCCCTGCCACGGGCAGAATCAGATCCATTATATGCATAATTAGAAAATAGACCTGCGAGCCAATTTATGACAAATGATTCCTGAGCGATGCCTATCACTTGCCCTTCGTGTTAATAGCTGCATCTGATTTAAACCCAATCTGCGTTAGGGAACAATGCAACAACCAGCTCTTCTGCAAGTCCAGACCTCCTCACTCCAGACCTCGTCACTCCAGCTTGGAGCCCCAGCCCTTCCTTCTCTCTTCCTTCCCAATAATTGAATTTGTAGATAACGATTGCAGACAAGATGAGAAAAGAAATCCCACACTTTTGGGAATCCCCCAGGCCCTCTGCTTAAATAATAATACTTGTGGTATTTCTGAAGCGCTTACTAGGTGCCAAACACAAGGAGCAGCATGGCCTAGTGGCTAGAGCGCAGGACTGGGATTCAGAAGGAACTAGGTCCTAGTCCTGGCTCCACCATTTATCTGTTGAATGACCTTGGGCAAGTCATTTCACTCCTCATTGCCTCAGTTACATCTGAAAAATGGAAATTAAGAACCTGAGCCCCATGTAGGATGTGAACTGTGTCCAACTTGATTTGCTTGTATAATAATAGTAATAACAGTGGTATTTGTTAGGTGCTTGCTCTGTGCCAAGCACTGTTCTACACACTGGGGAAGATACAAGGTAATCAGAGTGTCCCACGTGGGGCTCACAATCTTAATCCCCACTTTACATATGAGGTAACTGAGGCACAGAGGAGTTAAGTGACTTGCCCAAAGTCACACAGCTGACAAGTGGAGGATCCGGGATTAGAACCCATGACCTCTGACTCCCAAGCCTGTGCTCTTTCTACTAAGCCTTGCTGCTTCTCCATCTACCCTAGCATTTAATACAGTGCCTGGCACATAGTAAGCTCTTGACAAATATCATAAAAATAGTGATGATAATAATACAAAAAAGCACCATATTAGTTCTGGGGTGGACACAAGATAACCAGATCCCACATGGGGCTCACAGTCTAAATAGGAGAGAGAACAAGTATTGAACCCCCATTTTGCAGATGAGGGAACTGTGCCAAAGAGAAATGAAGTGACTTGCCCAAGTTCACACAGCAGGCAAGTGGTGGAGTCGGGATTAGAACGCAGATCCTCTGACTCCCAGGTCTCTGCTCTTTCTGTGAGGCCGCACTGTTCCTCCAGGGCAGAGCTCAGGCCTACTGATTCTATTGCATTGTACTCTCCCAAGCGTTAAGTACAGAGGTCTCCTCAAAATAATCAATCGGTGTGGTATTTATTGAGCAGTTACTGTGTACAGAGCACCATGCTAAATGCTTTGGTCTAAGCGCTCAATCAATCAATGGTATTTACTGAGCGCTTACTATTTGCAGAGCACAGTGCTAAGCACTTGGGAGACGACAATACAATTGAATTAGCAGATACGTTCCCTGCCCAATATGAGCTCACAGTCTAGAGGACTCAATAGATATCGCTGATTGGCTGACTGAGTTGTAAAATGGATTCTTGATTTTCCAGGCAGAACCCCACTATGATGCAAGAAAAAAAATCCCAGGGAGAAAACTCACCCAGAGGGGAATCTCTCTGAGAATTAACCACAGAAATCATGGCTTCTCCTTTTCCTCCCTTTTCCACCCTCTCTCCCTCCCCTCTCCTCCTCCTCCTACCCTGAATCTGCTACTGAGCAGATGGCAAAATGCAAATCACCTGGTGAAAGAGTTGTTGTGGTCTCCTTGCCGCCACGTTTGCGGAAAGGATGCTATCATGGAGTGTTCTGTTCATCCTTATGGAACATAAGGTTTGAGGGCAGAGGGTGTCACAGTGGGTTGGTGTTGTGTGCCCTGGACACAAAATTGGCTCCGTTAAAAATTTTGGTTGGCTGATAGATTTTTTTTTTCCCCAAAGCGGAACAAAACGATTTGTACCGGGAATCGGAAAGCACCCTACATTGGGGTGTGTGGAGACGTGGTGTTGCTAAGGCTTTCTTACTCTCAGAGTCCTAGTTGCTGCTTTCTCAAGACTATCTCCTCTGCTTTCATTTTTTAAAGGGTATTTGTTAAGCGCTTACTATATGCCATTCACCATACTAAACACTGGGGTAAGTACAAGTTAGTCAGGTCGGACGCAGTCCACGTCCCGCACGGGGGCTCACAGTCTTAATCTCCATTTTACGGAAGAGGTATCTGAGGCCCAGAGAAGTGAAGTGAGTTGCCCAAGGACACACAGCAGACAAGCGGCAGGGCCGGCATGAGAACCCAGATCCATCTGGCTCCCAGGCCTGTGCTCTATCCACTAGGCTACACTGCTTCTTGGTACCTTCCAGTCACCCAGGAAGTGGGCATCACCAGTGCACCTCATCTTCTTGACATCTTTTAAAAGACAGGCTGGAAACTCCCCTGGAAGCCCAGCCCTGGGTCATGGACCAGCAAAGGCCTGTGCCCTCTGTTCTTTTGGCAGAGCTAATATGAACCCGGTTCCAATTGTGACTCTTGAAATCCTTTACCCATCTATAGAGCCACGGGACAATAGGTGCTTGTTTCTCAATGGGTTTGAACTCAAACACTTTACCCCCCTCACAGTAGGTTCTCCTAATTAGATATAAATACATTTAGCCGTCAAGCAAAAATCCCATCCTCTCCCTTTTCATTCACTTTTCCAGCAGCATTTTAGGTGGCAATTTAATGGATGGGAAAGGCGAAAGTCCAGGGCCCTGAAAGAGCTGAATGCCTGCCAGGCTGAGAAGGTGTGTGAAAAATTCACCCTTTCTCAGATTAGCACCTACCAACTAGCATCCAAGTTGGGGTGAGGGGGAAATCAATGCGGATCAACCAGCCCCGCTAATAGTGTGCCCAAGGGAAAGCACTGAAAATTGAGAAGTCCTGAAATTAACACAGCTTTATGAGCCAATCAATAGGGCCATGCTCTTTGAGGGAGATTAAGCTTGTAATGGTCCCTTTCTTCTATAGCCCCGGTTGCTTCCCCTGCCGCGTTTCCTTCAATGGTGCGATTGAGACCATCTCACTGAGTGCTGAGATTCAATTATCGTCTTATCCAGGAGGAGGAGGAGGGACCGCTCCTTTGGAGCCTAACTTTTTAAGATGCTGCCCTTCCTCTCGGATCATTTTCTACATGGTTCCAATATACCTTCTTTTCCAGAAGGCTGGCCCGGGGCCACAGAGAGTGTAATATAAATCAATTGAATAGCTTGCGAATCAATATACGCGTGCAGGGGAATCCGTGTGAATTTGACGACCGATTTTTTTGAAGTGCAATAAAACCCTTTATTATGGAACCTAAAAGAACGGATTTGGGGGACTTCATTAGTCCAGGGTATAAGAAGTTTTATATTTGGAAAGGACTTCACTCCAAGGCTGGAGTTATAATTGTAATTATAATTGCGGTTCTGTATTAAGTGCTTATCTAGCCAAAAAGGCAGAAGAAAGATTATTGGATCTTTGAAAGGTGACTGGCAGTGAGAACTAAGGACAACTATTCAACTAATAATGATATATATATATATAAAATATAATAGTACTTGTTGAGCGCTTACTATGTGCCAAGCACTGTAGTAGATACAAGTTAATCAGGTTGGACTCAGTCCCTGACCCACATGGGGCTCACACTCTTATCCCCATTTTACAGATGAAGTAACTGAGGCACAGAGAAGTTAAGTGTTTTGCCCAAGGTCACACAGCAAACAGGTGGTGGAGCAGGGACTAAAATCCAGGTCCTTCTGACTCCCAGGCCCGCACTGTATCCACTAAGCCACACTGCTTCTAATATTAAGTGTGGCATTTCTTAAGTGGTTACTATGCCAAGAGCTGGGGTTGATACAAGATAATCAGATCAGACACAGTCCCTGACCCATATGGGAATCCCAGCACTTAATAATAAAAATAACAATAATAATAATAATTGTGGCATTTGTTAAGAGCTTACTACGAGCTGAGCACTATTCTAAGGACTAGGCTAGATATGATGTAGTAGGATCAGACTCAGTCCCTGGCTCACAGTCTTAATCCCCATTTTACAGATGAGGGAACTGAGCCCAAGAAGTTGTATCTTGTCCAAGGTCACACAGCAGACATGTGGCGGAGTCAGGATTAGAACCCTCATCCTCTGACTCCCAGGCCTGTGCTTTTTCCATTAGGCCACACTGCTTCCCTTTCATTTATGTTCATATCTTTAATTTAATTTATTTTTATTAATGTCTATCTTCCCAGCTTGACTGCAAACTCATTGTGGGTAGAGAATGTGTCTGTTATACTGTTAAACTGTACTCTCCCAAGTACTTAGTACAGTGGTCTGCACACAGTAAGTGCTCGATAAATACGATTGACTGACTGACCAAGTAGGAGGGAGAACAGGTATTTAATCCCCATTTTACATATGAGGAAACTGAGGCACAGAGAGTTAAGTGACTTGTTCAAGGTCACACAAGAGGCAAGAACTTGCTCCTTTAACTGAATGAAGAATTGCTAATCTTTCCTCTTAGATTTTCTAGTTGGGTTTTTTCTGAGCATCCACAATATAGTAGGTGCTGCATTAAAATATTCATGGCATAGAGTATCGGCCTAGTGCTTCGTGGTTTGGTTTCCAAAAATTGCTTTGTAATACTAAATTGTGGATGTAATTTGTGGACTCCTTTTCTGCCTCCCTCTCCCTAAATGCCCCTCAAGGATCCGTTCTGGGTCCCCTTCTAATCTCCATCTACACCCACTCTTTGGGAGAACTCATTCGTTCCCACGCTTCTACTGCTATTTCTATGTAGATGATTCCCAAATCTACATCTCCAGCCCTGACCTCTCTCCTTCTCCACAGTCTCACATTTTCTTCTGGCTTCAGGACATCTCTACTTGGATGTCCTGCTGACACCTCAAATTTAGCATGTCCAAAACAGAAAACCTCATGTCCCCCCATCCAAATCTTGTCTTCCCCTTTACTTTCCCCGTCACGGTAGACAGCATAATTCATTCATTCATTCGATCATATTGATGATGATGATGATGGTATTTGTTAAGTGCTTACTATGTGCCAAGCACTGTTCTAGCTCTGGGGTAGATACAAGGTAATCAGGTTGTCCCACATGGGGCTCACAGTCTTAATCCCCTTTTACAGATGAGATAACTGAGGCACAGGGAAGTTAAGTGACTGGCCTAAAGTTACACAGCTGACAAGTGGCGGACTCCCAAGCCCGTGCTCTTTCTACTAAGCCACACTGGTTCTCTGAGAAGAATGTGGCCATCGATCCCGCATATGGGCATGCTAAGTGAACTCTCTACCATCTGAGCTAATTCCCCAGTGGTTTATTGAGCACTTATTGAGCATTTGTTGAGCACTTACTGTGTGCAGAGCAGAGTATTAAGCGCTTGGGGAAAGTATAATACAACAATAAATGGTGACATTTCCTGCCCATGGTGAGCTCACAGTCGTAGAGTTGGGGAGCCAGACTTCAATGCAAAGAAATAAAATTACAGCTGTGTACATAAGTGCTTCGGGGCTGGGAGTGGGGAAGAGCATGGCATAGTGGATAGAGCCTGGGCCTGAGAGTCAGCAGGTCATGGGTTCTAATCCCAGCTCCACCACTTTGCTGTGTGACCTCGGGCAAGTCACTTCATTTCACTTCTCTGGGCCTCAGTTCCCTCATCTGGAAAATGGGATTGAGACTGTGAGCCCCACAGGGGACAGCGACTGTGTCCAGCCCGATTTGTTTGTGTCCACCCCAGTGCTTTGTACATAGTAAGTGCTTAACAAATACTATAATTATCCAATGCTTAGTACAGTTCTTGGCACATAGTGAGCGCTACCATGATTATTATTATTATTAAGGGAGCAAGTCAGGGTGACACAGAAGGGAGTGGGAGATGAGGAAAAGTGGGGCTTTGCCTAGGAAGGCCGCTTGAAGGAGATGTGCCTTCAATAAGGATTTGAAGGGGGAGGGCATTTCAGGCCAGAGGCAGGATGTGGGCCAGTGTTGGCTGCGAGACAGGCGAGATGGAGGCACAGTGAGAAGGTTAGCGCTAGAGGAGCCAAGTGTGCTGTGGGCTGGGTTGTAGAAGGAGAGAAGCGAGGTGAGGTAGGAGGGGGCAAAGGGACTGAATGCTTTAAAGCCAATGGAGAGGAGTTTTTGTGTGAAACGGAGGTGGATGGGCAACCATTGGAGTTTTTTGAGGAGCGAGGTGAGATCCCTAGAATGTTTTTAATAGAAAAATGATCTGGGCAGGAGAGTCGAGTATGGACTGGAGTGGGGAGACAGGAGGCTGGGAAGTCAGCAAGGAAGCTGATGCAATAATCCAGGCAGGATAGGATGAGAGATTGTATTAACATGGTAGCACCATCCTCCTCGCCTCACAAGCCTGTAACCTTGGCATTATCCTCAACTCATCTCTCTCATTCAACCCACATATTCAATCTGTCACCAAATCCTGTCCGTTCAGCCTTCACGGCATCACTAAAATCTGCCCTTTCCTTTCCATCCAAACTGCTACTGCCTAGATTGCATCAGCCTCCTTGCTGGCCTTCTTGTCACCTGTCTGTCCCTACTCCGGTCCATACTTGATTCTGTTGCCTGGGTCACTTTTCTACAAAACGGCTCAGTCCATGTTTCTCCACTCTTCAAGAACTTCCAGTGGTTGCCCATCCGTCTCTGCACTGAACAGAAATTCCTTACCATAAGCTTTTAAAACACTCAATCACTTTGCCCTTTCCTACCTGACCTGCATGATTTCCTGCTACAACCTAGCCTGCACATTTTGCTCCTCTAATGCCAACCTACTCACTGTACCTCAATTTCACCTGTCTTGCCACTGACCCTCACCCACGTCCTGCCTCTGTCCTGGAACGCCCTCCCTTTTCATATCTGATTGATGATCACTCTCCCCACCTTCAAAACTTTATTAAAAGTATGTCTCCTCTGAGGCCTTCCCCAGCTGAGCCCTCTTTCCTTCTTCACCTACTCCCTTCTGTGTTGCCCTTGCACTTGGATTTGTACCCTTAATTCAGCCTTCCCTCAGCCACACAGCACTTATGTATATGTCCGTAATTTATTCATTTATTAATATCTGTTTTCCCCTCTAGACTGTAAATTCACCATGGGCAGAGAACACTGTTCATTGCACTCTCCCAATCGCTTTGTATGGTGTTCAATAAATACTACTGATGGACTTAATGTTGTATTTATTCATTCAATCATTCATTCAGTCGTATTTATTGAGCACTTACTATGTGCAGAGCACTGTACTAAAGACTTGGGAGAGTACAATACAACAATAAGCAGACATAGTCCCTGCCCACTACAAGCTTATGTATCCACGGGTTAGTGTTTAGTAATATTAGTCATTTATTTTCCTTTGTTTTTGATAGGTTTTGTAGGCATTCTCTTCACAGTGAGTGGGCTGGCATGGAAGAGAGATTTTATTATCACCAGCTAGTAGCAAGGATTCTAAAATTAAGTTGTTCTTCTTTAAAATAAGAGTAGCTTCCAAGGAATACAGCACCAGGCATCAAAATGGAAAATGAGCAAAATAAGAATGAGTAGTGTAGTGTAGTCAGAAAATATGGATGAGAGAATATGGATGAGTGAACGTACCCACACACACATACGCACACACACGGACACATAAGGACACATGCACAGACAAACACACACCCAAAGAGTTGCCTTTTGTTCTTGAAGACAGCACCGCTGTTTTGTAAAATTCACTTATGTAGACTCTAAGCTTGTCTTTTAATGTTGGTATTTGTTAAGCACTTACTATGTGCCAAGCACTGTTCTAAGCCCTGGGGGAGATACAAAGTCATCAGGTTGTCCCACGTGGGGCTCACAATCTTCATCCCCATTTGACAGATGAGGTAACTGAGGCACCGAGAAGTTGAGTGACTTGCCCAAAGTCACATAGCCGACAAGTGGCGGAGCCAGGATTAGAACCCACAACCCCTGACTCCCAAGCCCGTGCTCTTTCCACTAAGCCACGCTGCTTCTTTTAGACTGTAAGCTCATTGTGGGCAGGGAATGTGATCTTTTTTTGTTGTATTGTGTTCTCCTAAGCACTTAGTACAGTGCTCCACACACAGTAAGGGCTCAATAAATATGACTGACTGACCAGGAACGTGTGACTGAAAAGGCCCATGGGGTGCTTCAGTCTTATACACACTGCTCAAACATAAAGGCTGTCCCTTGCAATGCCATTATGTGAGGGTGTGTGCGCAGATGTAGTTGTCTCTCATGATGCTTGTTTTACCTGTGTTGATGTCTGTCTCCGCCCCCAGATGTGGACAGGGATTGTCTCTCTTTACTGCTACACTGTACTTTCCAACTGCTTAGTACAGTGCTCTGCACACAGTAAGTGCTCAATAAATGCGATTGAATTGAATGAATGCTCAAAGAAAACACCTTAGAAGCAGCATGGCCTAGTGAATAGAGCAGGGGCCTGGGAGTCAGAAGGACCTGGGTTCTAATCCCAGCTCCGCCACTTGTCTACTATGTGACTTTGGGCCAGTCACCTCACTTCTTTGTTCCTCAGTTAGCTTGACTGTAAAGAGGGGATCGAGACCGTTAGCCCCACATGGGATAGGGACTGTGTCTAACCTGATTGATTTGCTTGTATCCACCCCAGCTCCTAGCACAGTGTCTGGCACATATTAAATGCTTAACAAATACCACAGTTACTATTATTATTATTACTATTACTATCGCAGTCCCTGGGAATAGGGTAGGCGAGTCACCGTAGCCCAAGGTCACTCAGCAGACAAGTGGTGGGTCTGGGATTAGAACCCATGACCTTCTGACTCCCAGGTCCATGCCCCACCCTAACTCTGCCTGATTTCTTTGATCCCAGCTTTCAGAAATCATTTGAAGCCTCAACTCCAGAAGATTTTTCCGATTAAATGCAGTTCAATAATATTTATGGTACTTGTTAAGCCCTTATTATTTGCAGAGCACTGTTCTAAACACGGGACTAGCTACAAATTAATCAGATTGGACACAGTCCCTGTCCCACATAGGGCTCACACTCTTTATCCCCATTTTACAGATGAGGTAACTGAGGCCCAGAGAAGTTAAGTGACTTGCTTAAGGTCTCTTTTCAGTAATAATTAAGAAGAATGTTCCCTGCCCTACCCCACCCACCCACCTGTCTTCAACACATAGCTCCTTTATCGACTCACCAAGGGACTTAGAATGTTCTGTTACCCCTCCCAACCCCACAGCACTAATGCTCATATCTGTTATTCATATATTTATATTAATGAAGAGCATCATCGCCTAGTGGATAAAGCATGGACCTGGAAGTCAGAAGGCCATGGATTCTATTCCCTGCTCTTCCACCTGTCTGCTGTGTGACCTTGGGCAAGTCACTTAACTCCTCTGTGCCTCAGTTACTTCATCTGCAAATTGAGGATTGAGATTGGAGCCCCACGTGTGTCCAACCTGATCTGCTAGTAACCACCCCGGGGCTTAGTAAAGTGTCTGGCAGAAAGTGAGTGCTTAACGAATACCATAATTATTAATGTTTGTCTCTAGATTGTAAGCTCCTGAGGGGCAGGGAACCTACCACCTCTGTTCTGTTCTCTCCCAAGCACTTTGTACAGTAAGTGCTCAGTGAATATGACCAATTGATGGACGATTGATTGATTTTGTGGGGCCCATTTTCCCTACCTGTGAAATGAGACTCAGATGACCCAGTTCCTAGAAATGGGATTTAGAAGACTCCAGAGAAGCAGCATGGCCAAGTGGGTAGGGCATAGGCCTGGGAATAAGAAGGACCTGAGTTCTAATCCCAGCCCTGCCTCTTGTCTGTTCTGTGACCTTGGGCAAGTTACTTCACTTCTCTATGCCCCCGTTAGCTCATTTGTAAAATGGGGATTATGACTGTGAGCCCAATGTGGGACATGGATTGTGTCCAGCCTGGTAAACTCATAGCTATCCCAGTTCTTAAAACAGTGTCTGGCACTTAATAAGTGCTTTACAAACACCATAAAAATAATAATAAAAAATAAAGTTGTCATGAGGACAAAATATGCTGATGTCTGGGAAGGAGCTTTGTGCTCTTTAAGAGACATGGTTAATAAATCCAAGCTCTCAGTATTATTGTTACTATCTTTTCACTTCTGTTTCACTACTGCCTTTTCACTTATCGTTGTATCGTACCCTTCCGAGCGCTTTGTACAGTGCTCTGCACACAGAAAACTCTCAATCAATACAACTGAATGAATGATCTTCCCCAGCAGGGTGGGTCTCTCAGGGTTGACTTGGAAGTCATCAGATAACTTCTGTGCAACACAACTTGTTGGGCAATAATAATGTTGGTATTTGTTAAGCGCTTACTATGTGCAGAGCACTGTTCTAAGGGCTAGGGTAGATACAGGGTAATCAGGTTGTCCCATGGGAGGCTCACAGTCTTAATCCCCATTTTAAAGATAAGGTAACTGAGGCACAGAGAAGTGAAGTGACTTGCCCACAGTCACACAGATGAGAAGTGACAGAGCCAGGATTCGAACCCATGTCTCGTCACTGATTCTGGCTGCTTACTACAGGGCTCTGCACCCAGAAAGGGCTCAATAAATATGACTGACTGATTGATAATCATCACATTTAGTATATTTGATGGGTGTTGGATTACCAGTCCTTAAACTTCTCAGTAATCTGTAATCTTTTATTAGGTGCTAAACCTTGCCCCTGCAGGAATAAAGCAGCCTGAGGTCATTATGTGGATTAGGGCCCAGAACCTGGTTTGAGATTAGGATTTGGGTTCCAGTAACCAGTCTCTGAATCACAGTAGGGGATATGGGACAGGCTGCTCCTTCCCAGCTGGGAGATGATCCGCTGGGGCCTAATCTCCCCTAGCTTTTCCTATGGGCTGGGGGTGGGGGCAGGGAGAAGCAGCACAAGTGGGAGATGATTTTAGCTACTCTTAGCTACTCAACCAGATTGCTTTCCACTACTCAGCCCGGGGATCCTCATAGCAGATAAGGGATAGTGGGCATTTAATCAGAACTCTCCCTGTTACCTATCCTTCCTGCTCTCCCACTATAACCTGGCCCACTCACTTTGCTCTTCTGATTTATACCAACCAACTCACTGGAATACCAACCAACTCCCTGGACCTCGATTTTGTCTCTCTCACCTTCTAATAATAATTTTACTATGTGCCAAGCAATATACTAAGCGCTGCATTCATTCATTCATTCTATTCCATTTATTGAGCACTTACTGTGTGCAAAGCACTGTATTAAGCTCTTGGGAGAATGCGGTATAACAAGAAAGAGATACATTCCTGCCCACAAGGGGCTCACCTTCTTGGGTTGGACACAGTCCCTGTCCCACATAGGTCTCACAGTCTCAATCCCTATTATACAAATAAGGTAACTGAGGCACAGAGAAGTGAAATGACTTGCCAAGGTCATAGAGCAGACAAGTGACTGAGCTGAGATTAGAACCCAGATCCTTCTGACTCCCAGATCCATGTTCTGTCCACTAGGCCATGCTGCTTCTTTAGCTCTTGCTCACCCCCTCCTTCCTGCCTGGAACTCCCTCCCCTCTTCATATGCTCCACATCTCCAAAGTCTTTTTAATAATAATAATAATGTTGGTATTTGTTAAACGCTTACTATGTGCAGGGCACTGTTCTAAGCACTGGGGAAGAAACAGGGTAATCAGATTGTCCTACGTGAGGCTCACAGTCTTAATCCCCATTTTACAGATGAGGTAACTGAGGCACCGAGAAGTCGTGACTTGCCCAAAACCAACTCCTCCAGGAGGCCTTCCCTGATTAATCTCTCATCTCCCACCCAATTTCCTCCCACTTCAACATCATCTTTGCACTTGACTGCCCAACCCCTAAACACTTGGGTACTGACCACTTTCCCTGCCCTCCACAGCACCTGTAGATCTGTGACTTCTGGGCATTTGATATTCGCCTCACCCTCAACTCCACAATAATTATGTACATATCTTCAGATCGTATATTATAAAGTATTTATTTATATTAATATCTGTCTCCCCCTCTAGACTATAAGCTCACTGTCTACCAACTCTGTTGTATTCTCCCAAGCTCTTAGTACAGTGCTTTGCACATGGTAAGTGCTCAGTAAAAAGCATTGATGATGATGATGATGTTCATGACCTAGCTCTGTTGCTTCCATCTACCTGCAATTTATTTTATTAATAATAATAATAATAATAATAATGATAATGTTGGAATTTGTTAAGCGCTTACTATGTGCAGAGCACTGTTCTAAGCACTGGGGTAGACACAGGGGAATCAGATTGTCCCATGTGGGGCTCACAGTCTTAATCCCCATTTTACAGATGAGGTAACTGAGGCATAGAGAAGTTAAGTGACTTGCCCACAGTCACACAGCTAAGTAGCAGAGTTGGGATTCGAACCCATGACCTCTGACTCCAAAGCCCGTGCTCTTTCCACTGAGCCACATTGCTTGGTACACTGTAAATTCCAAGAGGGCGGTGATCATATTTACTAATACTAGTGTACTTTTCCAAGTGCTCTGCTGAATAAGTACTCAATAAATACTATTGATTAGAGAAGCAGCATGGCCTAGTGGATAGACCATGGGTCTGGGGGTCAGAAGGACTGAGGTTCTAATCCTGGCTCTGCCACGTGTCTGCTGTGTGACCTTGAGCACCTCACTTCACTTGCCTCAGTTTCTTCCGCATTTGTAAAATGGGGATTAAGACTGTAAACCCCATGTGGGTCAGGGACTGTGTGCAACCTGAATTGCTTGTATCTACCCCAGGGCTTAGTACAGTGCCTGGCACCTAGTAAATGCTTCACAAGTACCACAATTATTATTATTATTATTATTGATATATTGAATATATATGCTTCACGGACTCCGTCCTCTCCTGGTTCTCCTCTTTCCTCTCCGGCCGGTCATTCTCGGTCTCCTTCGCTGGTGCCTCCTCCCCCTCCCATCCTTTAACTGTTGGAGTTCCTCAAGGGTCAGTTCTTGGCCCTCTTCTGTTCTCCATTTACACTCACTCCCTCGGTGAACTCATTCGCTCTCACGGCTTTGACTACTATCTCTACGCAGATGACACGCAGATCTACATCTCCGCCCCTGTCCTCTCCCCCTCCCTTCGGGCTCGCATCTCCTCCTGCCTCCAGGATGTCTCCACCTGGATGTCGGCCCGCCACCTAAAACTCAACATGAGCAAGACTGAGCTCCTCATCTTCCCTCCCAAACCCGGTCCTCTCCCTGACTTCCCTATCACCGTGGATGGCACGACCATCCTTCCCGTCTCTCGGGCCCGCAATCTCGGTGTCATCCTTGACTCGTCTCTCTTGTTCACCCCACACATCCTATCCGTTACCGAGACCTGCTGGTTTCACCTTTACAATGTCACCAAGATCCGCCCTTTCCTCTCCACCCAAATGGCTACCTTACTGCTACGGGCTCTCGTTATATCCCGGCTAGACTACTGGGTCAGCCTTCTCTCTGACCTCCCTTCCTCCTCTCTCGCCCCGCTCCAGTCTATTCTTCACTCCGCTGCCCGGCTCATCTTCCTGCAGAAACGATCTGGGCATGTCACTCCCCTTCTTAAACAACTCCAGTGGTTGCCTATCGACCTCCGCTCCAAACAAAAACTCCTCACTCTAGGCTTCAAGGCTCTCCATCACCTTGCCCCTTCCTACCTCTCCTCCCTTCTCTCTTTCTACCGCCCACCCCGCACGCTCCGCTCCTCCGCCGCCCACCTCCCCACCGTCCCTTGGTCTCGCCTATCCTGCCGTCGACCCCTGGGCCACGTCCTCCCGCGGTCCCGGAACGCCCTCCCTCCTCACCTCCGCCAAACTGATTCTCTTTCCCTCTTCAAAACCCTACTTAAAACTCACCTTCTCCAAGAGGCCTTCCCAGACTGAGCTCCTCTTCTCCCTCTACTCCCTCTACCGCCCCCCCCTTCGCCTCTCCGCAGCTTAACCCTCTTTTCCCCCCATTTCCCTCTGCTCCTCCCCCTCTCCCTTGCCATCCCCTCAGCACTGTACTCGTCCACTCAACTGTATATATTTTCAATACCCTATTTATTTTGTTAATGAAATGTACATCGCCTCGATTCTATTTAGTTGCCATTGTTTTTACGAGATGTTCTTGCCCTTGACTCTATTTATCGCCATCATTCTTGTCTGTCCGTCTCCCCCGATTAGACTGTAAGCCCGTCAAACGGCAGGGACTGTCTCTATCTGTTGCCGACTTGTTCATTCCAAGCGCTTAGTACAGTGCTCTGCACATAGTAAGCGCTCAATAAATACTATTGAATATATATGATTGATAGGTTATAATTGATATTATTTTCCCTCCCAATCAATGAGACTGATAGGGAGGGACAATTATTCAGGTGGGGACAGAAGGCTGCACACCAATGCTTCTATTTCTCCCCACTTTAGAAGGAAAGACTTTTTCATCATGCTCCATTTTTCTCATTTACTTTAGTTCAGATATCCTCTCAAAGATCTCCCTGTGAGCTTCAAAAGAGGAAGAAAGGGGAAAAAAAGGAGGAAGCAGCATGGCTTAGTTATTTCTACTTGGATGTCCCTCTGACATGCCCAAAAGAGAACTCCTCATATTCCCACCCAAACCCTATACTCCCCATGATTTTCCCATTACTGTAAACACCACCACCACCCTCCCTGTCTCATAAATCCATAATCTTGGCATTATCTTCCACCCTAAAATCTGCCCTTTTATTTCCATCCAAACTGCTACAAGGTTAATCCGAGCATTTATCCTATCTCACCTTGATTACTGCAACAGCCTCACTTGCTGACCTTCCTTCCTCCTGTCTTTCCCCACTTTAGACCATACTTCACTCTGGCACATGGATCACTTTTCTTCAAAACTGTTCAGTCCATGCTTTCGCACTCCTCAAGAACTTCCAGTGGTTGCCCACCCACCTCCGCATCTAACAGAAACTCCTTATCATCTGCTTTAAAGCACTCAATCACTTTACCCCTTCTTATCTTACCTCTCTGATTTGCAATTACAACTCAGCCTACAACCCTTTGCTCCTCTAATGTCAATTTACTCACTCGATCTTGTCTATCTCACTGCTGATCCCTCACCCCCGATGGTCCTCTGGCCTGGAACTCCCTCCCTCTTCGAATCTGACAGACCACCACTCTACCCACCTTCAAAGCCTTGTTAAAAACACATCTCTTCCAAGAGGCCTTCCCAGACTAAACCCTCATTTCCTCTACTCCCTCTCCCTTTTGCTTCTCCCTTGCACTTAGTTTTGCACCCTTTATACACTCCACCTCATCCCCAGGGCAATTTATGTACTTATTCATAATTTATTTATTTATATTAATGTTTATCTCCCCCTCTATATTGTAAACTCTTTGTGGGCAGGAAACGCACACCTACCACTTCTTCTATAGGGTACTGTCCCATTCATTCATTCAATAGTATTTATTGAGCACTTACTGTGTGCAGAGCACTATACGAAGCGCTTGTAATGCCAAGCACTCAGTACAGCATTTGCACACAGTAAGTGCTCAGTAAATACAACTGATTGACCTATTGGACTGTGAGCCCCAAGGGGGACAGGAATTATGTCCAACCTGACTATCTTGTAGTGCTTAGTACAGTAAAGAGAATTGGTAAGCACTCAGCAAGTACCAAACAGAACAAAAGGAAAGACAGGTGGATAAATGAAATGAAAACAAAAAAAATGTTTATAAAGTCTATAACTCGTTCCTCCCCAGAGCTGCCTTTGAATCTGGGTCTGTGAGGAGCCCAGGATAAGAAGAAGAATAATATTTGTTAAGTGCCAAGCACTGTATCAGGCACCAGGGTAGATACGATCCAGTCAGCTCAAATGCAGTCCCTCTTTTGGGCTTACAGTCTAAAGGGAAGGGAGAGCAGATATTTAATCCCCATTTTACAGGTGAGGAGCCTGAGACACAGAGAAGTGAAGTGTCTGGCCAAGGTCACATAGAAGACAAGTGGTGGAGGTAGAATTAGAACTCAGTCCCACTGACTCCCAACCCATTATTCTTTCCATTAGTCCTGGAGGATGGAGAGCCATGAGAGCCCTCGGGAGAACCTCGCAAATCCATCCGGTTCTCTGCCAACTCTTCATTCACATTTGGTGGGCTTAGCTAGAGAGGGCAACGATCAGTTGACACCTAGAGAAAGTAGAGGCTTGACTCATTACCACCACCTTTCCTTGCCATCTATGCAGAAGAGTGAGGCCCTCCTTTCTCATTGGAACCCCAGGTTATCAAAAGTGGATTCTGGACACTCAGTCATTTACTTGTTCATCTTCATCATTATCACCATCATCATCTACATCATCGCCAAAGATGTCCTTAGTGAACATTTGGGAGAATAGAATAGAAGCAAAAAACATAGTCCCTGCCTTCCAGGAGCTTACAGTCTAATGAGTGTTCAGACAGACAAATATTACTTTCAAATAGTGGGGAGGACGGAGAAGGAAGAGGGGATGGAGTTAAGGGGATGTATAATAATAATGATGGTATTTGTTAAATGCTTACTATGTGCCAAGCACTGTTCTAAACACTGAGGTAGATACAGGATAATAAAGTTGTCCCACCTGGGGCTCTTAGTCTTAATCCCCATTTTACAGATGAGGGAACTGAGGCCCAGGGAAGTTAAGTGACTTGCCCAAGGTCACCCAGCAGACAAGTGTCGGAGCCAGGATTAGAACCCCCGACCTCTGACTCCCAAGCCCGTGCTCTTGCCTCTAGGCCATGCTGCTTCTCTGCGTGAATGTATCAGGTTGAAAGATGAACAAGTAATTGCAGATGTGTCCCACCTGAATATCTAATCCAGCACAAACAGTGCTTGTTTATTTTATTGTTTTAAGCACTGTTCTAAGTGCTGGGTTAGGTACAAGTCTGTCTTACCCACTCTAGACTTAGAGCTGTTGTGGGAAGAGAATGTGTTTATTGTTGCATTGCACTTTTCCAAGTGCTTGGTACAGTGCTCCGCACACAGTAAGCTCCCAACAAATACAATTGAATGAATGAATGAAATCAATTGCGTTGGGCACTCTCCCTGTCCCGCTTGGGGCTCACGGTCTTTAGTGGGAAGGAGAACAGGTATTGAATCCCCATTTTATAGTGGAGGAAACCGAGGAACGAAGTTAAGTGACTTGCCCCAGGTCACATACCCTAGCAGTTGGCAGAGCCAGGATTAGAATCCAGGTCCTTTGACTCCCAGGCCTGGGTTCTTTCCACTAGGCCAAATGCAACAAATATAACACAATATAATAATAATAATATAAAAATAAGACTAACATGGCCTACTGGAAAGAACATAGGTCAGGGATTCAGGACACCTGGGTTCTACCCCTAGGTCAGCTATTTGCCAGCTGTGTGACCTTGGGGAAATCAAAACTTCTCTGTGCCTCAAGTTCCTCATCGCAGCATGCCATGGTGGATAGAGCACAGGCCTGGGAGTCAAAAAATCATGGTTCCACCACTCATCTGCTATGTGACCTAGGGCAAGTCACTTCACTTCTCTGTGCCTCAGTTACCTCATCTTTAAAATGGGGATTGAGACTGTGAGTTGCACTTGAGACAAGGACTGTGTTCAACTCAATTTGCTTATATCTACCGCAGCGCTTAATACAGATCCTGGCATGTAGTAAGTGCTTAACAAATACCACAATTAAAAGGTGATTAAATCTTCCTTTCTCCTACTTAGACCGCAAACCCATCAGGGACAAGGACTGTGTCTGACTTGATTATCATGTGTCTACTCCAGTGTTTGGTACAGTGCTTGGCACTTAGTAAGCACTAAACAAATATTAATTTTCTGCCTTATCATCAACTTTAAAGCATTCTATCAGTTCTCCCCATCCTAATCTTTAATAATGTTGGTATTTGTTAAGCGCTTCCTATGTGCAGAGCACTGTTCTAAGCGCTGGGGTAGACACACAATAATCAGGTTGTCCCACGTGAGGCTCACAGTCTTAATCCCCATTTGACAGATGAGGGAACTGAAGCATAGAGAAGTTAAGTGACTTGCCCAGAGTCACACAGCTGACAAGTGGCAGAGCCAGGATTCGAACCCATGAACTCTGACTCCCAAGCCCGGGCTCTTTTTCACTGAAGCATGCTGCTTCTCTAGGTAGGAGAGGGCTTCCCAACCCATAGATTTTGCTTTTCCTACACCAGCCTACTCACTGTACCTCGATGTAGTCTGTCTCACCACCACCCCGTTGCCCACGCCGTCCCTCTGGCCTGGAACTCCCACCCCCTTCATCCACGACCACCACTCTCTTCACCTTCAAAGGCTTATTAAAATCACACCTCCTCCAAAAGTTCTTCCCTGACTAAGCCCTCATTTCCCCTACTCACCCCACCCTTCTGTGTTGCCTATGCATTCGGAGCTGTATCCTTTAAGTATTTGATATTCATGTCCCCCACCCCCATACTCCATATATGCACATTTATATACCCTGCCACTTTTCCTATCTTGAATTTAACACCTGTCTCCCCCTCTAATGTCTATAACCTCCTGGTGGGCAGGAGTTCCTCTGTACTTCCTCTGTTGTATTCTCTCAAGAGCTTAGTACAGTGCTCTGAACATAGTAAGCACTCAAGGAATATCATTAATTATTATTGTTATTATTGATTACAATTATTATGAATTGGGGTGACTTGTTGCCCCAAATAGGAAACGGTAATTAGGTGGGAAGGCAGCCCAGAGAAACTTCTAAATATTCAGGCTGTGCAGCGATGGTGTAGGAGAAAGGGTCTACTGCACCTTGATCTCCTTCTTGCCAAATCCAAAGGCCTCTACTCCATCCTAATCCTCCTTGACCTCTCAACCACCCCCTTCTGGAAACATTACCCATTCTCCTCCTATCTCTCTCGCCACTCATTCTCCATCTCTTTCGCAGGCTCCTCCTTCGCCTCCCACCCGTTAACTGTTGGGGGTCCCTCAAGACTCAGTTTTGAGTTCCCTTCTATTCTCCATCTATGTACATTCCCTTGGAGAACTCATCCACTGCAATGGCTTCAACTACCATCTCTATACAGATAATTCCCAAATCTAAAATCTCCAGCCCTGATCTTTCCCCTTCTCTGCAGCTTCACATTTCCTCCTTCCTTCAGAATATCTCTACTCAGATATCCTACTGACACCTCAAATGGAACATTCCTGCAACAGACCTCCTTATCTTCCCACCCAAACCCTATCCTCCTCATGACTTTGCCATCACTGTAGCCAGGACCATCCTCCTCCCTGACTCACAACCCCGTAACCTTGGCATTGTCCTCATCTCTTCTCTCTCATTCAACCCGTATGTTCAGTCTGCCTCCAAATCCTGTCAGTTCAACTTTCACAAAATCATTATAATCCAACTCTTCCACTCCAACTAAACTGTTACCTTGTTAATCCAAGCAGTTATCCTATCCCATCTTGATTTACTGCATCAGCCTCCTTGCTGACTTCCCTGCCTCCTGGCTCGCCCCAATCTAGTCCATACTTCACTCTGTTTTGCAGATCACTTTTCTACAAAACCGTTCAGTCTGTGTTTCCCCTCTCCTCAAGAACCTCCAGTGGTTGCCCATCTACCTCCGCAGCAGATAGAAATTCCTTACCATTGACTTTAAAGCACTTGATTACTTTGTCCCCTCCTACCTCACCTCCCTGATTTCCTACTATAACCCATCCTACACACTTCACTCCTCTAAGGCCAACCTACTCTCTGTATCTCAATCCCATCTATCTCACCGCCAACCTCTCACCCATGTCCCTTTGCCCTAGAATGCCTTCCCTTTCTAAATCTGATAGACGATTACTCTCCCCACCTTCAAAGCCCTATCAAAAGTACATCTCCTCCAAAGGCCTTCTCTGATTTAGCCCTCATTTCCTCTTTTCTCATTCCCTTCTGTGTCACCCCTGCACTTGCATTTGCACCCTTTATTCACCCCTCCCTTGGGCCCACAACATTAATATACACATCTATAAAGCGTGTACTTATATTAATGTCTCTTTTCCCCCTCTAGACTATAAGCTTGTGTGTGATGTGCAAGGAACATGTTTACCAACTCTCTTATATTGTATTCTCCCAAGTACTTAGTATAGTGTTCTGCACACAGTAAACTCTCAATAAATATAATTGATTGATTGATTGCACCAAGGTGTGGAATTCATCAGAGTCTGGGGAGAGACCTGGAAAGCCAGGTGTTATGGGGCAGGGAGAGCTACACTGAGACCTTTTTAAACCCGTGAGACAGTCCACGTGAGCCAGTTTGTTGTGGCCCCAGAATGTGTCTGTTTATTGTTACATTGTACTCTCCCCAGAGCTTAGTCCAGTGCTCTGGACAGAGTAAGTGCTCCATAAATATAATTGACTAACTGAGTCTTATTGAACTTGTGCTGACTGGCCTGAGGTTTGCTGGTATTTCTGCCTGCCTACCTTATTTTTATGGTATTTGTCAGGTGCTTACTGCATGCCAGGCACTGTACTAAGTGCTAAGCAGATACAAGCCAATCGGGTCGGTCACTGTCCCCACTCCCAGGTGGGACTCACAGTCTTAATTCCCATTTTTCACATGAGTAACTGAGGCCCAGAGAAGGGAAGTGATTTGCTGAAGGTCACATAGCAGACAAGTGGCGGAGCTGGGATTAGAACCCGGGCTCTATCCATTAGGCCACCCTGACGGGGACGTGCAGGAACTGGTGGGTAGGAGAATGAAGGGAGGAAAAATTCCATTCATCTGGAGGGTAATAGCTTGGCATCTGAGAGGAGGGTGGTAGGCTACAGGGTGCCCCAATCCCATGGGGCTGTTGCAGACTGGCTTAATAATAATAATAATAAATAATAATTGTGGAATTTGTTAAATGCTTACTATATTCCAAGCACTGTTCTAAGCTCGGTTACCTTATCTGTAAAATGGGGATGAAGACTGTGAGCCCTAAGTGGGCCAACCTGATTACCTTGTATCTACCCAATGCTTAGAACAGTGCTTGGCACATAGTAAGCGCTTAACAAATACCAACATCATTATTATTATTACAAGGTAATCAGGTTGTCCCACGTCGGGGGGGGGGAGGGGTCACAGTCTTAAACCCCATTTTACAGATGAGGTAACTGAGGCACAGAGAAGCGAAGCGGCTTGTGGCCGCCAGCAGCTGGCCAGCACCTCTCTCTTTTCTTCTCCTACAGAAGCAGCGTGGCTCAGTGGAAAGAGCCCGGGCTTGGGAGTCAGAGGTCATGGGTTCGCCAGCTCCGCCACTTGTCAGCTGTGTGACTTTGGGCAGGTCACTTAGCTCCTCTGGCCTTCAGTTACCTCATCTGTAAAATGGGGGTGAAGACTGTGAGCCCTAAGTGGGACAACCTGATTACCTTGTATCTACCCAGCGCCTAGAACAGTGTTTGGCACATAGTAAGTGCTTAACAAATACCAACATCATTATTATTATTACAAGGTAATCAGGTTGTCCCACGTGGGGGGGGGGTGTCACAGTCTTAAACCCCATTTTACAGATGAGGTAACTGATCACCTGATCACTTCTCTGTGCCTCAGTGACCTCATCTGTAAAATGGGGATTAACTGCGAGCCTCACATGGGACAACCTGATGATCCTGTATCTACCCTAGCGCTTGGAACAGTGCTCTGCACATAGTAAGCGCTTAACAAATACCAACGTTATTATTATTATTATCTCCCCCAGCGCTTAAAACAGTGCTCTGCACATAGTAAGCGCTTAACAAATACCACCACTATTATTCTGTGGCCTCCCGTCCTCTCCCCTTCTCCCCTGGCCTCCCTTGGCCTCGTCCTCTCCCCAGCCTCCTGTCCTCCTCTGGCCTTCCGGCCTCCCCCCTGACCTTCCATCCTCTCCCCCGGCCTCTGGTCCTCTCCGGGGGTCTGACTCCCCTGGGGTCCCCTCCCGTCCTGCCCCCTGGGCCGTGTCGGTGTGTCTGTCGGTGTGCGGGTGTGCCCGTCTGGGTCCCCGCTGGCCGGTGCGGCGGTTTGGGCAGCGCAGCTCTCGAGGCCTCTCTGGTTCCCCGAATGGGAGGGAGAGGGCGCTCCCTCCCCAAACTTCCCCCGGGCACCGCACCGCGCACACACACACGGGCACACACGAGCGGGCACACACGAGCGGGCACACACGGGCACACACGGGCACACACACACACACACACAGCCGACAGGCCCGGGAGGGGGGCAAAGGGGTGGGAGAGGTCAAAGGGCGAGGGAAGGAGGGGCTGCTGCAAGGGCAGCGGGGAGAGGGCGCATGGGCATGGGAGTGGGCAAGGGCGTGGGGCGGCTGGGGGAGCCCCCTGCCCGTTCGGTGGGCCGGTCTGGGGGCCGGGGGCACCGTAGTGACAGGTCGTGTTGAAGCCGAGGGGGGTCATGCCCGGGGACCTCACTCGTTCAACGGTCTGGGACACCCGGGCCCAGAGGCGGGTGCGCCTAGGGCACGGGTGCGTGTGGGTGCCCCTGGGTGGGTGGGCCGGGGCGGTAATGCCACCCGGGGGGCGCGCTAGATGGGGCGGGACTGAGGGGTTCATTCTAAAAGGGGCCGAAGTGGGGGGCCCCCCCGGATTGGGTCGTCGAGGGTTTTGCGTTGAAGATGTGAGACACGTGGGAGAGCGCGGGGCCTGAGTACACGGGCGTGCTAAGCGCTCAGCACGCAGCACGCAGTCAGCGCTAAAGAAATAGCACTGAATGAACTGCTAGGGGGTTCTTGCCCTTGGGCGGTTTCCTCA
The DNA here is from genome assembly GCF_004115215.2 of Ornithorhynchus anatinus. Lineage (NCBI taxonomy): Eukaryota > Metazoa > Chordata > Mammalia > Monotremata > Ornithorhynchidae > Ornithorhynchus > Ornithorhynchus anatinus. The sequence goes on along the minus strand of NC_041728.1, from coordinate 172,331,028 downwards.
GACGGAGGGATCCTGCTGCTGCGAGGCGACCCGGAGTTGGGGGGGGGGGGGATTGGGGTTGGAGGGTGGGTGGAGGAGGGAGAGTTGGGTTCTGGGGAGGGAGGGATGACCTGAGGGAGGGGATGATGGAGCGGAGGGGGAGAGGGAGAGGGAGGGGGCCGTGCGCCCTGTGCCTTGTGAGCTGTAGGGGTGAGGATAATACTAATACTAATAATGATGATGGTATTTGTTAAGTGTTTATTATGTGCCAAACACCGATCTAAGAGCTGGAGGTGGATAGAAGGTAATCAGGTTGTTCTACGTGGGGGTCGCAGTCTTCGCCCCTCATTTTACAGATGAGAGAACTGAGGCCAGAAGAAGAATAATGATGATGGTATTTGTTGAGCGCTCACTATGTGCCAAGCACCGTTCGATGCACTGAGGTAGGTACAGGGTAAACAGGTTGTACCATGTGGGGCTCACAGTCTTCACCCCCCATTTTACAGATGAGGGAACTGAGGCCCAGAGAATAATAATAATAATAATGATGATGGTATTTGTTGAGCACTTACTATGTGCCGAGCACCGTTCTAAGTGCTGGACAGATACAGGGTAAACAGGTTGTCCCAAATGAGGCTCACATTCTTCATCACCATTTTACCGATGAGGGAACTGAGGTCCAGAGAAGTGAAGTGTCTTGCCCAAAGTCACACAGCAGACGAGTGGCGGAGCCGGGATTAGAATCCAGTCCTCTGACTCTCGAGCCCTTGCTCTTGCCACTAAGTCACGCTGCCTCTCTTAAGGGTGTGCAGGGGAAAATGGAAAAGGGTCTCCCACGTGGAGGGGAGCCAGGGGGAGGGCGCTCTGTGTGTGTGTGTGGGGGGGGGAGAGGTGGCAGAAACACTCCGGACAATCCTGGCATCACCTGCCCTAAGGGGCCTTCGGACACCTGGGTCCCATCTGACCCCAGGCTGCAGCGCGAACAATGAGCTCGGAGGGACATGGGGGGCGGTGAGGGGATACATTCCCCCCGCCCCCCCCCCCCCCAACCCCGGGAGCAGGAGGATTCTGCTTTTAAACGATTAAAGGCTCCAAGAGCGAGATTTATCCACGTCCCTCTTGTATCTGCCCCTCTGGAGCCAGAGGGAGGTGGAGGACCAAATGACCCTCTGGCCGCGGGCGAGTTTACCCCTTCGCCCCTGGGCATCCCCTCGATGGCGTGAAAATGGGTTAAAGATTTGCAAATGCCCTAAAAGGACTGGATCCAGCCCCCCTCGAACGGTGACTGGGGAAGGCTAAAGGCAGGAGGGCGCGAAGCTCCAGCACCCAGAACCCAGCACTCAGCACCAGATCCAGCACCCAGCACCCAGCACCCAGGACCCAACACCCAGGCCGAGCATCCTGCTAGCTAACTGAAGCCAGGCAGGGCCCGGGGAGCCACAGTCTTATGGGGGGGAAGGGGCTGCTCTGGCAAAAAATGGGCAAGGGGGAGGGAGGATGGGGTGCTGGGGTGTGGACATGTGCGTGTCCTGGGGTGATGGGGAGAGAAATCAGAATTCCTCTTGCTCCATCAGGAAGGGAACTGCGGGGAGTCGCTGGTGGGAGGGGTGGGATTGAGAGGGGGTGGGATTTGGGGGGTGGGATGGAGGACACCGTCGGAGCTCCACCGGTCTCTGCCTGACCACGAGAGTCCCACGTGGGTTGAACGCTGGAATAAAAGTTTGGGGTGGGAAAAAGAAAATAAAGAGGGAGGATGATGCGTCAGATGGGGGGGTGGGGGCGGGATGGGAAATAACCAAGCCCCTGCCCACAGAAAAAGAGGGGGGGGTGGAGCGGCGAGCCAGAGAGAAGCCGACCTGAACAGCTTCCCCTCCCGCCCTCATCATCACCCCTCCTCTTCCAAGCCCCCGAAAGAAAATTCGGGGCAGGGAATACATCAGGTCGCTTGGCAAAGAAGAACGTTTCTTGGCCAACTTCTATCAATACACACACACACACACACACACACACACACACTACCGCGGAGAGTTTTCTTTTTTTTTTCCTGTTTTGGCCAAAAATATATAAATAAATAAAAGGGAGAGTAAAGAGAAGGGGGAAGAGAAGAGCTCAGCTGACCGAGAGAGGATTTTCATTTCGCAGCTGCTGCATTCGGGACTTAGATTTTTCCTCGCTCTCTCATTCAGAAAGGGAAAAAAGAGAGGAGAGAGAGGAGAGAGAAGGGAGAGGGGAGAGAGAAAGAGAAAGGAGAACGATGAAAGAGGACAGTTTAGAGAAAAGGAGGATAGGGTATGTTTGTGTGCGCATTGCAAAGACTTTAAGACACCAGATCTGAGAAGTCTCCCACCCCCTCCGCCGCTGCCGCCGCAGTAGCAGCAGGAGGAGGGAAGAAAGGGGGGAAGAGGAGGAAGGAGAAGGGGGAGAAGAAAGGAGGTGAAGGAGGAAGGAAGGAAGAGGAGAAAAAGGAGAGTGTGAGAGAAGACAAATAAATCATCATCATCATCAAAAAAGGACCCAAAGGAGAACAGGAGGAGGAGAAGAAGGAGGAGGAGGAGGAGGAGAAACACTGCCACACACAGACCCACACAGACCCACAACACACAGAGAGACCCACACATACGCAGCCCCACGGAGAGAGAGAGAGAGAGGCTCGCTGGTGGATGTGATTGATTTCTCTTCTCTTCGAGGCAACTTTGGCTGCGTGACACGTCCGGGGAGCTGCAGAGGCTGGGGACCCGGCGACCACCGACCCTCTCCCGCCCCGCACCGCCTCGCACCCCTCACCGCCCCGCACCTCGCACCCCGCACCGCCCGGGCTCCTGCCGCAGCGCAGTCGAGGGGTTTCGGAGCAGAGAGACAGAGACAGAGAGAGGTGGGGGGGGAGGGAGCTCCCCGGCTCTAATTTGGGGGTCCCCTCCCTCCCCCGGCCCCGGAGCCCCGCGTCCGGAGGAGGAGGAGGAGGAAGAAGTGGGAGTGGGGAGGGAGGGCGCAGCGGGACACTGCGAAGGACTAGAATGAAGAGAAAGCAGCAGGTTTCGATTTTCTGCGAGATGCCCCTTTGGAAGTGACCTCCCCGCCCCCCCACCCCCCAACCGCCCCCCAACTCCCTTTTCCCTCCCATCCCCCCAGCGGGGCGGGGCGGGGCGGGGCGGGGCGGGGGGGCTTCCTCTCCCCACCCCCAAGACCGGCTCCCCTTCCCCTCTCCCCCTCCTGGGAGACCCCCTCTCTCTACCTCTGTGTCTGTCTGACTCCCCGAGGGTCTCTCCCCTGTGCCTCTCTGTGTGCGTCTCTGTCTCCCCGGGTGTCTCTCCCCTGTGCCTCTCTGTGCGTCTCTTCCCTGTGCCTCTCTGTGTGTCTCTGCCGGTGCCTGTCTGTCTCCCTGGGTGTCTCTCCCCTGTGCCTCTCTGTGCGTCTCTCCCCTGTGCCTCTCTGTGCGTCTCTCCCCTGTGCGTCTCTCCCCTGGGCCTCTCTGTGCGTCTCTCCCCTGTGCGTCTCTCCCCTGGGCCTCTCTGTGCGTCTCTCCCCTGTGCGTCTCTCCCCGGGGCCTCTCTCTGTCTTCCTGGGTGTCTCTCCCTTGTGCCTCTCTCTGTGCCTCTCCCCTGTGCCTCTCTGTGTCTCTCCCCTGTGCCTCTCTCTGTCTTCCTGGGTATCTCTCCCTTGTGCCTCTCTCTGTCTCTCCCCTGTGCCTCTGTCTGTGCGTCTCTGTCTCCCCTGGAGTCTCTCCCCTGTGCCTCTGTCTTTCTGGGTGTCCCTCCCCTGTGCCTCTGTGTGTGCGTCTCTCCGTCTCCCCGGGCGTCTCTCCCCTTTTCTCCGTGTCCCCCTTTTCTCCCCTCCCCCTTCCCCCGCCCCCGGGGCTCCTTTAGCCTTTTCCTCCTCCTCCTCCTCCTCCTCCTCCCTTTCCCCTCCCCCCTCCCTCCTCCTCCTCCTCCTGCTCCTCCACCCCCAGCCCCCTCCCCGCCCGCCCCCCCCCTCCTCGATCCACGGGTGACTGCCTTCTTGACTGCTCACACACACGCACACCCACCCAGACACCGGGACGCGCGCTGAGCCCCGCACACGCCCCCCCGTCGTCGGCCCCCCGCAGCCCGCAGCCCGCAGCCCGCAGCCCGGAGCCCGCAGCCGGGCCGGCAGAGGCAGCCCCTCGGGCCGGTGCCCCGGGCGGCCCCGGCTCCGGGCCTCCTCCCCGAGCGGGGGCCCGTGCGTCCGGAGGCGCGGAGGGCGCGGGGCGCGGGGCGCGGGGCGCGGGGCGCAGGGTGCGGGGCCGGGGGCGGCGGGGGTCCCGGGGGCAGGCGGCGGCCCGCATTGTCTGGGCGGCTCCCGGGCGGCCGTCCGGGCTCCCCGCCGCCCCGCGCGGCATGGACGGGCCCCTCTGCGGGTCCCGGGGCCGGTCCCGGGGCGGGTCCCGGGGCGGGTGCGGGTCCCGCCGGGCGCTGGGGGCCGCCTGCCTGCTGCTGCTGGGGGCCGGCTGCTGGGCGCCGGGGGGGGCGGGGTCCCCCACCCCGCCGCCGCCCCCCGCCGCCCCGCAGCCCCCCGCCGCCGCCCCGCACGACGCCTGCACCTCCTGCGGCTTCAGGCGGCCCGAGGAGCCCGGGAAAGTGGACGGAGACTTCCTGGAGGCGGTGAAGCGGCACATCCTCAGCCGGCTGCAGATGCGGGAGCGCCCCAACATCACCCACGCCGTGCCCAAGGCGGCCATGGTCACCGCCCTGAGGAAGCTGCACGCCGGCAAGGTGCGGGAGGACGGCCGCCTGGAGATCCCCCACCTGGACGGACACGCCAGCCCCGGACCCGACGGCCAGGACCAAGTGTCCGAGATCATCAGTTTCGCCGAGACAGGTGGGCGCGGGCCCGGGCCCGTACCCTTCTCACCTCCTGCCACCCTCCGCACCCCCTGCCACCCTCCGCACCCCCTTGTCACCCTCTGCCCCCCCCCCCCGTCCCCCTCTGGACCTCCCTGCCACCCTCCGCTCCCCCTTGTCACCCTCTGCACCCCCCTGCCACCCTCCGCTCCCCCTTGCCACCCTCTGCACCTTCCTGCCACCCTCCTCCTCTCCCTGCCACCCTCTGCATCCCCTTGCCGCCCTCCGCACCTCCTGGTACCCTTCAAACCCCCTGCCACCCTCCACACTCCCTGACATATCCAGCCCCCTCCCCTCCAAACCCCTCTCCCGCCCTCCGCATCCCGGCCTCTCTCTGCACCCCCGACACCCTCTACCCCCCTATTAGGGGCATGTCCGTGAGCGCTCACTGTGTGCCCGAGCACTGTTCTGAGCACCGGGGTAGGTGCGAGTTCATCAGATTGGACGCGGTCCCTGTCCCACATGGGGCTCACGGTCCAAGTAACTCCCTGCCATCCTCCGCAACCCCTCCCCCCCGCACAAGCACCACCACCCTCCACACCTCTTGACACCTTTCTCACCCCTTGCCACTCTCTGCACCTCCCTGCCACCCTCTGCATCCCCCTGCCACCCTCTGCACCTCCTGATACCCTTCTCACCCTTCGCCACCCTCTGCAACTCCCTGCCACCCTCTGCACCCCCCTGTGACCCTCTGCACCCCCCCTGCCACCCTCTGCACCCCCTGCAACCCTCTGGACCCCCTTGCCACCCTCTGCACCCCCCTGCAACCCTCTGCACCCCCCTACCACCCTCCGCACCTCCTGATACCCTTCTCACCCCTTGCCACCCTCTGCACCTGCCTGCCACCCTCTGCACCTCCTGCTACCCTTCAAACCCCCACCACCCTCCACACTCCCTGACATCCTCTGCATTCCCTGATGCCCTCTGACACCCCCCATCACCCTCTGGACCCTTCTCATCTTCTTCACCCCACTACCACCCTGTCTGTATCCCCTGTCACCCCCCTCCACACACACACAGAGTCCCCTCACCTATGCCCCTGTTTCAGGGGTCAGTTCACCTCCCTGTGCCCTTAGCACCTCCTCCCGGACCCCTGAGCATCTCTCTGCTCAGCCCCTCACTCTCTCTTTGTCCATTCGTTCTCCTACTTAACTTGTCCTTCCACCTGCTGCACCTTTCTCTGCCTACCCTGTTCAGTGATATCTCTCTCTCTCTCTCTCTCTCTCTCTCATTCAGTCCTCTTTCCCTCTCATTAAGAAATCCCAACTTTATCTCATTCAATAACCCGTCCTCTCTCTAGCTCGTTTAATAAGCCGTTTATCTCCTCCGGTACGCTGCAGTAGCAAGTAGGTCCGTTGGCATCTCTCCTCTCCCTTCTCTCCCTTTCAACCATAAGTAGAGAGAGGTCCCTCTTTCTTTCCCACCTTTCCACCTTTCCTAGTTCTGGACAATCTCCTTCTTCCTGGGACCCATTTTTTTCTTTCTTTTTTATTTAACCGGCTCACCCTGTCTCTCTGGTGAGTCTGTCTATCCAATTCTGGAAGTAAACAGAGGTACGAACATTATTCACCTTTTCGTTTGTGTGCCTGCTTCATTTACAAGCCACCAGTCACTCTCCACTCGTTCACTGATGGCTTACTGTTTGTCTCTGCCCATTCCTAAAATATATATTTACAGTGTCTATCAGGATACATAAGCCTGTTGGCACACACCGTCTTAGTCTTCTGAGGTGTTGAAGTGTGTGTGTGGCGCCGTGACTCTGAAACTCTAACATCTCTGAGGTTCTGGTTTTGATGCCTCCAACATCAGTTAGCTGTAAGCAGGTGCACCGACAGCAGTTTGATTTTTATACTTTTCCTTTCATCCCCCTTCTGCCAGATTGGGAGGGGAGGAAAGATATTTCAACAAGTAAATATAATTGCTAGAGGTACAGTCGTAGGTAGAGCGATCTAACTATCCAGAATTAGAAAAGCCTTTACTTCTTTTACAGGGGAAAACCAGAAGTGCTAACGTGAAAGTGGCTTTAGCATTTTTCCGGTACTTGAATAATGTTAGTTTCTTTCTGGACAGCCCTCGGGTCCCGTTGTAAACTGAGTGCGAAGGCAGAGGACGCTGAAGAGATAGATGCCTGAGTATTTTAACAGCGAGGCAGGATGCGGGCTTGAGTAGTAAATTCCCAAAGCCTAGATGATTCTCCAAGACATCCCCGCTTTCCTGGGGAACTTCAAAGGCAGAGACAGTGGTGTGCGGCTTATCGCCTGAGAAAAAGGGGGAAAACAGTGAGAACACTTTGCCAGTCTAGTATTGTGCCGTAGCAATTAAAAGTATGCAATTAGAGGATCTGAGTGAGAAAGTATTGTACGCTGGGGAGAGGAAGGAAGTGAGGTAAGTTTGTGAGGGAGAATGTGGGGGTGGGGCTGACGGGGGGCGTTGGAGGTTGGGAGGGAGGTCAATTTTGATCTCCTTCACTGGGACCGTTGAGTTCCTCTGGCCTAAAATGACAGCCGGAACCCTCGTATTCCGGGACCGTTTCCGAGAGCGGGTTTTCCTGGTTCCAGATAATGTATTCCCCTCACAGGCCAGCCATCAAATAGCAGCTTTGCCTGTTTTGGCTCCGGTAGTTTTGAATGGTGGGTGTCGATGTTGTTAAAATGGCCAATCCGGGACTGTCGAAGGGGTTGGGGGGCTTGGGAAGCATGCTACATCTGCTTCATGAGGCCTTCTTCGCCAAAAAAACAAAAGTTGAAGTCATCGGAGGGAAGAGTAATTGAAATGCAGTCTGGGTGCCCTCTTGGTGCAGCCGAGGAGTTCCCTATCAGTTACTTAGTCCGGGCTCTTTCTCCCCGAGCGGAATTATCTGAATTGCTGAGTTGTACTTTCCGAGTGCTTAGTACAGTGCTCTGCACACAGTAAGCGCTCAATAAATACGATGGAAAGAATGAATGAATGAATGATAAAATTATCGGCGCTCAGCTCTGGAGCATCCGCCAATGCTCTCGCCCCCGAACTCGGATCTCATCTGTTAATTAGCCAAACCGTTATACCAGAATCGTCGAGAAGAAATAGCCCTGACCCTTAAGACGCTTTGAAATCGGGTCGTTCGATCTCAGGGTTTTAAAGTGTAGATTGCTGGGGCTTGAAAATTAGAAGAAAGATCTCTCGTTTGCCACGGTGGCTGCTTCGTGATGTTGGGGAATCATACATAGGGAGACTCAGACCCCTGCCCCCACTGAGGTGGAAATAGAAAATATCTAAAGTCCCAGTGGGGAAAAAAAAATTAACAAAAAAGCCAAAAAATTCTGCCCAATTCTGATTTTGTTTTTCAAATTTTATAGATACTGATCACAACTTGTTAAGATCTTGGCATCTTTACAAGTTACTCTATTTAGGTCTGGTGCCTGACCATCTGTCTCTAGGAAGCCATTGCCCGGGAGAGTTTCGGCAGATTTTTATAGGCCTGAACCCTGTCGCTCTAACCTGGTCAGAATTTCTCAATGGAAAATCGTTCTCTCTGCCTCTCCCAGGCACCGAACCTCGGTGACAGCATTCCTGGTCAATAACTTTTTCCAGCTGTTTGGGAGCTGGTGGGGAGGGGCTGGGGGGGGATGGGGGGAGGGGTAGGGTGGAGGGGAGAAATCAACGTTCCCGCGTCGTCCGGAAAGAAATCAACATTTCCCCAATCGCCCCTTTTCCTCTTTGGAATAACTTGGTTCGTTTTCCCTTCTCCGTAGATGACCTTGCCTCCTCCAGGGTCCGCCTGTATTTTTTCATCTCCAACGAAGGCAACCAGAATCTGTTTGTCGTGCAAGCCAGTCTGTGGCTGTATTTGAAGCTGCTCCCTTACGTGTTAGAGAAGGGCAGTCGGAGGAAAGTCAGAGTCAGGGTCTATTTCCAGGCCTCGGAGAGCAGCAGCAAGTGGAATGTGGTGGAAAAGAAGGTGGATCTCAAGAGGAGCGGCTGGCACACCTTCCCGCTGACGGAGGCCATCCAGGCCCTGTTTGAACGAGGCGAGAGGAGGCTCACCCTGGATCTCCAGTGCGAGGGCTGCGAGGAGCTGGCCGTGCTCCCCATCTACGTGGACCCCGGGGAGGAATCCCACAGGCCCTTCCTGGTGGTGCAGGCCCGCCTGGCCGACAACAAGCACCGCATCCGCAAGAGAGGCCTGGAGTGCGACGGGCGGACTAATCTCTGCTGTCGGCAGCAGTTCTTCATCGACTTCCGTCTCATCGGGTGGAACGACTGGATCATCGCGCCCACCGGCTACTTTGGGAATTACTGTGAAGGGAGCTGCCCGGCCTATTTGGCCGGCGTCCCCGGGTCGGCTTCCTCTTTCCACACCGCCGTGGTGAACCAGTACCGCATGCGGGGGCTGAACCCGGGGACCGTGAACTCCTGCTGCATCCCCACCAAGCTCAGCACCATGTCCATGCTGTACTTCGACGACGAGTACAACATCGTGAAGAGGGATGTCCCCAATATGATCGTGGAAGAGTGCGGTTGCGCTTGATCGGAGGTGCGGGGAGGCCGGGGGGGGGTGGGGGTGGGGGGGAGGACGTTCCCAGACTTTAGATCCTTTCGGGCGTTGGTGTCGACGACTCACTGTGAAGCATCGGCTGCCGGGATTTCCCTCGGGGTTGCGGGGTGGGGGGGACGGGCCAAGAGGGTGCCGGGCTCTGGATCGCCAACGCGGAAATCGTCTACCGCTTTAAAGGAAGGCCAGTGGGCACCCACACCTTCCCGGGCACCCTCGCCCAGATGCACAGAGTCACGTGCCCACACACGCTCACACACACGCCCACACACACACACACACACACACTCTCCCCCGACCAACTTCCACGTGGGATGCACGTTCACCAGTATGGCGGCAGGCGGTCACCCATCTGAGAGGCTCATCAGGCCGAGCGAATGGGTGAGCCGTGGGGTATGTCCATCTGCTGTCCAAGTCAAACTGAGATGAGTTTTACATACTCACATAGAAGTGGAGACAGAGAGAGAGAGAGAGAGAGAGAGAGAGAGAGAGGGAGGGAGAGAGAGAGGGAGAGGAGGAAACAGAGAGAGCGATAGAGAGAGAGAGATGGAGAAAGAATATCTCCGTGTGTGCTTGTGTCAAAGTGACCACAATTTAGCTAGGAGGCCAGTCACCTTCTCTGGGACCCCACCGGATATGAAGGTGACCAGGCCCTCTCACGCTTAAGAATTCATGATGTATTCTTAAGAGAATCCGTATCTTCCTGCAGCACTTCCAAATGAGGAGTCGCGAGAGGCTAAAATCAGAGCGGGTCGGCGATCCCCAAGCAGCAAGACTGATTCCTCTATGACCGTGGCTGTGTTGTCTGAGCTACCACCCAGATAAGGTTTGGGGATGTGGGCATTACTCGATGCTTTATCCGATCCCTGAAGTTCATCGACCGATATGCCTGATTCGTAACCGAGATGCTCTTCCAGTTTGGGATCGTACTCACCTTTAGTTGAAATTGTAGGGTTCCAGCAGGAAAAAGAAAAAAAAAAATCAGAGTTGCCATCTGTGTCCGACGGGGGACTCCGCAAGAACCCGGTGGGGGAAAACGCTCCCCTCTGGGCCCCAGACAAGCAAACCAATGAACCCTAAAGTAGGAGACCCTGCGACCTGACGGATGTGTTCGGAAAATTCAGGGCAGGGAAGGAGCTTTCTAAGAGAGTTTGGCGAGAAAGAGCGCGCTCTCAGTTTCCTTACCGGGAGAGGTCGATGGCGGCCATGAGGTTCAGAAAACACCAATCCAGCATAGCACTTGCAAACTGCTTGAATGCACGTATTATAGCACTTGCTGATTTCAATGCCTTCGGAAGTGGTACTTGATAGTGCACTTACCTTTGCTCACTATCTAGTTAAACAAGTGCCGCATGAGCTATGCAATTTAAAGTGTTGACCCATACTAGACAAAACTGGACTTATATGACTTTTTTTATATTTTTTTATACTTGAAATGAAATCTTTTGCTTCTTTTTTAAGCGAATGATTGCTTTTAATGTTTGCACTGATTTAGTTGCATGATTAGTCAACAACTGCCATTTGAAAAAAAAAAGTTATTTTTATAGCAGCAAAAAATGAATACAGTTAAATGTATTATACATAATTTTGGAACCAAAGAGGCCAACATATTAGTTATAATTTTTATTAGATGGCCAGGCCATCACCCATGATGTAGACATTCCATCTTAGCAATCCCTTGTAAGGCCTGCCGATTATTTCAGGGTACAGATGGATTGTGTTTGTTGAGTTCTATATGTCTTTTCTATACCATACGCACACGGAATGTAGAGTGAAAATGACTATTGTAGAATACGGATGTGCATCCTTAAATCCCAATTTTTATGTTTATTTAATAAAGTTCCTTTTAGGTTCTGTTTCATAATAATTTAAAACCAAACGATTTCCACGTAGACTTGCTGTTAAAGTATTTTACATTTGTGTACAGTTTAAGTAAATAAAAAAAACGGTTGGAAAATGATGCAAGCTTCTTGCAGCGTCTCAGGAAGTTTCCTTCTCAGTGGGCTCGCTGTGCAGGAGGACCTAGGTGGGGGATGTTATCACAAACTGGCACCCAGGAGTCAGCTTCCTGCACTTCGCTGTGTCTGGGTGCTTGTAAATTCAGGGGAGAGAGGGGAGAAAGCACATTTGTAGGGGGAGGCACCCCCCTCCCTCCTTTCTCTCCCTACTCCCCTCTCCACCTCCAAAATACCTGTAAGAAGAAGGTGTTAGGCACATCCTTTGTACTAAATACCATGCCTTGCCCTGGGGGCAGAGAACAAGATAATCAGATGGGATACTCCCTGTCCCACTAGAGCTCACGGTCTAAGAGGTAGCACGAGCAGGATATGTCATCCCCATTTTACAGATGAAGACACTGAGGCCCAGAGATGTTAAGTGACTCGCCCAAGTTCGCAACAAATAATAATAATTACGGTATTTGTTAAGAGCTTACTTACTGTGTGGCCAAGCACTGTTCTAAGCACTAGTGGATACAAAGTAATAAGGTTGTCCCAAGATGGGCCCACAGTCTTAATCCCCATTTTACTGATGAGGTAACTGAGGCATGGAGAAGTGAAGTGATTTGCCCAGAGTCACAGAGCTGATGAGTGGCGGAGCCGGGATTAGAACCCATGACCTCTGACTCCCAAGCCCGTGGTCTTTCTACTAGGTCACGGTGCTTCTCTAATAATAATAATAATAATAATAAAATAATAATTACGGCACCTGTTATGCACTTACTATGTGCCAAGCACTGGTCTAAACGCTGGGGTAGATACAAGTTAAGTTGGACACCATCCCTGTCCCACAAGTCAAGAGATAGGGCTAGAACCAATGTGTACTGACCAGCCCCCGGCAATTCCATGACCTTTCCACTAGACTGGTCTGGGTCTCTCTGGACCTTCATCCTTTCTCCCCCCCCAAAGGCATCCAGGCCTCAGCTTGCTGCCTCCTGCCCAGCTGAAGCTGTATGGGTCCCTCCATTTCCGCTGGAACCGGGAGCCAGAGGAGGCAGCAGTGTGGCTCAGTGGAAAGAGCCTGGGCTTTGGAGTCAGAGGTCATGCGTTCAAATCCCAGCTCGGCCACTTGTCAGCTGTGTGACTTTGGGCAAGTCACTTCACTTCTCAGTGCCTCAGTGACCTCATCTGTAAAATGGGGATTAAGACTGTGAGCCCACGTGGGACAACTTGATTCCCCTGTCTACCCCAGCGCTTAGAACAGTGCTCGGCACATAGTAAGTGCTTAACAAATACCAACATTATTATTACTCCAGGGCAGGCACTCATCTGCTGTGTGACCTTGGGCAAGTCACTTTGCCTCTCCAGACCTCAGTTACCTCATCTATAAAATGGGGAGCCCCTGGTGGACCCAGACTGTGTCGAACTTGATTAGCTTGTATTTACCCAGCATGGCTCAGTGGAAAGAGCCCAGGCTTTGGAGTCAGAGGTCATGGGTTCGAATTCTGGCTCTGCCTCTTGTCAGCTGTGTGACTGTGGACGTCACTTCACTTCTCTGTGCCTCAGTTTCCTCATCTGTAAAATGGGGATTAAGACTGTGAGGCTCACATGGGACACCCTGATTACCCTGTATCTACCCCAGAGCTTAGAACAGTGCTCTGCACATAGTAAGCGCTTAACAAGTACCAACATTACTATTATTATTATTACCCCAGCGCTTAGTATAGGGCCTGGAGTAAGTGCTTAACAAGCACCATAATCATTATTAACTAAAGTTAGATGTCCAACAGAACATCATTTGGAAGTAGCAGAGAGGCAGCATAGTATAACAGAGAAGCAGCAGGGCTTAATGGATAGAGCACAGACCTGGAAGTCAGAAGGTCATGGGTTCGAATCCCAGCTCTGCCACTTGTCTGCTCTGTGAACTTGGGCAAGTCACTTCACCTCTCTGTGCCTCAGTTACCTCATCTATAGAATGGGGAATGAGATTGTGAGCCCCGGCCGGAACAGGGGCTGTGTCCAAACCGATTGGCTTGTATCCACCCCCACGCTTAGTACAGTGCCTGACACATAGTATGCACTTAACAAATACCATAATTATTATTATTAAATATCAGCGTGACTCAGTGGAAAGAGCACGGGCTTGGGAGTCAGAGGTCATGAGTTCAAATCCCGGCTCTGCCACTTATCAGCTGTGTGACTGTGGGCAAGTCACTTAACTTCTCGGTGCCTCAGTTACCGCATCTGTAAAATGGGGATTAATTGTGAGCCTCACATGGGACAATCTGATTACCCTGTATCTACCCCAGCGCTTAGAACAGTGCTCGGCACTAGTAAGCGCTTAACAAATACCAACATTATTAAATAAAAAAGGCTACCATCCTAGAAAACTTTACAATGGGGAAAACAACAACTGGAGAATGTTTCCCAGTTTGCCCTTTTCCCTCTCCTCCCTGAACATTATAGGTGACAGACGACTGGTGGCCTCACCCTTTGGGACACCAACCATCCATCTATCCTGTTTGCTTGGTCCTCCAGTCCAGTTCCCTCTCTACTAGTCGGGCAGTTACTATTCATATCTAAAAAGGGCTTTTAAGGACCCTGTCTCCCAATTCAAGCCTCACGATGACTAGAAGAAGCCTGGTACTTTGGCCAGGTGATATGCAGATCAACCATTTGATAATGATCCTGGCTTCCACAGAGCTGCAGTTCCAGGTAGGTTTTAGTCCACAAGGCTAGATGTAGGTTGCAGGGAAGAGAAACGAGGATGGGTCAGAGGGCCTTCCTCTAGCTCATCCCCTTTTTCTTCCACTTCCTATCTAGTAGCAGGGCTGGGGCTGATCTCCTCTCCCCTCTCCCCCCTCCCCTTTTTTAAAATGGTACTTGTTAAGTGCTTGCTATGTGCCAGACATTGTTCTAAGCACTGGGGCAGATACAAGCAAATCGGGTTGGGCACAGTCCCTGTCCCACATTACAGACAAGGTGACTGAGGCACAGAGAAGTTAACTGACTTTACCAAGGTCACACAGCAGACATGTGGCAGAGCCGGGACTAGAGCCTAGGACCTTCTGACTCCCAGGTCATGCTCTATCCACGTTGTTTCTCTGGGCCCCAATTTTATTAGGCCCTTCTTGGGCCTAATAAAATTCTAGGTATTAGCCCACTGGTGATAGATTCACTGAAGGAGAAGGGAAAGGATGTTCACCTTATTTCAAAGGATCTGGTGCCGGCATCTCTTTTCACGGGTATGTTTTCTTTCCTTTCTCTTCTCCTTGAATTGTCTCTATCACTTCTATCCCTTTTCCTACAGGCCTGAATGCTCACAAACAATTTATTGTGTTTTAGGGTTGAATGTACCTTTCTTGGGGCCCAAGCATTGACTAATCATGGAATCCTTTCAAGGTCACCTAGTCCATCCCCCTGCCTCTAGAGTCACATCCAAAATCCACTAATCAGAGACTCTTCTTTTTCAGAAGACCTCCATCAAAGGAAGTCTACTATTTCTTCAGTTACCTACTCCTAGGTTCAGCAGCTGTCAGTGGCAGAAACCTTTACATCTCAGGCATGCATTTTTCTTAGCTTGTTGTGGGCAGGGAATGTGTCTACCAACTCTTCTACTGTGCCCACCCAAATGCTCAGTAGTCTGAACACAGTAAGTGCTCAATAAATGTGATTGATTGATAAATGAAAAAAAACACATTTTGGAGGGGGGGAAGCTATTTTAAAAATTTCAGATAAAATTGGATACGTAATTCAAAAATTGGGGTTTTGGATTTGCCTTTTTCTTTAATGACTCACGTTCAACATCTGCATGGGAAATGTTTATTTGATTGGCTAAAGGAATGCTCAGTATCAGAGAGGTCTATTGGCCTGACAGTGTTAAAGCAACATTGCTCAATTTGGGGTATCAAACTCCACCGTCACAACAAAAGTTAACAATGCCAAATCTTGCTCTTGAGTTGAGAGCTCCATGTTGAGCAAGTATCAGAGAGAAGCAAAATCTGACTATATTAATCAATGGTATTTATTAAGAGCTTACTGTGTGCAAAGCACTGTACTAAGCACTTGGAAGAATGCGGTACAACAGAGTTGGCAGACATGTTCCCTGCCCACAGTGAACTTCAGTCTAGAGGGGGAGATAGACATACAAAGAAATAAATTATGTGTACAAAACTGCTGTGGGGCTGAAGATGGGGTGACTATCAAGTGCCCAAAGGCTATAGATCCAAGTGCACAGATGAAGAGGAAGTAGGAGAGCGAGTCAGGAAAAGAGGACTTAACCAAGGAAGGCTTTTTGGAGGAGATGTGACCTTAATAAGGTTTTGAAGGTGGGGAGAGTGGAGTGGAGAGTGGCATACCTTGAGGGGGAGGGGGTTTCAAACTAAGGGGAGAATGTGGGAATGGGGCTGACAGCAAGATAGATGAGTTGGGGACACAGTGAGCAAACTGGCATTAAAGGAGGTGAAGTAGGCAGCCTGGGCTGTAGTAGGAAAATCAGTGAGGTAAGGTAGGAGGTGGAGTGCTAATTGAATGGTTTAAAGCTAATGGTATGGAGTCTCTTTTCTATGCCAGGGTGGATGGACAATCATTGGAGGTTCTATACTCACTCCCTTGGTAAACTCACTTGCTCCCACAACTTCAACTATCTCTCTACGCAGATGACACCCAAATCTACATCTCCTCTCCTGTTCTCTCCCCCTCCCTCCAGGCTCATATCTCCTCCTGCCTTCAGGAAATCTCCACCTGGATGTCTGCCCGCCACCTATAACTCAACATGTCCAAGACTGAGCTCCTTATCTTCCCTCCCAAACCCTGTCCTCTCCCCCACTTCCCTGTCACTGTGGATGGCACTACCAACTTTTCCGTCTCACAGGTCCGCAACTTTAGTGACATCCTTGACTCTGCTCTCTCATTCACCCCACACACCCAACCCATCACCAAAACCTGCTGGTCTCACCTTCACAACATCGCCAAGAAGGGCCCTTTCCTCTCCATCCAAACTGCTACCTTGCTGGTACAAGCTCTTATATTGTCCCAACTGGATTATTGCATCAGCCTCCTCTCTGATATCCCATCCTCCTGTCTCTCCCTGCTCCGGTCTATTCTTCATTCCCCTGCCCAGATTATCTTTCTACAGAAACACTCTGGGCACATCACTGCCCTCCTCAAAAGCCTCCAGTGGTTGCCTATCAACCTTCTCATGAAACTCACTCTTGGCTTCAAAGCTCTCCTCACCTGGCCCCCTCCTACCTCACCTCCCTTCTCTCCTTCTACAGCCCAGCCCGCACACTCCATTCCTCTGCCACTAACCTCCTCACGGTGCCTCGTTCACACCTGTCCCACCGTCGACCCCTGGCCCAAGTCCTACCAGTGACCCCTGGAATGCCCTCTCTCCTCACATCCACCAAACTAACTCTTTCTCTCTTCAAAACCCTACTGAGAGCTCACTTCCTCCAGGAGGCCTTCCCAGACTAAGCCCTCCCTTTCCCTCTGTCCCTCCTTTCCTCCCCATTCCCCATGCCGTCCCTCTGCTCTACCCCCTTCCCCTCCCCAGAACACTTATGCATATTTGTATATATTATTTGTTTCTCTGTTTCATTAATGTGTATATATCTATGAATCTATTGATCTTGATGGTATTGATGGCTGACTACTTGTATTATTTTTGTTGTCTGTCTCCCCCTTTTAGACTATGAGCTCGTTATTGGGCAGGGATTGTCTCTATCTGTTGCCGAACTGTACATTTCAAGCACTTAGTACAGTGCTCTGCACACAGTAAGTGCTCAATAAATACGATTGAATGAATGAATAAATGAGAGACATGGACTGCACATTTCTTTAGAAAAATGACCCATGCAGCCAAGTAAAGTATGGACTGAAGAGGGGAGGAACAGGAGTCGGGGAGGTAAGTGAGGAGGCAGATGTAATGGTCAAGGAGGGATAGGATAAGTGCTCGGTTCAGCATAGTGACAGTTTGGATGGGGAAGTAAGGGCAGATTTCAGCAATATAATGAAGGTAGAATCTGGTGATTGAATATGTGGGTTGCATGAGAGACACGAGGTGAGGATAATGCCAAAGTCATGGGCTGGTGAGATAGGGAGGATAGTGATATTGTCTACAGTGCTGAGAAAGTCAGGGGGAGGTGTGAGGGAAGGTGCGGAGCTCTGTTTTGGATGTGTTTAGTTTGAGGGGTCGGCAGGACATCCAGTTAGAGATATCCTGAAGGCAGGAGGAAAAATTGGGGCATCACCTGTGTAATGATGGTAAATTGAAATTTTGCAAGTGAATGAGTTCTTCTAGGGAGTGGGTGTAGAGGGATGATAAAACTGAGAATTGAGCCTTGAGGGACCCCCCGCTTTCAGAGAATAGGAGGCAGAAGAGAGAAGCCTGCTAAAGGGATTGAGGAGTGGACAGAGAGATAGGAGGAGAATTAGGAGGAGACAGTATCAGTGAAGGTGAAGGAAGTATCAGTGAAGGAAATATCAGTGAAGGTTGGATAACGTTTCCAGGAGACGGGGATGGTCCAGTGTCTAAGGCAACTGAGAGGTTGAGGAGGATTAGGATGGAGTAGAGGTTGTTGAACTAGGCAAGAAGAAGGTCATCGGTTATCTTAGAGAGGGCTGTTTCTGTTGAGGGAAGGGGCTGGAAATCAGATTGGAGGGGATCAAGGGGTAAATTGGAGGGGAGGAAGTGGAGGACAGACAGTGTAGGCAACTCTCTCAAGGAGTTTGAAGAGGAATGGTATAGGATGGAGATGAGGCAATAACTGGAGGGCGAGGTGGGGTCAAGGAGGAAAAGGAAAATCTTCCAGGGAAAGGTTCTTATGATTCACTTAAAAGTTATTCCACATGTAGGAATCACATTCTAAAATAAATGCCCAGTCTATTGATGGCAGTGAATTCTCATATTTGGTGAACTCATTTGTTCCCACAGCTTCAACTATCATCTCTAAGCGGATGGTACTCAAATCTACATCTCCTCCCCTGTTCTCTCTCTCTCCCTCCCTCCAGGCTCACATCTCTTCCTGCCTTTAGGACATCTCCACCTGGATGTCCTCCTGCCACCTAAAACTCAACTTGTCCAAGACTGAACTCCTTATTTTCCCTCCCAAGCCCTGTCCTCTCCCTGACTTTCCCGTCACTGTGGACGACACTACCATCCTTCCCGTCTCTCAAGCCCGCAAACTTGGTGTCATCCTTGACTCCGCTCTCTCATTCACCCCTCATATCCAATCTATCACCAAACCTGCCAGTTTCACTTTCACAACATCGCCAAGATCCACCCTTTCCTCTCCATCCAAACTGCTACCACGTTAGTACAATCACTCATTCTATCCCGACTGGATTACTGCATCAGTCTCCTTTCTGAACTCCCCTCTCTCCCCACTTCAGACTATACTTCACTCTGCTGCCCAGATTACCTTTCTATAGAAACATTCTGGGCATGTCACCCCACTCCTCGAAAATATCCAGTGGTTGTCTATCAACCTCTGTATCAAGCAAAAACTTCTGACTACTGGCTTCAAAGCTTTCCATCACTTTGCCCCCTCCTACCTCACCTCCCTTCTCTCCTTCTACATCCCAACCCACACACTCTGTTCCTCTGGTGCTAACCTTCTCATAGTGTCTCATTCTTGCCTCTCCTGCTGTCGACCCCTCATCCATGTCATACCCCTGGCTTGGAATGCCCTCCCTCCTCAAATCTGTCAAACAATAACACTTCCCCCTTCAAAGCTCACCTCCTCTGGGAGGCCTTCCCAGATTAAACCCCCTTTTCCTCAGCTCCTCCTCCCACCTCATCGCCCTGACTTGGCCTCTTTGCTCTACCCCCACTTCCTACCCCACAGCACTTGTGTATGTATGTGTATATCTATCATTCTATTTATTTATATTAATGCCTCTTTACTTGTTCTGATAGGTATATATGTTTATAATTCTATTCATTTGTGTTGATGCTATTGATACCTGTTTACTTGTTTTGATGTCTGTCTCCTCCATTTCTAGACTGTGAGCACACTGTGGGCAGGGATTGTCTCTCTTTGTTGCTGAATTGTACTTTACAAGAGCTTAGTACAGTGCTCTGCATACAGTAAGCGCTCAATAAATACATTTGAAAGAATGAATGAATATATAACACATATTCACTAGATTAACTTAAATTGACTGTTGTTGAATGGACACAATCATAAATTTACTTCTATTTGCATGGTGAAAATGTTCAGAAAAGCAACACTTTTTTTCACGTTTAAATCTTGTTAAAAAAATTGAAAGCAGAAAGTGGGTTACACTGAGCAAGCATCAGGGCCCTGTGGATAGAGCAAGGGCCTGAGAGTCAGATGGACATGGGTTCTAATCCCAAAACTCCCAAAACAAAAACTCCTCACTCTAGGCTTCAAGGCTCTCCATCACCTTGCCCCTTCCTATCTCTCCTCCCTTCTCTCTTTCTACCGCCCACCCCGCATGCTCCGCTCCTCTGCCGCCCACCTCCTCACCGTCCCTCGGTCTCGCCTATCCCGCCGTCGACCCCTGGGTCACGTCCTCCCGCGGTCCTGGAACGCCCTCCCTCCTCACCTCCGCCAAACTGATTCTCTTTCCCTCTTCAAAACCTTACCAAAAAATCACCTCCTCCAAGAGGCTTTCCCAGACTGAGCTCCTCTTCCCCCTCTACTCCCTCTGCCATCCCCCCTTTACCTCTCCGCAGCTAAAGCCTCATTTTCCCCTTTTCCCTCTGCTCCTCCACCTCTCCCTTCCCATCCCCACAGCACTGTACTCGTCCGCTCAACTGTATATATTTTCGTTACCCTATTTATTTTGTTAATGAATTGTACATCGCCTTGATTCTATTTAGTTGCCATTGTTTTTACGAGATGTTCTTCCCCTTGACGCTGTTTAGTGCCATTGTTCTTGTCTGTCCGTCTCCCCCGATTAGACCGTAAGCCCGTCAAACGGCAGGGACTGTCTCTATCTGTTGCCGACTTGTTCATCCCAAGCGCTTAGTACAGTGCTCTGCACATAGTAAGCGCTCAATAAATACTATTGAATGAATGAATGAATAATCCCAGCTCTGCCACTTGTCTGCCGTGTGACCTTGGGGAAGTCATTTCACTTCTCTGGGCCTCAGGTACCTCAACTGTAAAATGGGGATTAAGGTTGTGAGGTCAGGAACTGTGTCTAATTTGATTACTTTGTATCTACCCCAGCACTTAGAACAGTGCCTGGCACAGAGTAAGTGCTAAACAAATATCATTAAAAAACAAAATGATACAAAAACCCCTCAAAATACAGTTGTTGCTTATAACTAATAATCAAAATCCATCTTTCCTACATATTAAGACCATTTCCTCTTGACCTCAGTGGAGATGCAGAAAATCTGGTCGTTGACCTCTGCACATTTAGCTGTCATATCATTCGTTCAACTGCATTTATTAAATGCATACTGTGTGCAAAACACTATGCTAAGTGATTGAGTCTGATATTGTGGCTAGCCCTCTACTATTTCCACTAACATGAGTGGTGTCTAGAAAGCCTTTACCATGTGCTGGGTGCTGGGACAGATACAGATACAATTGGTCACTGTCTTTCTCACCTGAGGTTCACAGTTGAAAAAGGAGGGAGAACAGGTATGTTATCCCTTTTTACTGATTTGGACACAGAGGCACGGAGAAATTAAGCGGCTTGCCTAAGGTCACACAGAAGGCATGGACTGGAACCTGGGTTGCCTGATTCCCAATTACGTGCTCTTTCCACCAGACCACATTGCCTTCCTGAGCCTATTACGCAAATGTAAAAAGCAGACATCTATTTGTGTGTTTCTACTTGTGACATTTCAACAGAGACTCAGAGAGCTTCTGACAGCAGTTACAGGAAAACACGCTATCTGCGTGTCACAGCCCAGAAATTTCTCTCTTCTTTTGTGACAAACAATTGGAAACCTTTCGTTCACTTCGGGCTCATATGGGAATTCCAAATTACAACACTTAGCTGATGACGCCTTGGCTACTTCAGTCAGCATACTTCTCCATCCATATGTCCGCCTCAGATTCTTCCCTACAGGAATTGACGGAGACATGACGGCAGGGAATGTGACTGCCAACTCTGTTGTATTGTACTATCCCAAGTGCTTAGTACAATGCTTTGCACCTAGTAAGCACTCAATAGATAACATTGATTGATTTAATTGATTAATCATTACACTTGATAATAACTGTAGTGTTTGCTCAGCACTTATTATATGCCAAGCACTGTATTAAGTGCTGGGGTAGCTTGAGACTGGGCACAGTTCCTGTCTCACATAGGGCTAACATTCTAAACAGGAGGGAAAATGACAATTTAATCCCCATTTTACAGACGAGGAAATGGAAGCACAGTGTAGTTAAGTGACTTGCCCAAGATCACATAGCTCCCCATGGCATTACATAACTGTTCAGGGTCATTTTATTTGGCTAAAGACTTCCTTCAAACATACTTGAGCTGGCCAGATCCTTTTTGGTGTACAGACAATGGGATAGTTAGAGGTTACAAAACACCAAATGAATGCATTAATCCCAGCTCAGACTCATGCTAAAGTCGTGGCTAAACAATTTAATCTTTGTCTATAAAAATCAGTTGACTGATGTCCTGCACAGGGATAGCGTAGGCATCAATAAGGCTTCTAGAGTGCTTTGGAAATGGAATTACGCTCTATAAGTACAGTGTCTTCAATAACTCCATAAATTCATGCAAAGTAATTTCTTCAGATTGATCAATAAATGATAGTTTTGAGCACTTGATATGTGCAGAACATTGTACTAAGTGCTTGGGAAAGTACAATACTTTGAAGTCTGTTTTTATGATCCCTGCCCATAAGGACAGGGAATATGGTGGTGGTTCAGGGCCCAGGGCCCAGGCAGCCAGATGACAGAACAGAGGCACAGAGAAATGAAGCGACTTGCTCCAGGTCAAAGAGTGGGAGTTAGAACCCAGGTCCTCTGACTCCAAAGCTCGTGCTCTTTCAACTAGATCACACTGCTTCCTAAATTGACATTCGGAACACGTGACTCCACACCTTATGTATATATCTGTAATTTATTTATTTATTTATACTAATGTCTGTCTCCCATTCTAGACTGTAAGTCCATTGTAGGCAGGGAATGTGTCTGTTCATTATTACACAGTACTCTCCCAATTGCTTAGTACAGTTCTTTGTTCACAGTAAGCACTCAGTAAATACGATTGAATGAATGAATGAAAGGAGCTTATCCTCTAGAAGGGGTGATAGACACTGAAATGAATTACAGATAGGGGAATTGACAGAGTGTAAGATTATGTACAGAAGTGCCATGGGGCCGAGGATGGGGTAAATATTAGGTGTTTAAGGATACATATCCAAGGGCATAGGTGACACTAGGGGTGGTCGTCTGGTGGGTAGAGGAAATGAGGGCTTAGTCAGGGAAGGCCTCTTGGAGGAGATGTGATTCTAAGAGGCTTTTGAAGCTGGGGAGAGTCTTGGTCTGTTGGATAAAAACGGGGTGGGAATTCAAGGCCAGAGGGGGGATCAAGGGGTCAGTGGCAAGAAAGACAAGATCAAGGTACAGAGACTAGGTTGGTGTTAGAAGAGTGAAGTGAGCAGACTAGGCTGTACTAGATCAGTGAAGTAAGGTAGAAGGGTCATCAACTAGCACGATATAGCATTTACATAGAGTATAGGAAAGGTCTGTATGAATCCAAAGAATACTGCAAATGAACTATGTCCTAATATACTTTATATATTGACTTTGAGCCTATTTGTAGCTGAATTGTACATTCCAAGGGCTTAGTACAGTGTTCTGCACATAGTAAGCGCTCAATAAATATGATTGAATGAATATATATATAGTGCAGGGTATAATCCCGAACAAAATTCCATTCATACCTCTCTGTGAAAGGGATTTGAAGCCACCAGAAGTGGGTGTGGTGGGAGGGAGGGGGCTGTTGAGGCTACACCATTAGCCACCAGTGAAGATTTCTGACCCAAGAACTTCTTACAGCATCTTTTGCAATGGACAGGCTCAACTGGAACCCTAAAAATAGCTGGCTAAAATGAGAGGCGAAGATTGCAGAGGCTATCAAGGAGGCTACCCTGGTGACTGCCTGCTGGCCTCAACCCTAATGGACATTGATTCTACGCTGCTGTTATCTTGATGGGAAATTCATTCATTCATTCACTCATATTTATTGAGCACTTACTGTGTGCACTGTACTAAGTGCTTGCAAGTACAATTCAGCACTAAAGAGAGACATTCCCTGCCCACACTGGGCTTACAGTCTAGCATGGGGAAGAAGGACATCAAAACAAGTAAACAGGTATCAATACAAATAAATAGAATTATAGATATTGTTTTGTACTTAAAATTCAAGGGATGCATCCCTGCCTGGCTAGCTTGCTTGTGGCAACCACTGCAGGAGTGGAAACATGAGTGACAAGGTCAAGGGAGAGTGAGTTTGGAGAAGCGGCGTGGCTCAGTGGAAAGAGCAGGGCCTTGGGAGTCAGAGGTCATGGGTTCAAATACTGACTCAGCCGCTTGTCAGCTGTGTGACTTTGGGCAAGTCACTTAACTTCTCTGTGCCTCAGTTACCTCATCTGTAAAATGGGGATTAAGACTGTGAGCCCCATGTGGGACAACCTGATCACCTTGTATCCTCCCCAGTGCTTAAAACAGTGTTTTGCCCATAGTAAGCGCTTAACAAATGCCATCATCATTATTATTATTATTGTTACGCTGGGCAAAGCGCTGGCACTGCAATGTATTTCCTTGCCCAAGTTCTCCCTCCTGAAGTCTCCATGTCTCCACATTCACCTAGCTCCTCTAACAGAATCTATTCACTCTCCCTCTATCTTGTCTATTTCATCAGGGACCTCTCGCCCACTTCCTGCCTCTGTTCTGGAGCTCTCCTTCCATATCTGATCATCAAAGCCTTGTTAGACTCACATCTCCTCCAATAGGCCTTCCCCAAATAGCCCTCAATTCCCCCCATTCCCTCTCCCTTTTGCATCATCCTTGCACTTGGATCAGTACCCTTTAGTCACCCCACCCTCAGCCCCGCAGCTCTTATGTATGTATCTGTAATATTTATTTACACTGATGCTACTCATGCCTGTTCACTTGTTTTGATGTTGGTCTCCACCATTCTAGACTGTAAGCCTGTTGTGGGCAGGGATTGTCTCTATTTTTGTTTAATTGTACTTCCCAAGTACTTAGTACAGTGCTCTGCGCACCGTAAGCGCTCAGTAAATATGATTGAATGAATGAATGAATAATTTATTTTAAATTGTCTTATGGTATTTCTTAAGTGCTTACTATGTGTCAAGCACTGTTCTAAACTCTGGGGTAGATTTAAGATAATCAGATCCCACATGGAGCTCACAGTCATGTAAGAGGGAGGACAGGTATAGCAGATGAGGGAACTGAGGTAGAGAAGTGAACTGACTTAACCAAGTTCATGCAGCAGGTCAGCCGTGAAGTCAGGATTAGAACCCAGGTCCTCTGACTCACAGGCCTGTGGTCTTTCCTCTAGGCCACACTGCTTGAGACGCATTCCATGTTCCTCATGGACTGCACAGTCTAAATCCCCTTTTTACAGGTGATTTTACAACTGAGGCACAGAGAATTCAAGTCATTTGCCCAAGTGGTGGAGCTGGGTTTAGAACCCAGGTCATCTGACTCCCAGGCTCACACTCTTTCCACTAGGCCATTCTACTTTCCTGTCTGTCTCTCCCTCTAGTTGGTAAGTTTCTCCTGGGCAGTGAACATGTCTACCAATGCTTATATTGTACTCTCCCCTTGCTTAGTACAGTGGTCTGCACAATAAGCACTCAGTACATATGATTGATTGACTGAGTGATGTTTGGACCTTTCTTCGTCACTCTCTCCCTTCGGCATCACCTTTACTTCTTTTATTCTATTAATATATATTTATTCTTCTATTAATGCACCCCTCTCGCAGACCCACAGCACTTAAGTGCATATCTGTAATTTATTTATTTTATAAATGTCTGTCTTCCCCTCTAGACTGTAAGCTCACTGTGGACAGGGAATGCATCTGTTGCATTGTTCTATTGTACTCTCCCAAGTGCTTATTACAGTGCTCTGCACACAGTCAGTGCTCAGTAAATACAACTGAGCGACTCACAGATGACTGACTGTGCTCCTCCATTATCTACGATGGAAGACTCCATTGTTGCATGATATAATATATAGTGTGTATGCAGAGAGGAGAGGGAGAAAGTTTCCACCACACTGTATCAAGTGGGGGCTGTTTGTGATAAGCCACTTTATTTTATTAATAATAATCATAGTCATCATCATATCATGGTATTTGTTAAGTGATTATCATTGCCAAGCACTGTTCTAAGCACTGGTATAGATACAAGGTAATCAGGTTGGACCTGGTCCCTGTCCCACATAAAATAAAATAAATAAATGGTGGTATTTGTTAAGCACTTACTTTGTGCAAAGCACTGTTCTAAGCGCTGGGGAATACAAAGTGATCAGGTTGTCCCACGTGGGGCTCACAGTCTTTACCCCCATTTTACAGATGAGGGAACTGAGGCCCAAAGAAGTTAAGTGACTTGCCCAAAGTCACACAGCTGGCAAGCTGCAGAGCTGGGATTAGAACCCATGCCCTCTGACTTCCAAGCCCGGGCTCTTTCCACTGAGCCACGCTGCTTCTCTAAGCTTCACATGGAGCTCACAGCCTTAAAGCCCATTTTAGAGACGAGGTAACTGAGGCCCAGAGAAGTGAAGTGACTTGCCCAAGGTCACACAGCGGACAAGTGGCGGAGTCGGAATTGGAACCCATGTCCTCTGACTCCCAGGCCCCTGCTCTTGCAGCTAGGCCATGCTGCTTCTATTTTCAGTGGGCTTCCTCCTACATAATGGGAGCCCCCTGGATACGGCCTGAGGTAAGTGGAACGAAGCCATGCAAGCCATGGGAAGGTTTCTCAGGGCCATTGGCCCTCTCTCTTCCCTCAGGCTGGGTTCCCACAGGGACGCAAACAGAATGCAGCAAGTGGGAAGGCAGGCTGGTGTGTGGCTCCTAAGTGCCCAGGAAGGTTTCTTACCCGTTGGACTCATTTACTGCTGAAGTAACCTCAGCATAGAGTCAAAACTCGTGTCACAGGCTTGTGGTTCCCATGGTAAATGAGGTGGCCTTGGCTGCCCACCCAGCCAGACATTTTTCAGGATTCTTCCTAGGCTTCCCCCACCTCCCATAGTGCCCTAGTCAATCAATCAATCATGAAGAGGAGCATGGCCTAGTGGAAATGGCACAGGCCTGGGAGTCAGAGGACCTAGGTCCTAATCCCAGCTCTGTCAATGGTTTGTTGTGTGATCTTGGGCAAGTCACTTAATTTCCCTTCTAATCTGGCTGCCGTCCCCCCTCACTGCACAGAAACAGCCCTCTCTTAGGTAACCAATGACATTCCTCTCTCCAAATCTGACCGCCTCTACTCTATACTAAACCTCCTAGACCTCTCAGCTGCCTTTACCACTGAAGACCACCCCCTTCTCCTTGAAACTTTATACAACCTTGGATTCACTGACACTGACCTCTACTGCTTTTCCTCCTATTTCTCTGACCACTCCTTCTCTGGTTCTTTGCTGGCTCCTCCTCTGAGGGAGTTCCTCAAGACTCAGTCTTGGTCCTCTTCTAATCTCCATCTACACCTACTCCCTTGGAAAATTCATTCGTTCTCATGATTTCAACTAAGATCTCTATGAGGATGATTCCCAAATCTACATCTCCATCCCTGACTTCTCTCTTTGCCTGCAATCTCACATTTCCTCCTGCCTTCAGGCCATCTCTACATGCATGTCCACAGTGGGCTTACAGTCTAGAGGGGGAGACAGAAGCAGGATAGTATATGAAAAGCAACATGGTGTAGTGGATAGAGCATGGGAGTCAAAAAGTGAAAGGTTCTTATCCGGGCTCCACCTCTTGTCTGTTGTGTGACCTTGGGCAGGTTATTTAACTTCTTGAGAAGGTGAACCCCATGTGGCACAAGAAATTGTGTCCAACCCAAATGGACACCCCAAATGGAACATGTCTAACCCTGAAACTCCTTATCTTCCCACCCAGACCCTTCCTTCTCCTTGTGTTTCCCATCACTGTAGACAATACCACTATCTTCCCTATCTCACAAGCCTGCAACCTTGGCATTGTCTTCAACTCATCTCTCATTCCACGCATATATTCGATCTGTCACCAAATCCTTTCGGTTCTACTGCCACAACACCACTAAAAACTGCCCTTTCCTCTCCATTCAAACTGTTACGATGATGAGCCAAGCATTTAACCTATCCCTCCTTGACTCCTCCATCTGCCTTCTCACTGACTTCCCTGTCTCCTGTCTCTCCTCACTCCAGTCCATATTTCCCTTGGCTGCACGGATCATTTTTCTAAAAAGTATTCAATCCATGTCTCTCCACTCCTCAAGAACCTCTCATGGTTGCCCATCCATCTCTGCATCAAACAGAAATTCCTTACCTTTGGCTTTAAAGCACTCAGTCAGCTCGCCCCATCCTACCTCACCTCATTGATCTCCTACTACAGCTCAGCCCACACACTTCACTCCTCTAGTGCCAGCTTACTCACTGTACTCTGATCTCGTCTATCTCGCAGCCGATCCCTTTCGCAAGTCCTCCCCCTAGCCTGAACTCCCTCCCCATTCATATATACCAGACCACCACTTTCCTCACCTTCAAAGCCTTTTTTAAGGTCACATTTTCTCCACAGGGCCTTCCGCACTGAAGCCGTCTTTTTCCGGGATCCCTCTCCCTTCTGCGTTGCTTATGCACTTGGATCTGTGACCTTTGGGCATTTGATATTTACCCCCCGCCTCCTTCAACCCTACCAGGCTTAGGTACATATCTTTAAATTATATTATAATTAACTTATATTAATTTAATAATAATAATTTATAATGATTACAGTGTTTGTTAAGCGCTTAGTATGTGCCGGGCACTGTACTAAGCGCTGGGGTGGATACCAGAAATTTGGGTTGGACACAGTCTCTTGTGCCACGTGAGGCTCGCCGTCTCAAGAAGTTAAGTGACCTGCCCAAGGTCACACAGCAGACAAGAGGCAGAGCCCGGATAAGAATCTTTGACCTTCTGACTTCCAGGCCCGTGCTCTATCCACTACACCATGTTGCTTCTCATATGCTATCCTACTTCTGTCTCCCCCTCTAGACTGTAAGCCCACTGTGGTCATGGAACATGTCTGCCAACTCTGTTGTATTGTACTCTCCCAACTGCTTAGTACAGTGCTCTGCATATAGTCAGTGTTCAATAAATACCATTGATTGATTAATGATTCTCTGTGCCTCAGTTAACTCATCTGTACAAAAGGATTAAATCTTCCTCCCTCCAACTTAAACTGTGGACAGAGATTTTGTCCATCCTGATTTATTTGTATCTGTTCAAGTGCTTAAAACAGTGCATGACATAGAGTAAGCACTTAACGACTACCATTAAAAAATGGTATTTATTGAAGCAGCATGGCTTAGTGGAAAGAGCACGGGCTTGGGAGTCAGAGGCTGTGGGTTCTAATACCAGCTCCGCCACTTGTCAGCTGTGTGACTTTGGGCAAGTCGCTTCACTTCTCTGGGCCTCAGTTACCTTATCTGTAAAGTGGGGATAAAGACTGTAAACCCCATGTGAGACAACTTGATTAACTTGTATCTACTCCAGTGCTTAGAACAGTGTTTGGCACATAGTAAGCACTTAACAAAAAACATTATTATTATTATTATTGTTATTATTATTATTAAACCCTCACTGTATGCAGAGCGTTATAGTAAGCACTTTGGGAGAGTACAATGCAATAAACCAGTAGACCTGATCCCTGACCACAAAGCACTCATCACCTAGAGGGGAGGCCTATGTGGGACAGGAACTGTGTCCAAACCGATTTGCTTGTATCTACCCCAGTGTTTAGTACAGTGCCTGGCACACAATCAGCACTTAAAAAAATACCATTACTATTATTATTAGTATTACCTGGATGATTAAAGTCTGGACAGAATTATCTCCAGCTCATCAGAAAAGTGCCATGTGCTGACAAGGACTTGAGGGAACCTTGGTCTTCAATTTCATATCTCAGGTTCTAGATAGAATCCCTGTTGTGCTACCTATTCATAACTCAATATGTGGTGTGGGTATTTCTCTGTAATTTTTCCCCACCCCCAAATGAGGATGCTTAGCAAATTATTGTGTACTTGTTTAATTGGGTTCATTTTATCAAGTTATTTCATTTGGGTAATTGCTGAGGATCCCGTAATTAG
Organism: Ornithorhynchus anatinus; assembly: GCF_004115215.2. Classification (NCBI taxonomy): domain Eukaryota; kingdom Metazoa; phylum Chordata; class Mammalia; order Monotremata; family Ornithorhynchidae; genus Ornithorhynchus; species Ornithorhynchus anatinus. The sequence continues at coordinate 172,301,421 of NC_041728.1, read as the reverse complement.
ATTATAACACATCATAAAATTCTCATAAATGGTGAAGAATAAAAGTAGGCATGTTTGCTGCAGTTACCTCTGAATGTTCTTGTCTTGAAAATACATAAACTACTATCTGTTAAAGAAAATTAGCTTTTTTTGGCTCTCAGTGCTCTTTAGAAGACTAAAAGCTGCAGTGAAATTATAGAACTACCTAGCACTAAAGGAAGACCTTCTTAACAGAAAGTCTAGATCTGCAATAGCAAATTATCCAGTTACTGTAAACTGCTCCTCTCAGGCTCGCACTTGGAGCGTTTCCTGTACTCTGCCACTCTCAGCTATGGGAGGGAGAGTCAAGCAGAGGCCTACCCATTCCATTCCTAGCGTGGCTAGTGGCTAGCTAGCGGCAGACCATCTGCTACAAGTCAAAACTCATCCATGCTGGGCAGCAGCGGTTCGGGAGAGTCGAGGGCAGAGACTCAAGTTTACTGCGCAGAAGGAGGCAATGGTAAACCACTTCTGTATTTTTACCAAGAAAACTCTATGGATCCAGTACTAGAATGATTGCAGATGGAGAGCAAGGCATTAAGGGAGACGTGTCCGTGGTGTCGCTATGGGTCGGAAATGACTCGTTGGCATAAGAGAAGACAAGACTGTAAGATGAGAATACTCCTTGCCATCAATTTTCTGGCTATTTCAGGTTAAAAAAGACATATTTTCCTGAAATATCTCAATCAATAAATCAATCAATGGAATTCGCTGAGCACCTATTATCTACCAAGGACTATAAAAAGGATAAGGCCCCTGCTTTCAAGGAGTTTACAATCTAATGGTGTATGCATGACATATACATAACATCTGTTACCAATTTGTACATTCCAAGCGCTTAGTACAGTGCTCTGCCCATAGTAAGCGCTCAATAAATACTATTGAATGAATGAATAATGTATTCACAAATAACGGGATCAAGAAGAAGGATAAGGATATAATTAGTAATAAGTATGAGTACAAAAGATGAAAAAGATGGAGTTGAAAAAATGAGTATTGCTTGTAGATTGACTTCTACCTCCAATCTATATCTTAGTGTCTGCATAGATGCTCTGAATGGCTTTTGGTTGAACATGACTTAGTGTGATGATAATTAAGCAAGAGATGCCTCCTGAAGGAAGGGGCATTTAAACATGGTTTTGAAGGATATGAAGTGGGAGGGTCTTTCCAGGAATGAAGAAGGAACTGATGGGAGGAGAGGCAAGAGTGTGCTATGGTTAGAAGGTCAGCTCAGGAATAGTGAAAAGTCTGTATTGTGTGTATTGTGTTTTGTCCTGTTGTGAGACCTGGGGTAAGTCACTTCACTTCTCTCAGTTCCCTCATCTATAAAATGGAGATTAAAAATGTGAACCCCATGTGTGACAGGGATTGTGTCTGTGTGCATCCATAGTGAGGACTTAACAAATATAACTATCATTATTATTATTATTACTCTTCCAAGTAATTAGTACAGTGCTCTACATACAGTGAGTGCTCAATAAATGCCATTCACTGATTGATTGATTTCCTCACCTGCAAGATAGAGATAAAATGCGGGTTCTCTCCCCTCCCCACTTTATACTGTGACATAAACATTGTGACAGTATGTACTCAACAAATACAATTGATTGATTGATTGATTGATTATGGAGTTGGTAGATACATTCAGTCTCTACTATGCATTGCTGGCTGGATGATTTTAAATTGACCATCCTCCCCTTTCCTCTTCTCTCACTTTCTGCATCTTCCTGACTTGCTCCCTTTGTTTTTCCTGCTTCCCAGCCTCCCAGCACTTATGAACATATCTGTAAGTTATTTATTTGGATTGATGTGCATCTCTCCACTTTAGACTGGAAGGTCGTTGTGGGAAGGGAATATGTCTGATTTTTGTTGTAGTGTACTCTCCCAAGTGCTTAGAACAGTGCTATGCACACAGTAAGCCCGCAATAAATATGATTGAATGAATTAATGAATAGTATCACTATTATTAGTAGTAATACTATTAGTAATAATAGTAACTGTGGTATTTGTTCAGCACTTACTGTGTGTGACTATGGGCAAGTCACTTCACTTCTCTGTGCCTCAGTCACCTCATCTGTAAAATGGGGATTAACTGTGAGCCTCACGTGGGACAACCTGATTACCCTGTATCTACCCCAGTGTTTAGAACAGTGCTCTGCACATAGTAAAGCGTTTAACAAATACCAACATTATTATTATTATTATCACTGTGTTAAGCCTGGGGTGGATACAAGCAAATTGGGTTGGATATAGTCCCTGTCCTGCATGGGGCTCACAGTCGTAATCATCATTTTACAGGTGAGGTAACTGAGGCACAGAGAATTTAAGTGGCTTGCCCAAGGCCACACAGCAGATAAATGGCAGATCCCGGATTAGAACCCTTGACCTTCTGACTTCCAGGCCTGGGCTCTATCCACTAGGCCAGGCTGTCTCAGTATAGTATAGTAGTAGTTGTCATAGTAGTAAAAGTAACAGTAATAGTAATAGCATTTATTGAGCATCCACTGAGGAAAATGAACTGTACTAAGTGCCTGTGAAAGTACGCCATAAGCACGAATCAATCAGTTGCATATACTGAACACTCACTGTGCACAGCACTGTACTAAGCACTTGAGAGAATACAATAAAACCGAGTTATTGGCACATTCCCTGCCCCTAACAAGTTTACAGTCTGAACAAACAGCAATCCGGGAGTATTTGTTTGCATCTGGTCATTCATACCACTACTCTGTCTTGTGTCTTAGAGAAACAGCGTGGCTCAGTGGAAAGATCCCGGGTCTGGGAGTCGGAGGACATGGGTTCTAATCCTGTCTCCGGCACTTGTCAACTGTGTGACTTTGGGCAAGTCATTTCACTTCTCTGTGCCTGCAAAATGGGGATGAAGACTGAGAGCCCCATGTGGGACAACCTGATTACCTTGTTACCCTCCCACCAGCGCTTAGAACAGTGCTTGGCACATAGTAAGTCCTTAACAAATGCCATTATTATTTTTATTATTATTATTATTTTTATTATGCTGGGTATTGAAGAGGCTCACTCTATTTGATTACTAAAAAACCCCACCCTACATCCAGGTGTTTTGTAAAGCTTTGTTACTCTATTCCACTGCTGTTTTGCTTAGAGGATTTTACTCTGAAACAAATTGTTAATGGGGTTTATTTGTCTGACATATTGATGCAGGATAATCCATGAAATTATTTTGAAACATTTGGGGTTTTTGGCTTTCCTAAGTGCAGGGTAAGTGACTCATTTCTTGGAGCACGTGTGCAGAATAATAATATCAGTCATATGATGATGGAATGTTTTTCATTGCTAAAGCACTTTACTGACATTCACCAATTTCCAGGTGAAACCCAGGGAAGAAGAAAGACAAAAATAATAATAACAATAATGATGATGATGGTGTTTGTTAAGTACTTACTATGTGCCAAGCACTGTTCTAAGTGCTGGAGGGATACAAGGTAATCAGGTTGTCCGACATGGAGCTCACACTCTTAGTCCCCATTTTACAGATGAGGGAACTGAGGCACAGAGAAGTTAAGTGACTTGCCCAAAGTCACACAGCTGACCACCGGTGGAGCTGGGATTAGAAGCCATGACCTCTGCCTCCCAAGCCCATGCTTTTTCCACTGATGATAAGGAAGACTGCACCCAAGTGGAATAAACTTCTGGCTTTTGGGGTTCAAGGATGAGCCAGTGACATTGCTAAGATTGGAATACAGTGGATCCATGTTCCTGGTCTTTGTTCAGAGCCCTTGACCACACCTCTGTTATTTTCTGTCTTTCCCTTCTGTCTCTCAAGTTCACTCTATGTTCTAAGTGTGAATCATCTAATAGCATTTTTTAAAGCCTGTAATTTGCAAAGGGTATATCAGGTTCCTAGGTGTACATACAAAACACACACAACCATATATAATGGGTGAGGGCCATACATATTTTAATGGGTGGTTACTATTTTAAATTTACTATGATAACATATTTTTCTGCTTTAAAGCTTTTCCTAATGACACTTCTGGCATCTAATGAATAGTGTATTCCTCCCTGTCCAACCATCAAGCACATTTTTACCTGATGAAAAATGCTCAGTTTGAAAGCCTTTCCAATATGTAAAATGTGGATCAATTGGTTAATGCAGCCTTCCGTCCTGGACAGTCAGCACTCTATTTTTTATATTGATAATCAATATTCAAATTAGACGCATGTATCGTCTTCAGGAGGTGTGAGTTAAAATCCAAGAGCCAAGACAAAGATGTCTAGCCTAGAAATGCATTCTTCTTACCATCAGTTCTTATTCCTAAAAACTTGTATCAGCTTCTCTCAATAGCAGTGATGATATTTATTAAGTTTGTACTAATCAGCGTGGCTCAGTGGAAAGAGCCCGGGCTTGGGAGTCAGAGGTCATAGGTTCGCATATCGACTGCCCCTTCTCAGCTGTGTTACTGTGGGCAAGTCACTTCACTTCTCTGTGCCTCAGTTCCCTCATCTGTAAAATGGGGGTGAAGACTGTGAGCCTCATGTGGGACAACCTCATTCCCCTGTATCTACCCCAGTGCTTAGAACAGTGCTCTGCATGTAGTAAGCACTTAACAAATACCAACATTATTATTATTATTATTATTATTAATCCTGGCTCAACATGGCCTAATGGAAAGAGCATGAGTCTGGGAGTCAGAGGACCTGGGTTCTAATCCCAGCTCTGCCACTTGTCTGTTGTGTGAACTTGGGCAAGTAACTTAATTTCTCTGGACCTCAGTTCCCTCATCTGTAAAATGGGGATTAAGACTGTGAGCGCCATGTGGGGCAACCTGATTACCTTGTACCCCTCCAGCATTTAGAACAGTGTTTGGCCCATAATAAGTGCTTAACAAATGCTATCATTATTATTAGCTCTGCCACTTGTCTGCTGTGTGACCTTGGGCAAGTCACTTTACTTCTCTGTGCTTCAGTTACCTCATCTGTAAAATGGGTTAGAGACTGTGAGCCCCATGGGGGACAGGGACTGTGTACAACCCAATTTGCATGTAACCACCCCAGTGCTCAGTTCAGTGCCTGACACTCCCATTCTCTCCTAGACCCCCTCCAATCTGGCTTCCGTCCCCTCCACTCTACCGAGACTGCTCTCTCTAAGGTCACCCATGACCTCCTTCTTGCCAAATCCAATGGCTCCTACTCCATTCTGATCCTCCTTGACCTCTCTGCTGCCTTTGACACTGTCGACCATCCCCTCCTCCTCCATACCTTATCTCACCTTGGCTTCACGGACTCTGTCCTCTCCCGGTTCTCCTCTTACCTCTCTGGCCGATCATTCTCGGTCTCCTACGCTGGAGCCTCCTCCCCCTCCCATCCTTTAACTGTTGGAGTTCCTCAAGGGTCAGTTCTTGGCCCTCTTCTGTTCTCCATTTACACTCACTCCCTCGGTGAACTCATCCGCTCTCACGGCTTTGACTACCATCTCTACGCAGATGACACGCAGATCTACATCTCCGCCCCTGTCCTCTCCCCCTCCCTTCAGGCTCGCATCTCCTCCTGCCTCCGGGACGTCTCCACCTGGATGTCGGCCCGCCACCTAAAACTCAACATGAGCAAGACTGAGCTCCTCATCTTCCCTCCCAAGCCCGGTCCGCTCCCAGACTTCTCCATCACCGTGGATGGCACGACCATCCTTCCCGTCCCGCAGGCCCGCAATCTCGGTGTCATCCTTGACTCGTCCCTCTCGTTCACCCCACACATCCTATCCGTTACCAAGACCTGCCGGTTTCACCTCTACGATATCGCCAAGATCCGCCCTTTCCTCTCCACCCAAACGGCTACCTTACTATTACGGGCTCTCGTTATATCCCGGCTAGACTACTGTGTCAGCCTTGTCTCTGACCTCCCTTCCTCCTCTCTCGCCCCGCTCCGGTCTATTCTTCACTCCGCTGCCCGGCTCATCTTCCTGCAGAAACGATCTGGGCATGTCACTCCCCTTCTTAAACAACTCCAGTGGTTGCCTATCGACCTCCGCTCCAAACAAAAACTCCTCACTCTAGGCTTCAAGGCTCTCCATCACCTTGCCCCTTCCTACCTCTCCTCCCTTCTCTCTTTCTACCGCCCACCCCGCACGCTCCGCTCCTCTGCCGCCCACCTCCTCGCCGTCCCTCGGTCTCGCCTATCCCGCCGTCGACCCCTGGGTCACGTCCTCCCGCGGTCCTGGAACGCCCTCCCTCCTCACCTCCGCCAAACTGATTCTCTTTCCCTCTTCAAAACCTTACTTAAAAATCACCTCCTCCAAGAGGCTTTCCCAGACTGAGCTCCTCTTCCCCCTCTACTCCCTCTGCCATCCCCCCTTTACCTCTCCGCAGCTAAAGCCTCATTTTCCCCTTTTCCCTCTGCTCCTCCACCTCTCCCTTCCCATCCCCACAGCACTGTACCCGTCCGCTCAACTGTATATATTTTCGTTACCCTATTTATTTTGTTAATGAATTGTACATCGCCTCGATTCTATTTAGTTGCCATCGGTTTTTACGAGATGTTCTTCCCCTTGACGCTGTTTAGTGCCATCGTTCTTGTCTGTCCGTCTCCCCCGATTAGACCGTAAGCCCGTCAAACGGCAGGGACTGTCTCTATCTGTTGCCGACTTGTTCATCCCAAGCGCTTAGTACAGTGCTCTGCACATAGTAAGGGCTCAATAAATACTATAAATAATAAATAATAATAATAAGCACTTAACAAATACCACAATTATTATTATCATTATTGTTAATTACCCTGGCTTTGCCATGTATCTTCTGTTTGTCCTTGGGCAAGTCACTTAATTTCTCTGTGCCTCAGTTAACTGTAAAATGGAGACTAAGGCTGTGAGCCCCGTGTATGGCATGGACAGTGTACAAGCTAAATAGCTTGTATCTACCCCAGTGCTTATTATGATGCCTGACACATAATAGACACTTTTTTATGGTATTTGTCAAGTGCTTTTCAGAGAGTTCCCAGTTATACCAGAAACAGTATGACCTAGTTGAAAGAGCAGGGGGCTGGGTTTTAATCCTATCTCTGCTACTTGCCTGCTGTGTGACCTTTGTAAAGTCACTTAATTGATCTGGGCCTCAGTTTCCTCATCTGTAAAATATGGATTCATTAAATAATAATAACAATAATATTTGTTAAGTGCTTATTACACGGCTTAGTGGAAAGAGCACACGCTTGGAAAGTCAGAGGTTTTGGGTTCTAATTCGGCTCTACCACTTATAAGCTGTGTGACTTTGGGCAAGTCACTTAACTTCTCTGTGCCTCAGTTACCTCATCTGTAAAATGAGGATTAAGACTGTAAGCCCCATGTGGGATATGGACTGTGTTATCTTCTCTCTACCCCAGGGCTTCATTCAGTGGTTGGCACTTAGCAAGTGCTTAGTAAATGCCATTATTATAATCATTATTATTGAGCACCAAAGGAGTGTAAACACTGTACTAAACTCTTGGGTATGTCAGCAGAAGCAAGACACATGATCACTGTTCACCAGGATTTGCAATTCAATTTACAGAAGTTTGTTAAGGGCTGAAATGGGCATCTTGGGTTAAATTCAAGAAATATACCTGCAAGCTGGGAATCTTTAATACAGTGAGATAGGACTAGGGTGAATTCCAGAAATCACTCAATTATTGCACTAATTAATATCTAATTTCTCTGAGGTGTGGAATTCAGGGAGTCTTGCCACCACAGTGTTATAGAAGTTGTGTATGTTAAATGACTATAGGAATCAAAGCATTCATTTCTGTGTTCTAGGCCGGAAAATCTTGTGCGCTATCCTGGACGTGGAACCTACTACTGGCCTTTATAATTCATGGAGGCTTCGTGGGTTTATAGAACAAGTGGCCTTGGAAAGTCTCAAAGCATCTAGTTGGGCCTGGACAGTACCACACTGACATCTGGTTGAAAACATTTTCAAAAGCGCCCACTCCCTCCCCGCTATTTCATTCTTTCATTCATTCATATTTACTGAGCGTTTATTGTGTGCAGAGCACTGAACTAAGTGCTTGGAATGTACAATTCGGCAACAGATAGACGATTCCTGCCCAACAACGGGCTCACAGTCTAACAGGGGGAGACAGACAGCAAAACAAAATAAATAGACAGGCATACATATCATCAAAATAGATAAATAGAATCATAGATATGTACACATCATTAACAAAATAGAGTAATAAATAATATATACAAATATAGACAAGTGCTGTGGGGAGGAGAAAGGGGTAGAGCAGAGGAAAGGAGTAGGGGGAATGGGGAGGGGAGGAGGAGCAGAGGGAAAGGGAGGGCTCAATCTGCGAAGGCTCCTGGAGGAGGTTAGCTCTCAATAGGGTTTTGAAGAGAGTTAGTTTGGCGGATGCGAGGAGGACATTCCAGGTCAGTGGTAGGACGTGGGCCAGGGGTCTATGGCGGGACAGGCAAGAACGAGGCACTGTGAGAAGGTTAGCGACAGAGGAGCAGAGTGTACGTGGTGGGCTGTAGAAGGAGAGAAGGGAGGTGAGGTATGAGGGGGCAAGGTGATGAAGAGCTTTGAAGCCAAGAATGAGTTTTTGCTTCATGTGAAGGTTGATAGGCAACAACTGGATATTTTTTTGGAGGGGAGTGACACGCCCAGAGTGTTTCTGTAGAAAGATAATCGGGCAGCGGAATGAAGTATGAACTGAAGTGGGGAGAGACAGGAGGATGATTCTAATGGAATCTGCCTCATTGAGACTGATAATAATGGAAAGAATTTGCTACTAATAGTTGGAGTTGGAGAGAAGCAGCGTGGCTCAGTGGAAAGAGCCCGGGCTTCGGAGTCAGAGGTCATGGGTTTGAATCCCGGCTCTGTCACTTGTCAGCTGTGTGACTGTGGGCAAGTCACTTCACTTCTCTGTGCCTCAGTTCCCTCATCTGTAAAATGGGGATGAAGACTGTGAGCCTCACGTGGGACAACCTGATTATCCTGTATCTACCCCAGTGCTTAGAACAGTGCTCGGCACATAGTAAGCGCTTAACAAATACCAAAATTATTAATTCAGTCAAGAAGAACCAAAAGGCATTAAAGTCGTGGAGACAACGTTGTCAATTTTTTCTGCGGTATTTCGCCTTCACTGGAGATTTCTGATTGGTCTGGAATTTCTCCAGATTGACAATTGTTGCCTGCTGAATAGGTTTTCCATTCCTCCCTCATTGTATCCTGTGTCCACAACCCCTAACTACTATTCCAAATTAGCAATGCGCTCCTGTTTGAAGCTTCCAACATCTCTCCCCTTGCCTCCCTGAAGGCCAGACCATCTAATTCTCTGGTAATAAATAGTAATTATGGTATTGATTAAGTGCTTACTATGGGCCAAGGACTGTGCTAAGTGTTGGGATGGATACAAAATAATTAGATCATTGTACTTCCCCAATTCTCTCCATTGCCACCTCATTCCCCAACCAATCCTCCTCTTTTGTTCTCTACATCTCAGCCATTTCTCTTGAGATTTCCCACCTGCTCTCTAAATTGAGCCTTTCTACCTGGTTTCGGGGCCCGTGTTTGTCTCTGACCCCATCTCTCTCTCTTTTTAAATGGTATTTGTTAAGTGCCATCACCTTCATTATGCCCCGCTCCAGTCTATTCTTCACTCCGCTGCCCGGCTCATCTTCCTGCAGAAACGATCTGGGCATGTCACTCCCCTTCTTAAACACCTCCAGTGGTTGCCTATCAACCTCCGCTCCAAACAAAAACTCCTCACTCTAGGCTTCAAGGCTCTCCATCACCTTGCCCCTTCTTACCTCTCCTCCCTTCTCTCTTTCTACTGCCCACCCCTCACGCTCCGCTCCTCTGTCTCCCACCTCCTCACCGTCCCTCGGTCTCGCCTATCCCACCGTCGATTCCTGGGCCACGTCCTCCCGCGGTCCTGGAATGCCCTCCCTCCTCACCTCCGACAATCTAATTCTCTTCCCCTCTTCAAATCCCTACTTAAAGCTCACCTCCTCCAAGAGGTCTTCCCAGACTGAGCTCCCCCCCTTTTCCCTCAGCTCCCTCTACCCCCCTTCACCTCTCCGTAGCTAAACCCTCTTCTCCTCCCTTCCCCTCTCCTCCTCCCCCTCTCCCGTCTCACCCTTTCAGCACTGTACTTGTCTGCTCAACTGTATATATCTTCATCACCCTATTTATTTTGTTTAATGAGATGTACATCACCCTGATTGTATTTATTTGCCATTGTTTTTATGAGATGTTCTTCCCCTTGATTCTCTTTGTTGCCATTGTTCTTGTCTGTCCATCTCCCCCGATTAGACTGTAAGCCCTTCAAAGGGCAGGGACTGTATCTGTCGCCGATTTGTGCATTCCAAGCGCTTAGTATAATGCTCTGCACATAGTAAGCGCTCAATAAATACTATTGAATGAATGAATGAATGAATGAATGAATGAATTACCTCACCTCCCTTCTCTCCTTCTACTTCCCAGCCGGCACACTCTGCTCCTCTGGTGCTAACCTCATTGTGCCTTCATCTCGCCTGTCTTACTCCGACCACTGGCCCATGTCTCTACTTCTGGCTTGGAACTCCCTCCCTCCTCAAATTCACCAAACAACCACTCTTCCCCCTTTCAAAGCCCTACTGAAGGCTCACCTCCTCCAAGAGGCCTTCCCAGAATAAGCCCCCCTTTTCCTCAGCTCCCCTTCCCTTCCCATCACCTCGACTGGCTCCCTTTTCTCTTCAGATGAAGGAACTGAAGCACAGAGAAGTGAAGTGACTTGCCCGAGGTCACACGGCAGACAAGTCGCGGAGGGGAGATTAGAACCCAGGTCCTTCTGAAGTCCAGGCTCATGTCCTCTCCAGTAGGCCATGCTGCTTCTCTGCTCTTTATAAGGTCTCACCTTTATAACATCGCCAAGATCCACCCTTTCCTCTCCACCCAAACAGCTATCTTACTGCTACAGGCTCTTGTAATATCCCGGCTAGATTACTGTGTCAGCCTGCTCTCTGATCTCCCTTCCTCCTCTCTCTCCCCGCTCCAGTCGATTCTGCATTCTGCTGCCCGGCTTATCTTCCTGCAGAAACACTCTGGACATGTCACTCCCCTTCTTAAAAACCTCCAGTGGTTGCCTATCTACCTCCGCATGAAACAAAAACTCCTCACTCTAGGCTTCGAGGCTCTCCATCACCTTGCCCCTTCCTACCTCTCCTCCCTTCTCTCTTTCTACCGCCCACCCCGCACGCTCCGCTTCTCTGCCGCCCACCTCCTCACCGTCCCCCATTCTCGCCGGTCCCGCCGTTGACCCCCGGGCCACGTCCTCCCGCGGTCCCGGAACGCCCTCCCTCCTCACCTCCGCCAAACTAATTCTCTTCCCCTCTTCAAAACCCTACTTAGAGCTCACCTCCTCCAAGAGGCCTTCCCAGACTGAGCTCCCCTTTTCCCTCTGCTCCCTCTACCCCCGCCTTCACCTCTCCCCAGCTAACCCTCTTCTCCCCCCTTTCCCTCTGCTCCTCCCCCTCTCCCGTCCCCTCCCCTCAGCACCGGACTCATCTGCTCAACTGTATATATCTTCATCACCCTATTTATTTTGTTAATGAGATGTACATCACCCTGATTCTATTTATTTGCCATTGTTTTAATGAGATGTTCTTCCCCTTGATTCTCTTTGTTGCCATTGTTCTTGTCTGTCCGTATCCCCTGATTAGACTGTAAGCCGGTCAAAGGGCAGGGACTGTCTCTATCTGGTACCGATTTGTACATTCCAAGCGCTTAGTACAGTGCTCTGCACATAGAAAGCGCTCAATAAATACTATTGAATGAATGAATGAATGAATAATAATGTTGGTATGTGTTAAGCTCTTACTATGTGCAGAGCACCGTTCTAAGCGATTGGGTAGATATAGGGTAATCACATTGTCCCACGTGAGGCTCACAGTCTTAATCCTATCCCACCATCGACCCCTGGCCCACGTCCTACTGCTGTCCTGGAATGCCCTCCCTCCTCACAACCACTAAACTAATTCTCTTCCCCTCTTCAAAGCCCTACTGAGAGCTCACCTCCTCCAGGAGGCCTTCCCAGGCTGAGCTCCCCCCTTTTCCCTCTGCTCCCCCTCCACCCTCTGCTCCTCCCCCTTCCCCTCCCCTCAACTGAGCCCCCATTCCCTCTGCTCCTCCTCCCCTCCCCACCCCGTCCTCTGCTCTTCCCCCTCCGCCCCCCCCCCCGCACTGTGCTCATTTGAATATATTATTTATTACCCTATTTATTTTGTTAATGAGGTGTACATCCCCTTGATTCTATTTATCATGATTATGTTGTCTTGTTCTTGTTTCATTCTGTTTTGCTCTGCTGTCCGTCTCCCCCGACTAGACTGTGAGCCCATCCTTGGGCAGGGATTGTCTCTGTTGCCGAATTGTACATTACAAGTGCTTAGTACAGGGCTCTGCGCATAGTAAGTGCTCAGTAAATACTGTTGAATGAATAATCCCCACTGTTCAGATGAGGTAACTGAGTGCTCTTTCCACTGAGCCACACTGATGCCTGTTTACTTGTTTTGATGTCTGTCTTACTTCTAGACTCTAAGCCTGGTGTGGGCAAGCCTTGTCTTTCTTATTCATGAGAAGCAGCATGGCTCAGTGGAAAGAGGCCTGGCTTGGGAGTCAGAGGTCATGGGTTCTAATCCCTGCTCTGCCGCTTGTCAGCTATGTGACTTTGGGCAAGTCACTTAACTTCTCTGTGCCTCATTTCCCTCATCTGTAAAATGGGAATTAAGACTGTGACCCCCATGTAGGACAACCTGATCACCTTGTATCTCCCCCCAGCCCTTAGAACAGTGCTCTGCACATAATAAGCGCTTAACAAATGCGATTATTATTATTATTGCTGAATTGTACTTTCCAAGCACTTACTACAGTGCTCTGCACGCAGTAAGAGCTCAATAAATATGACTGAATGAAAGAATGAATGCCAGGCACTAAGTGCTGAGGTAGATACAAGGTAATAAAGTTGGACAGAATCCATGTTCCTCATGGGACTCACAGTCTTTAACCCCATTTTACAGATGAGATATGTGAGGCATAAAGAAGTTAAGTGATTTGCCCAAGATCACACAGCAGACAAGTGGTGGAGCCAGGATTAGAACTCTTTAAGCTGTGCTGCTCTCATTCATTCAATTGCATTTGTTGAGTACTTATTGTGTGCAGAGCACTGTACTAAGTCCTTGGAAAGTACAGTTCAGCAATAAAGAGAAACAATCTCTGCCCACAATGGGCTCACAGTCCTCAGAGGGGGAGACAGACATCAAAACATCAATGTAAATAGAATTATAGGTATATACCCATCAAAACGACTCTCCCTTTTTAAAAAGACTTGCTCCCACTCTCTTCTCTTTCCTTACCATGGTCTACAAATAATTGTAATATTTGTAGTGTGCTTTCTGTGAGCCAAGCATTGCGCTAAGTGCTAGGGTAAATGCAGGATAATCAGACTGGATGCAATCCCTGTTCCTCAACCTCTCACTCTCTAGTGGCTGCTTCCACAAATGACAGTTTCCCAAGTGATTACTGCAGTGCTTTGGACTCAGAACAAGAATAATAATAATAATAATTGTGGTATTTGTTAAGTGCTTACTATGTGCTAGGCACTGTTCTAAACGCTGGGGTAGTCAGTTGGAAATCAGGTCATGGGTTCTAATCCCAGCTCCTCCATGTGTCTGCTGTGTGACTTTGGACAAGTCACTTCACTTCTCTGTGTCAGTTACCTCATCTATAAAATGAGGATTCATTCAATAGTATTTGTTGAGCGCTTACTATGTGCAGAACACTGTACTAAGCATTTGGAATGTACAATTTGGCAACAGATAGAGACAATCCCTGCCCAATAATGGGCTCACAGTCTAAACGATAACGGGCTCACTGTGAGCCCCACATGGCTAGGGACTGTGTCCAACTCAATTTGCCTGTATCCACCCCAGTGCTTAGTACAGTGACTGTTACATAGTAAGTCCTTAATAAATCCATAGTAAGTGCTTAACAAATACCAGAATTATTATTATTATTATAGGGCTCAGAGTCTTAATTCCCACTTTACAGATGAGGAAACCGAGGCCTGGAGAAGTACAGTGACTCACCCAAAGTCAAACAGCAGACGTGGTGAAGCTGGGATTAGAATCCAGGTCCTTCTGACTCCCAGGCCCGTGGTCCATCCACTAAGCAATGCCACTTCTCTTCTGACAGCATCGATTGATTAAGAGTCCCGGAAGCTTGGGATTCTCTCTCGCCCCATTGCTTGCTTGGATCTCCTTGGACTCTGAGACTGCCCAGAGACCCTCCTAAGGCTGCAGGAGGCTGGAGTGGGAGGACTGGGCAGAGCTGGGGAAAGTGGAAAAGCTAACTGTCGCTCAGGCAGATGTGCTGACACCAGGCTCCTTAGATGGGCCAGGTTCATTCATTCAGTCGTATTTATTGAGCTCTTACTGTGTGCAGACCACTGTACTAAACGTTTGGGAGAATACAATATAGCAATAAACAGCCACATTCCTTGCCCACAACACAGATTCTGGGGATGTGGGCTAGTCAGGATACTGCAAAAACATTAAACTCTAGAATATATGCTTGGTGTGGGCAGGGAATGAATCTGTTCATTGTTATATTGTTCTCAAGTGCTTAGAACTGTGCTCTGCACATACCGTAACCTCTCAATAAATACAATTGAATGAATGAATGAAAGAAAGCACTCAATAAATCCTACTGACAGGCTGACTGGCTGACATTTCCTGGGCCTGCCTGGGGTCATCCCACCAGGCTTATTTTGGTGCTTCGCATTTGGTTTGCTCTGGGCAGATTTAGCTCATAAAATATTCCATGAAAAATGTCTTTCGAAATATACCGCTGGCCCCAATGTGAATATGGCCAATGTTTATTTTATTGGTAGCCTTCCCCCGTGGGTGTGTCTTTCAAAATAGGGAAAAGAAAACTCTTCCCTCATCAGCTGGGAAAGGAGAGTAAGAATTTGGAAACATGGGGACATACTTAGAACTGAAGGTATGTGACACCAGTAAAATTTGACTTTCTGGAAAGCATGACTATAACAGGCCCCCAAAACACCTTCTTTGACAAATAATGCTGTCATCGAATTCTCTTTTCTTCTCAAAGAAAAGCTAATTCTCAACCTGTCAGTGACCCGAACTCTAAGAAAAAGGATTTAAGGCTCTTTATGGACAAATGGGGCCTGCCCAAACATAGCGTCGCAAGAGAACACGTGGCCATATATTGCCAGTGATGACTCTGGTTTGGACTTCTCCTTTATAGTTAGGGCTGGATAATAATAATAAAATTGTGGTATTTGTTAAGTGTTTACTATGTGCCAAGCACTATTCTAAGTGCTGGAGTAAATACAAGGTAATCGGGTTGGAAACAGTCCCTTTTCTACATGGGGCTCGCAGTCTTAATCACCATTTTACAGATGAGATAAGTGAGGCATAGAGAAGTTAAGTAACTTGCTCAAGTTCTCCCAGCAGGCAAGTGTGATTGTTGGGATTAGAACCCATGTCCTCTGACTCCCAGGCCCCTGCTCTTTCCACCAGGCCATGTTGCTCCTCGGGCCTGGCTAAGCAGTGTGGCTTAGTGGAAAGAGCCCGGGCTTGGGAAGCAGAGGTTGTGGGTTCTAATCCCAGCTCTGCCACTTGCCAGCTGTGTGACTTTGGGCAAGTCACTTAACTTCTCTGTGGCTCAGTTACTTCATATGTAAAATGAGGATTAAAACTGTGAGCCCCATGTGGGACAACCTGATCACCTTGTATCCCCCAGAGTTTAGACCAGTACTTTGCACATAGTAAGTGTTTAACAAATATCACCATTTATTTTAGAGAAGCAGCGTGGCTCAGTGGAAAGAGCATGGGCTTGGGGGTCAGAGGTCATGGGTTCGCATCCCGGCCCTGTCACTTGTCAGTTGTGTGACTGTGGGCAGGTCCCTTAACTTCTCTGTGCCTCAGTTCCCTCATCTGTAAAATGGGGATTAAGACTGTGAGCCTCATGTGGGACAACGTGATTACCCTCTATCTACCCCAATGCTTCGAACAGTGCTCGGCACATAGCAAGGGCTTAACAAATACCAAGATTATTATTAAACCCCACTCTGTGGGATTAGGGATGCAAAACTAAACTCAGGCAAATCATCACAAATCACTGTGAAGCAGCATGGCTTAGTGAATAGAGCCCAGGTCTGGGAGTCAGAATTCCAGCTCCACCACATGTCTGCTGGGTGACCTTGTGCAAGTCACTTAACTTCACTGGGCCTCAGTTACCTTCTCTGTAAAATGGGGATCGAGGCTGTGAGCCCCATAAGAGACATGGACTGTACCTTGTGTCTATCTCAGCACTTAGTGTCTGACATTCATTCATTCAGTCATATTTATTGAGTGCTTACTGTGTGCAGAACACTGTACTAAGTGCTTGGAAAGTACAATTCAACAATAAAGAGAGACGATCCCTGCCCACACCAGGTTTACAGTCTGGAGGGCGGGAGGCAGTCATCAAAACAAGTAAACGGACATCAATAGCGTCAATATAAATAATAGAATAGTAATAATGGTGGTATTTATAGATATATACACAACATAAACAGGCATCGATATAAATAGGATTATAGATATACACATTTATACATAAATGCTGTGGGGCAGGAAGAGGGGGAAGAGCAAAAGGAGTGAGTCTAGGAGACGCAGAAGCTGGGGGAGCTGAAGAAAAGGGGGTCTTAGTCTGGGAAGGCCTCTTGAAGGAAGTGCGCCTTCAGTAGGGCTTTGAAACGGAGGGTTGCCAAGTATTGTACTAAGATAATCAGTTTGGACTAAGTTCCTGTCCCACATGGGGCTCATCCTTTGCTGAGCTCATTTGCTCCCATGGCTTCAACTATCATCTCTATACAGATGACACCCAAATCTACGTCTCCTCCCCATTCTCTCCCCCTCCCTTCAGGCTCGTATCTCCTCCTGCCTCCAGGACATCTCCACCTGGATGTCTGCCCACCACCTAAAACTCAACATGTCCAAAACTGAGCTCCTCATCTTCCCTCCCAAGCCCTGTCCTCTCCCTGACTTCCCCGTCACTGTGGATGGTACGACCATCCTTCCCGTCCCTCAGGCCCGCAACCTTGGTGTCATCCTTTATTCAGCTCTCTCTTTCACCCCACACATCCAATCCGTCACCAATGCCTGCCAGTCTCACCTTTACAATATTGCCAAGATCTGCCCTTTCCTCTCTACCCAAACGGCTATCTTACTGGTACAGGCTCTCGTAATATCCCGGCTAGACTACTGTGTCAGCCTTCTCTCTGATCTCCCTTCCTCCTGCCTCTCCCCGCTCCAGTCTATTCTTCATTCCGCTGCCCAGCTCATCTTCCTGCAAAAACGCTCTGGGCATGTCATTCCCCTTCTTAAAAGCCTCCAGTGGTTGCCCATCAACCTCCGCACAAAACAAAAACTTCTCACTCTGGGCTTCAAGGCTCTCCGTCACCGTGCCCCCTCCTACCTCTCCTCCCTTCTCTCTTTCTACTGCCCACCCTGCACGCTCCGCTCCTCTGCCGCTCACCTCCTCACCATCTCCTGTTCTCGCCTATCCCGCCGTCGACCCCTGGCCCACGTCCTTCCGCTGTCCTGGAATGCCCTCCCTCCTCACCTCCGCCAAACTAATTCTCTTCCCCTCTTCAAAGCCCTCCTGAGAGCTCACCTCCTGCAAGAGGCCTTCCCAGACTGAGCTTCCCCTTTTCCCTCTGCTCCCTCTGCTCCGTCTCTGCCCCCCTTCACCTCCCCTCAGCTAAGCCCCCTTTCCCCCCTTTCCCTCTGTTCCTCCCTCTCTCCCTTCCCTTTCCCTCAGCACTGTGCTCATTTGTATATATTTTTATTACCCTATTTATTTTGTTAATGAGGTATACATACCCTTGTGTCTATTTATTGCGATTAAGTTGTCTTGTTTCTGTCCATCTGTCTCCCCCGATTAGACTGTAAGCCTGTCAATGGGCAGGGACTGTCTCTATCTGTTACCAAATTGTACATTTCAAGTGCTTAGTACAGTGCTCTGCACATAGTAAGTGCTCAATAAATACTATTGAATGAATGAATGAATACTAGACTGTGAGCCTGTTATTGGGCAGGGATTGTCTCCATCTGTTGCCTAATTGTACTTTCTAAGCGCTTAGTACAGTGCTCTGCACATAGTAAGCACTCAATAAATACTATTGAATGAATGAGGGAGTACGATTTAATCCTCATTTTACAGTTAGGTGACTGAGGAGAGAAAAACTAAGTGACTTACCCAAGGTCTCATAAGAGACAATTGGCAGAACTGGAAACAGAACCCAGGTCCCTGACTCCCAGGCCCATTCTCCTTCTACTAGGCCATACTGCTTCATGAAGTGCTATCTCTAAAATCCACCCTTTCCTCTCCATCCTAAATGCTACCACGTTAATCCAAACACTTATCCTATCCCACCTTGATAACTGTATCAGCCTCCTTGCTGACCTCTCTGCCTCACATCTCTCCTCATTTTGGCCACACTTCATTCTGCTGCCTAAAGATCTAAAAAAGTTCTTCCCTCATCTTTCCACTTCTCAAGAAGATCCACTGGTTGCCCATTCACCTCTACATCAAACTAAAACTCTTTACTACCAACTTTAAGGCACTGAATCAGCTCTTTCTCTCCTATTTTACCTTGCTGATCCCCTACTGTAGCCCAGACTGTACACCTGGCATATCTCAGGCCAATAATAATGATTATGGTATTTGTTAAGTGCTTACTATGTACCAAACACTGTTCTAAGTGTTGGAATATACACACTGTATCTTGGGTCTATTTCCCTTAAGCATGGCGTAATGTATAGAACATGGGCCTCGGAGTAATAATGTTGATATTTGTTAAGCGCTTACTCTGTGCCGAGCACTGTTCTAAGTGCTGGGGTAGACACAGGGGAATCAGGTTGTCCCACGTGGGGCTCACAGTCTTCATCCCCATTTTACAGATGAGGTAACTGAGGCACCGAGAAGTGAAGTGACTTGCCCACAGTCACACAGCTGCCAAGTGGCCGAGCCGGGATTCGAACCCATGACCTCTGACTCCAAAGCCCGGGCTCTTTCCACTGAGCCACGCTGAGTCAGAAGGTCATGGGTTCTAATCCTGGATCTACCACTTGTCTGCTGGGTGACCTTGGGCAAGTCACTTAACTTATCTGTACCTCTTACTACCTCATTTGTAAAATGAGGATTGTGACTGTGAGCCCCATGTAGGACTGGGACCAAGTTCAACCTGATCTGCTTGTCTCCACCCCAGCACTTAGTACAGTGCCAGGCACTCACAGTAAGCACTTAACAAATGCCATGATTATTATTATTATTACTTTGTCTACCTACTCTTTTGCATCTTACTCTTTCACGTACTCAGTACTGTGCTCTGCACACAGTACGGACTCAATAAATTCCATTGATTTATTGATATGAGCCATGCAATAACTAGACAAGCTGGAATCCCTGTTTGACAGGGTTCTCACAGTCTGTGAGATAAGGAAAATCGGTATTTAATCCCCATTTTACAGATGATGAAACTGAGGCAAAGAGAAGTTGAGTAATTTGCATGGGGTCATACTAGAACCTGGGTCTTCTGACTCCCAGTCATTCATTCATTCATTCATTCATTCATTCATTCATTCAATCATATTTATTGAGCACTTATTATGTGCAGAGCACTGTACTAAGTGCTTGGAAAGTACAATTCAGGAACAAAGAGAGAAAATTCCTTAGTACAAGGGGCTCACAGTCTAGAAACAGGGAGACAGACATCAAAACAAGTAGGCACCAATGGCATCAATATAAAGAAATCGAATTATGGATATATACACATAATTAATATAAATAAATAGAATTATAGATATGTACATAAATACACAAGGGCTGTGGGGTGCGAAGCAGGGATAGAGCAGAGGGAGGGAGTAGGGTTGATGGGATGGGGAGGAGGAACTGAGGAAAAGGGGGGTCTTAGTCTGGGAAGGCCTCCTGGAGAGGTGAGCTTTGAAGGGGGGCAGTGTGATTGTTTGGCAGATTTGAGGAGGGAGGGCATTCCAGGCCAGAGGTAGGATGTGGGCCAGGGGTCAACAGTGGGTTAGTGGAGGCAGAGGAATGGAGTGTGCAGGCTGGGGGGTAGATGGAGCTAAAGGAGGTGAGGTTCATTCATTCAATTCATTCAATAGTATTTATTGAATGCTTACTATGTGCAGAGCACTGTACTAAGCGCTTGGAATGAACAAGTCAGCAAAAGATAGAGACAGTCCCTGCCGTTTGACGGGCTTACAGTCTAATCAGGGGAGACAGACAGACAAGAACAATGGCAATAAATAGAGTCAAGGAAGCAGCGTGGCTCAGTGAAAAGAGCACGGGCTTGGGAGTCAGAGGTCATGGGTTCAAATCCTGGCTCTGCCACTTGTCAACTGTGTGATTGTGGGCAAGTCACTTAACTTCTCTGTGCCTCAGTTACCTCATCTGTAAAATGGGGATGAAGACTGTGAGCCTCATGTGGGACAATCTGATTACCCTGTATCCACCCCAGCGCTTAGAACAGTGCTCTGCACATAGTAAGTGCTTAACAAATACCAACATTATTATTATTATTTGGAGGGGGCTAGGTGATGGACAGCTTTGAAGCCAACAGTGTTGACTTTTTGCTTGATATGGAGGTTGATAGGCAACAGCTGGAGATTTTTGAGGGGGGGTGGTGATGTGCCCAGAATGTTTCTGTAGAAAGATAATCTGGGCAGCAGAGTGAAGTATAGACTGAAATGGGGAGAGGCAGGAGGTTGGGAGATCAAAAAGGATGCTGATGCAGTAATCTGTAGGGATAGGATAAGTGATTGTACTAATGTGGTAGTTGTTTGGATGGAGAGGAAAAGATGGATCTTGGTGGTGTTGTGAAGGTGATACTGGCAGGTTTTGATGACAGATTGGTTATGTGGGGTGAATGAGAGAGCAGTGTCAAGGATGATACCAAGGTTGTGGGTTTGTGAGACAGGAAGGATGGTAACGCCATCCACAGTGAAGGGGAAGTCAGGGAGAGGGCAGGGTTTGGGAGGGAAGGTAAGGAGCTCAGCTTTGGACATGTTGAGTTTTAGGTGGCAGGAGGACATCCGGTGGAGCTGTCCTGAAGGCAGGAGGATAGGAGAGCCTGGAGGGAGGGAGAGAGAACAGGGGAGGAGATATAAATTTGGGCGTCAGCCACACAGAGATGATAGCTGAAGTCACAGGAACCAATGAGTTCACCTGTATGTTTTCCCTAGGCCACCCTGCCTCTCATTCTTTTACTATCATGCCATCATTATTATACCATCCGGTACCACCATATAGCAAGGATGCTGGCTTTCCCTTCCCCCACTCAGCCAGGCATATTTACTGAGCACTTACTGTGTGCAGAGCACTGAACTAAGAGCTTGAGGAAGTACAATATAACAGAGTTCCCTGCTCATATGAGCTTACATTCCAGAGGGGGAGGCAGGCATCGATACAAATTAATAAATTGTGAATGTGTACATGAGTGTTGTCTGGACCTTTAGTAATAACAACTGTGGTATTTGTAAGTGTTTACTGTGGTATTTGCTAAGCACTGGGGTAGATACAAGATAATCCGGTTGGACACAGTCCCTGTCCCACATGGGGTTCCTGAGTAATTGAGACCCAGAGGTGTTAAGAGACTTACCCAGAGTCACACAGACATGAGGCTTAGAGTCTTAATCCCCATTTTACACATGAGGTAACTGAGGCCCAGAGAAGTTAAGTGATTTGCCCAGGGTCACACAGCAGACATCTGGCACAGCCAGGATTAGAACCCACTTCCTCAGACTCCGAGGCCTGTGCTCGTTCTAATAGTCCATGCTGCTGCTCAAGCACGTTTCTTCTGAAAAGCTCTAGGATTAGGGCATATAAACACTTTATTTTTGGAATTCTTTCGGGGTTCCCAGGGAACAGTAGAAACCCCTGAAGATGGCACTTTCTCTCTGAACCCAGTTCCTCTTAGACACTTTCAGAAGCTTCAGAAACTTAGTTCCCACCTTCCCGAGAGTGCTTGGCCCAATGCAGTGAAAAGAGCCTGTTCAAACAGTGGGAAAGGAGGAAGTAGCCATCTATAGCTTACGGAATCCAGGATCGGCATTTGCCTGAGGTAGGTTTTTTCCTAGCAGGTAAAGCG
The DNA here is from genome assembly GCF_004115215.2 of Ornithorhynchus anatinus. Classification (NCBI taxonomy): domain Eukaryota; kingdom Metazoa; phylum Chordata; class Mammalia; order Monotremata; family Ornithorhynchidae; genus Ornithorhynchus; species Ornithorhynchus anatinus. The sequence continues at coordinate 172,279,239 of NC_041728.1, read as the reverse complement.
ATATCTAAAGGAGCAATTAGAGCACTTAAAAAAAGGTGACCTAATTATCCATTAGTTCTTCCTTTAACCTCAGGGAGCAATCTGTGAGACAATCGCCTCACCTGTGATGCAGAGTGGCATGTGATCGGGTACATGGGCTTAAAAGCAATGCAAGAGGAGGTGGCCTTTTCTTTCTAGTCCCTTTGGGTGCTGGTTTTCCCAGAACATTGTTTCTCTGGGCAGCCCCGGGGGTCTTCTGCATCCGCCCCGGGCTTGGACAGGTGGACCACAGAGGATGAGGTGAGGCTGGGTGGGATGGAGGTAGAACAAACCCTTTTCATGAAGGAGTGGAGGGTGGGGTAAAACTGGAATCAGACCTCCCCACACACCCCTCCTCTGCTTTCCTCCCCTACCCCTCTCCCCTCTTTTTTCCACCCCCCTTTTCCAGCAGCAGGGCTCTCTCTACCATAAGAGCCCTCCAACTTCTCTTCTATGGGCGTACTATCCAAACTTTTGATACTTTTGAAGTGTTGCATTTATTGTCAACTAGATGTTATTCTCATTATTCCTTGGATTTTTCCTCTCCCTCTTGGGCTATGAGGTCCTCGAGGGGTTCATCTCTCACTCCCTCATGCATCACCCTGACTTGCTCCCTTTGCTCACCCCACCTCCCCCTAGCCCCAAAGCACTTATGTACATGTTTGTCATTTTATTTATCCCTTTGCTCTCTTCCTGCCTTCCAGCCCCAAAACACTTATGTACATATCTGTAATTTATTTGTAATGATGTCTCCCCGTGCCCCACTCTTAGACTGTGAACTAATTGTGGGCAGGAATGTCACTGTTTATTGTGATATTGTACTTTCCCAAGCCTTTAGTACAGTGCTCTGCACATAGTAAGTGCTCAAGAAATATGACGGAATGAATGAGGGCCAGGCACTAGACTTCAGTTAACTTTGGTGTAGAGATCCTGGTGTCTGGAACAGGGGTTTGCACAGTTTAAGCTCTTAATGAATGGTCCATCCAGGGGAGAGTGGCCTTGGGACGTTGGGGTAGAACACGTGAAGACTTTCATCAGAAGGTTCAAACATTTTGGGGCCATGAGGGGTTTTGGACGTTTTGAGAAGCAGATTGAGAGGAGAAGATGAAAATCAGGAGTTGCTGCTGGACAGGGCTGCCCAGATTTTTTTTTTTCCTTTTAACATCCCTAGCCTGAAAATAAGCCCTGACTTCGACTTTTTAAAAAAATTTGTTTAGCACTTATGTGCAAGGCACTGTATTAAGTGCTGGGATAAATCCAAGTTAATTAGGTTGGGCACAATTCATGTCTCAGGTGGGGCTCACAGTCTTAATCCCTATTTTACAGATGAGGTAACTGAGGTTCAGAGAAGTGAAGTTAGTTGCCCAAGGTCACTAGCAGGTAAGTGACTGAGCCAGGATTAGAACCCATGTATGGTAGGTGGGGGGATCATAATGGAACCAAGGCACTGAGCCTAAAATATATGGAATCCCCACTGTGCCCTCAACTGTCCCTAGATTTGATTTTCTTAAGGGCTGTGGGCCTGGCAGGAATGCTGAGTTTTTGAGCTTTTGTTGGTGAGAGGACTATTTAAGTGCTTACAGAGTTCTAAGCACTATCCTAAGTGTTGAGGTAGATACAAGATAAGTCAGGTCAGATACAGTCCCTGTCCTGCATGGGATTCAATCTAAGTGGGAGAGAGAACAGGTATTGAATTCTTATTTTACAGCTGAGGAAACTCAGGCACAGAAGTTTGGTGACCTGCCCAAGGTCACGTGGGAGAGCTGGGATTAGAACCCAGGTCCTCTGACTCCCAGACCTGAGCTTTTTCCACTAGGCTGTGCTGCTCTCGTTAGACTTCAGGTGAAGCATTGTGCAGTGGGGAGAAGCAGGTGGAAGTGTCTAGGGGAATGTGGGCAGAGCCAATGTGTATCTTCAGTATCTTCATCTGATCTTCATCTGATGTCAGTCAAGGTCATCTTTCTGGGCCTATTTTCACTGCACCCACCAAAGGGGGATGCAACAAAATCAAATTGTGGTATCTGTTAAGAACTTACTCTGTGCCAAGCACACTGCTCATTGCTAGGGTAGATACAAGATAATCAGATGGGACACAGACTGTGAGCCCTGCCTGAGACAAACAAACTAAGGGGGAGAGATAATAATAATGACAATGATAATGATGGTATTTAAGTGCTTACTATGTGTCAAGCACTATTCTATGTGCTGGGGTAGATACAAGATAATCAGGTTGGACACAGTCCCTGTCCCACATGGGGCTCACAGTCTTAATCCCCATTTTACAGATGAGGTAACAGAGGCACAGAGAAGTGAAGCAACTTGCTCAAGGTCACACAGCAGACAACTGGTGGAGCTGGGATTAGAACCCAGGTCCTCTGACTCCCTGGCCTGGGTTCTACCCACTAAGCCATGCTGCTTCCCACGGGATGATGAGATTGAGGTCCAGAGAAGTCCATGATTTGCCCGTGTCATAAAGCTGGCACCTGGTAGGGTTAACATGAGAATCCAGGTCTCCTGACTCACTGCTCTCTCTACTAGGCAATGCTACTTCTCAGATGGGTCACCCTTACTTATTGGCTCAAAGGTCATGATTTTCAAAGAAAGAATATGGAGCTAGCATTTGGTTAGAGCGACAGAATTAGTTGTCTTCCACCTTGTGCTCACCACAAGAAGCAGCATGGCCTAGTGAGAAGACTACTGTCCTGGGATTAGTAGTAGTAATAATAATAATAATTGTGGTATTTAAGTGCTTATTATGTGCCAGGCACTGTACTAAGCACTGGGTTGGATACAAACAAATCAGGTTGGACACAGGAACTGGGTCCACGTGGGACTCACAGTCTCCATCCCCATTTTACAGATGAGGTAGCCAAGCCACAGAGAAGTGAAATGACTTGCTCAAGGCTACACAGCAGCCAAGTGGCAGAGCTGGGATTAGAACCTATGGCCCTCTGATTTCCAGGTCTGTGCTCCATCCACTTCACCATGCTGCTTCTCACTATGCCATGCTGCTTCTCAGAGTCAACTCTGCCACTCGCCATCTGTGTGACCTTGAGCAAGTCACTTAACTTGTTTGGGCCTCATTTTCTTCATCTGTAAAATAGGAATTCAGTATCAATCATATTTGAGAGCTTACTGCGTGCCAAGGACTATACTAAGAATTTGAGAGAGTACAATATAACAATAGAACAGACAGATTCCCCTTGCCCACTGGGATCTTTCACTGTTCTGCCTCCCTTTAGGCTGAGTTCCTTGTGGGACAGGGGCTACATCTGATCTGCTTATCTTGTATCTACCCCAGGGCTCAAGAAATACAATAATAATAATAATAATTGTTATTGCTTGGCTTCTCTGGCAACACTGCCCAGGCCCTTCCAGAAGTGCCATTCCTCTTCCCTGTGGGTCAGAAACATTCCTCCTGTATTGACTCTGTGGGAAGGGCCCCGTTGGCTGAATCACTGGGGTGGCTTCCAGCAGCACCTGGGTTTTTTTTTTTTTTTTTCCTTGGAAATCTGGCATCCTGGGACCGCCCCAGCCCGTCCCTGTACTCAGCCCCTGAAAATGCCGTGAGCTCACAGAGCCAGGCGATGCAGTTACAGGCCATTAGAAAGAAACAAAAACAAGACACTTGCGAAGCAAACAGAGCGGAGGATCCTGAAACCCCAAAAGAAGCTGACTTAAAAACCTGAGCCCAAACTATGAGTTTCTAGGTGGAAAATTTCCACTTGGTGGGTAGGCTTTTCTTTTTTCCATTTTTAAGACCCCCATGGGGTGAAATGGGGACAGACTATCACTCCAAATCTCAGTTCTTATCTGGGAATCTCGCAGCTTTTATAGGTTTTAGTCTGAGTCAGAATGTTACTTAGGGGTGTTTTTGTGGCAGATTAGCCGCTGGTTGTACAGTTGTGCCATTTTATTCCCAGGATCTGTGGGGTTCTATAAAGCCCCGGTTTTACCATGTGTATCTGTTCCTAAACCCCTTTTTATCTGTTGGCCTCTGTTAAGCCCCAAAGCTTTCAAACTAGAATTAGAGAAGGGTACATTTGCTGGAGAAGGAAGAACATTTCAACACAGATATTTAAAGAGTTACGGACAACTTGTGGAAAGCAAGGGGAGGTATTCTGCTTGGGGAAAATGTGGCTCTTCTTTTGTCTATGCTGGGTTTCTCCTCCCTGTTCTGGGTCCGTGGGTTTATTTATTATTTATTTATTACTCTGGACATTGGCATGGAAACGGGCTCTTTTGGAGAGTTTGTTGTGAGGATCCATGCTGGAATGGCCTAGGGAAGAGAGAAATACTCTCCTCTGACTCTTTCCTAAACCGTCTACCCTCACGGAACATTAATCTCTGGTTTGTGGGCTGACGGTAAGTTGCCTTGGGCACGGTTAAAATGCCACGAACGGGATTTCCGCATCAAGTAGAAACGATAGGATCGGGTGAACACTTCAGCTCACTTTTCTTCCCCATCTCATCATGCGGCACCTTTCTCTGAGGAGCTCACTGTAGTGTGACACTTCAAGACAGGGAGGACTTTTTTATGGTATTTAAGTGCTTACTCTGTGCCAGACACTGTTCTAAGCACTGGGAAAGATGAAAACTAATAAAGTTGGATTGAATCCCTGTCTCACATGGAGCTCAGTCTTAATCCCCATTTTACAGATTAGGGAACCGAGGCACAGAGAAGTGACTTACCCGGTGTTGCACAGGAAGCAAATAATGAAGGTAGGATTAGAACCCAGGTGCTTCTGACTCCTAGGCCTGTGCTCTATCCACTAAGCCAAGCTGCTGCATTGCCCTATCCATTTCACAGATGGAAGAGTGAGGCCTGAGGTTTCAGAAGCTCTCTTCTCTAGGTTTCCTGGCATTTTGTGCTTCACTCTTATTAGTAATAATAATAGGTGCTTAAATGCTTCTGTTCCAAGCACTGCATATAGCACTAGAGTAGGTAAGCAGATTGGACAAAGTCCCTGTCCCCCATGGGACTTGAAGTCTAAGGGGGAAAGAGAACAAGTATTTCATCCCCTTTTTAAATATGAGGAAACTGAGGGACAGAGAAGCTAACTGGCTTGGCATCATCAGCAGGCAAGCGATGGAGCTGGAATTATAATAATAATGGGATTTGTTAAGTGCTTATTATGTGCCACACACTGTTCTAAGTGTTGGGGTAGATACAGGGTATTCAGGTTGTCCCACGTGGGACTCACACTTTTAATCCCCATTTTACAGATGAGGTAACTGAGGCCCAGAGAAGTTAAGTGACTTGCCCAAAGTCACACTTGCTAAGTGGCGAAGCCAGAATTAGAACCCATGAACTCTGAGTCTCAAGCCCGGGCTCTTTCCACTGAGCCATGCTGCCTCAGGTCCTCCGATTCCCAGCCTTGAGCTCTTTCCACTGGGCCACCAACTGTTTGCTGTTCTTGTTTCTAACTATGGGAACAGAAGATGACCCAGGAGCAATGAATCCCCTGAATCCAGTGGCCCTTCACAGATTGGGCCACCTCCCTCCTTGGTGTGGTCAGGCTCTATCTGTGAAACCCACTGCTGCCATATTAGAAATGGCTGCCGCCTGCCCTGTCCCCTTCTTGACTAGAATTTTTCCTCAACAAGGGCCATTCTGTCAGACTTTCCCATGTGGTGTCAGCAGCTCCTTAAAGCTGGAACTGCAGCACACTGATGAAACACAGCTCCCCAGAAACCCCATAAATTCTCCTCTTAACACCTCTGCTGGAGTCTACTGTGCTGGGCTGAAGGTTTGTGGGGTCAGATAGTTTCAAACCCTCATAACGACCTGCCCTCTCTGAGGGCGTCGAGGGGTTTTTAAAAAGAAAATTTTTATTTGTTTGGTTGTTTTCCTTGCCAGCACACGTCCTCTGCTCTTCAGTGGTGACAAAGTTTTTATGGAAAATGGTTCAGGTAATTGCTCTTCAGTTTCACATGGCATTAGCTATTCAAAAATAAAACCACCCTAAATTCCCATTCATTCTTGAAGGCTCTTAGGACCTGGGGTGACTGGGTAAACATTGTTCCCTAGGGTCCCATAGCCAGTTGGTTTTGACTGACAAGCGTGAGAGAGAACAAGATCTCTGATAATCTCGTCTGCTAGTGTGCCCCATCGGTAGATGCGAAAGCTGAGATCGCATCCCTGGAAAAAAACCCCCTGGATTTTCTACCAGGATGGAGACGAAGGGTAGATGGTTCCTAGAGACAAGACTTTCTGTTTCTCTCGGGTTTTGTTTTGGACAAATCTCCCCTCTGCCACTGGCTAACTGACCCCCTTTATCTCTTCTAGCTATTGGTGCTATCTTGCTGTAAACTGGTAAGTATCATTTTTATATGGATGGGTATAGTCTGTTTGCTGTCTAGTCTCCCCTATTGGCTTCTCAATCAATCGCAATTATTTCTTGAGCACCCTCTGCTCTACCTTGCCTCTTTGAGCTCCCAAGCCAACCTTTTGGCCATACCTGGCTCTCAACTCTGCTGCCATCACTGCCAAACCTAGACCACAGCTCTACCCACATTCAAGTCCCTCCTAAAAACCTACCTCTTCCAAAAGGCTGTCCTCAACTAATTTTCCAACATTATGAACCATATCAACTCTAGGCTGTAAGTTCATTGTGGGCAGGGAATGTGTCAGTTTATTGTTATATTGTACTCTCCTAAGAGCTTAGTACAGTGTTCAGCACACAGTAAGTGCTCAAATACGACTGAATGAATTTCAAACCATGTGAAACTGAAGAGCATTTACCTGAATCGTTTTCCATAAAAACTTTGTCACCACTGAAGACCGGAGGATGTGTGTTGACAACTCTTAGGGATGAATTTACACAATCCTTAGCACTTATGTGTTTTTATATATTGTGTGTGCATGTGTATATACTTACTTAATATACTTTGACTACTCTACCTGTAATACTTTTGTGTTTGTCTCCCCTTTGGCGTGTCAACTCCTCTGGGTTAGAGAATGTGACATTTTATTTATGTACTTCCCAAACACCTAGTACAAGACGCTACACCAAATGGGTGCTCAAATGCTGCTCCAATCAATCAGTAGTGCTTAAGGGCCATTCTGTGCAGAGCACTGTACTAAGTGCCTGGAAGCATACCATATAGTAGACACTCCTTCTCTGCAGTCTCGCATTTCCTCCTGCCTCCAAGACATCACTTCTTGGGTGTCCTTCCAACACCACCAATTAAAAGCATCTAAAATAGAACTTATCTTTCCACCCAAACCCTGTCCTTCTCCTGACTTTCCCATCACTGTAGACAGCACCACTATCTTTCCTGTGTCACAAGCCTATAACCTCGGCATTATTCTTGACTTCTCTCTCGTTCAACCCGCATATTCAATCCATCACTAAATCCTGTTTGATCTTCACATTGCTAAAATCCAACCCTCTCCATCCAAACTCCTACCAAGTGAATCCAGTCATCCTATCCTGCCTTGATTTCTGTATCAGCCTCCTTGCTGACCTCCCAGCCTCCTATCTCTTTCCACTCCAGTCCATACTTCACTCTGCAGCCCAGATAATTTTTATATAAAAATATTCGGGCCATTTTTCCCCACTCCTCAAGAACTTCCAGTGGTTAAACTCCTCACCATTGGCTTTAAAGCACTCAGTCACCTTGCCCCCTCCTACCTCACCTTGGTACTCTCCTACAGTCAGCACACTTTGCTCCTCTAATGGTAACCTTCTCACTGTACCTCCATCTTCTCTATCTCGCCACCCACCTCTCACCCACGTCCTGCCTATGGCCTGAAACACCTTCCCTCCTCATATCAGATAGACAATTATTTTCCTTTCTAAGTGTAATTGATGGCACATCTTCTCCAAGAGGCCTTCCCTGACTAAGCCCTCTTTTCCTTTTCCTCAACTCCCTTCTACACCCCCCGATTTGCTCCCTTTATTCATCCCTGCCCATTCCAGCCACACAGCACTTATATGCACACCTCTAATTTATTTATATTAATGCCTGTGTCCCCCTCTAAACTGTAAGCTTGTTGGGGGCAGGGAATGTGTCTGTTATATTGTACACTTCAAGTGCTTAGTACAGTGCTCAGTACATAGTAAGTGCTCAATAAATGTAAGTGACTGAGTAGGTACAGTCTCTACTTTCAAGAAGCTTACGATCTTATTTCTTCCCTAAATCCTTTGACCCCTTCCCTTCTCCCCCTATCTTTTGCCCCTAATGACTCTGTCAAGCACTGTGGCCTAGGGCATAGAGCTTGGACCTAGGTTCTATTCCCGGCTCTGCTACTTGTGCACTGCGTGTCCTTGGATAAGTCACTTCTCTATGCTTCTCAAAAAATGGGTATTAAGACTGTGAGTCCCTGTGGGACAGGGACTGTGTCCAACCCAATTTCCTCTTATCCACTCCAGTACTTAATACAATGCCTGGCACATAATATTGTAAGCCCATCATTGGGCAGGGATTGTCTCTATCTGTTGCTGAAATGTATATTCCAAGCACTTAGTACAGTGCTCTGCACATGGTATGCGCTCAATGAATACTAATGAATGAATGAATAATCCGGTGTGTAACAATTAACATTATCACTTTTATTAGGGGAAAGAGCAAGGGTCTAGGTAATCAGAGCAACTGGTTTCTAACGTCAATTGTGTCTGTAACCTTGGGCAAGTCACTTAACTTCTCTATACCTCAGTTTCTTCATCTGTAAAATGAGGATTCAATATCTGTTTCCCTCCTTCTTAAACTGTGAGTCTCATAAGGGACAGGGACTGTACCTGATCTGATAATATATCTACTCCAGTGCTTAGAACAGTACTTGGCTTGGTTAAGCTCTTTTCAGCAATATTTCAAGAGGGGAGATCTGCCTATCACACGTTATTAATAATAATGATCATTGTGGTATTTGTTAAGCACTTACTATGTGCCAGTTACTGTTCTAAGCGCTGGGGTGGATACAACCAAATCAGGTTGGACACAGTCCCTCGTCCCACATTGGGCTCACAGTCTTAATCCTATCTGTTGCCAAGTTGTAGTTTTCAAGCACTTTGTACAGTGCTCTGTACATAGTAAGCGCTCAATAAATACAATTGAATAAATGAATGCCCATTTTACAGATAAAATAACTGAGGCCCAAAGAAGTTGTGATCTGCCAAGGCCACACAGCAGACATGTGGAGCTGGGATTAGAACCCATGACCTTCTGACTTTCAGGTGCGTACTCTCTCCACTATGCCATGCTGCTTCTGAAAACTTGGCTCCTCCCTTCTTTCCACCCTGCTCCCTATCCAATGGCTCCTTCCCTGTGACTTTCAAATATGCCCATATCCCTTCTATCCTAAAAAACCCTCCTTTGACCCTCATGGCACCTTCTAGTTATCACCTCGTCTCCCTCCTACCATTCCTTTCTAAACTTTCCAAACATGTTCACACAGGTTGCCTCCATTTTCTCTCCTCCAAATCCCTCCTTGACCCCCTTCCATCTGGCTTCCACCTCTCCCAACTCCATGGTTTCTAAAAATAAATAAATAAATAAAATCAGCTCAGTCCATGTGTCTCCTCTCCTCAAAAACCTCCAATGGTTTCCCATTCATCGCTGCTTGAAATGGAATTCTTTTACCTGTGACTCTAAGCCCCTCAATCACCTCTCGCCTTGCTACCTAACCTTTATTCTCTTCTACTACAGCCCAAGCTGAATATTTTGCTCCTCCATCTCAGGTTGCATTTGAATGTCAAGAAAACAAAGATCATGATATCTGGAAGTTTTAACACATTTATAGCAGATGAAGAGATTGAAACACTTGTCAATTTTTCTCTCCTGGGATCGATAATAATAAAGGAGCCAGTAGTCCAGAAATATGCTGAAGATTAATGTTAGGAACATTTGCTATGAAGAGCCTGGAAAAAAATCATGAAATATGTCGATGTAACAATTGCCACAAAACTACAAATTGTCAATTCTAGTGTTTCTTGTGACAATGTACGGATCTGAAAGCTGTACAGTGGAAAAACAGGATAGAAGGAACATCAATTCTTTTGAAATGTAGTGTTGGAGACAGCTTTGGCGAATACCATGGACTGCCCAAAAAACAAACAAATGGGATTTGGAGTAAATTAAATCAATGTGGTCTCTGGAAGGCCAAATGACTCGACTTAGCATATTTTGGACACATCATCAGGAGGACTAATTCTCTGGAGAAGACATTAATGCTAGGAAGAGTCCAGGAAAAACGTGGAAGAGGCAGACCAGCAGCTAGATGGATAAAAACCATAACAACGATAACGGAAAATACGTTAGCAAGGTAATGGATTGTGGCAGAAGATAGGATGTTCTGTAGAAAATATGTCCACAGAGTCTCTAGGAATTGGAAACAGTTAGGTAGCATTTGGCGATGATGATGATGATAATAATAATCACTGGCCTATTTACTGAACCTCTATCTTATCTCTCACTGTCAACCCCTTACCCACATTCTTCATCTGTTCTAGAGCCCCCTCCCCTTTCATATATGACAGACCATCACTCTCCACACCTTCAAAACCTTATTAAAATCATATCCCCTCCAAGAGGCCCCCCACAACTGTAAGCCCTCATGTGTCTGTTTATTGTTGTATTTTACTCGCCCAAGGGCTTAACTACTCTGCTCTGCATGTTGTAAGTACTCAAATACAATTGAATGAATTTCCCCTCCTTATTCTCCTTCCCTTTCCCTATGCCCTTGGGTCTGTACCCACTAAACACTTTGATGTCTTCCCCTAACCTCACAGCACTTAAATGTACATATCTTTGTTCACTGCTGTTTTCCTTATCTTAAATTTATTTTTAAGATGTTTATATCCTTTAATGTCCATCTTCCCCACTAGATTGTAAGCTTCTGGAGAGTAGGGATTGTATCCATCAACTCTATTACATTGTACTCTCTCACATATTCATTCATTCAATTGTATTTATTGAGCGCTTACTGTGTGCAGAGCACTGTACTCAGCACTTGGAAAATACAATTCAGCAACAGATAAAGATGATCCCTACCCAACATCGGACTCACAGTCTAGAAGCAGCGTGGCTCAGTGGAAAGAGCATGGGCTTTGGAGTCAGAGGTCATGAGTTCGAATCCCAGCTCTGCCACTTGTCTGCTGTGTGACCTTGGGCAAGTCACTTCACTTCTCTGTGCCTCAGTTACCTCATCTGTAAAATGGGGATGAAGACTGTGAGCCCCACGTGGGACAACCTGATTCCCCTGTGTCTACCCCAGCGCTTAGAACAGTGCTCTGCACATAGTAAGCGCTTAACAAATACCCACATTATTATTATTATTAAGGGGGAGACAGACAACAAAAGAAGTAGACAGGCATAATACCATCAAAATAGAGTTATAAATATATACACATCATTAATAGAATAGAGTAATAAATATGTACAACTATACACAAGTGCTGTGGGATGGGGAAGGGGGTAGAGCAGAGGGAGGGAGTAAGGGTGAAGGGGGGGAGGAGGAGCAGAGGAAAAAGGGCCCTCAGTCTGGGAAGGCCTCCTGGAGGAGGTGAGCTGTCAAAAGGGCTTTGAAGGGGGGAAGAGAGCTAGTTTGGCGGATGTGAGGAAGGAGGGTATTCCGTGCCAGAGGTAAGACGTGGGTCAGGGGTTGACCGTGCGATAGGCAAGAACGAGGCACAGTGAGGAGGTTAGCGGCAGAGAATGCAATACTTCATCAGCACTCAATAAATACAAGTGAATGAATGCTCCGCACTTAGATCTGTGACTTTTGGGTATTTGATATTCACCCCACAGCACTTATGTATGTAACTATAAATTATATATTACAAATAAATTTATATTAATATCTGTCTACCCCTCCACACTGTCAGCTCATTGTAGATAAAGAATGTCTAGCAACTCAGTTATACTGTTACATTGTACTCTCCCAGATGCTTAGCACAATGCTCTGCACACATTAAGTGCTCAGTAAATATGATCGATTTATTGCTCTGCACAGAGTAAGCACTCAAATGCTATTAATGCGCATCGTAAGCACCCACATACCATTGACTAACTAGGGAGACAGATACTAAAATTAAAGGTAGAAGGAAGCAACCAAGTTGAAAGATGTGTACATTAGCTGTAGTGACTACTACTATGTGAAGAGTACTGTACTAAGTGCTTGAGAGAGTACAACAGAAGCCAGAACCATGTTTTTGGTTCTCAAGGAAATTGCAATTTAACTGGGGGAGACAAGAGGCCAAAAATAATTTTTTTAAAAGAGTGGGGCAGGAGGAATATAATAGGGAGTATTACAAATGAATCAGGATGAAACAGCCAAGTAGGTAATTCATTCATTCGATCGTATTTACTGAACGCTTAATGTGTGCAGAGCATTGTACTAAGCACTTGAAAAGTACAATTCAGCACTTGGAAAGTACAATTAATGAGTACATACATTTTAAAAGAGCATACTATGTAAGTTCAAGGACTAGAGCTGGAGTTTAGTAGATGCAGCAGGGATGATGTGAATTTTTTTTCAGGGAAGTCTTCCAGACTGAGAGGATTTTTAGATAGTTTTCAAGAGGAGTAAAGCTGGGGTCTGGTGGACTTTTGTTAGGGAAGGAGTTCTCAGGTGAGGGAATGGTAATAATAATAATTGTGGTATTTGTTAGTGTGGCTTAGTGGAAAGAGCACAGGCTTGGGAGTCAGAGGTTATGGGTTCTAATCCCAGTTCTACCGCTTGTCAGCTGTGTGACCTTGGGCAAATCACTTAACTTCTCTGTGTCTCGGTTACCTCATCTGTAAAATGAGGACAACTTGGTTACCTTGTACCTACCCCAATGCTCAGAATGGTGCTTGGCACATAGTAAGCACTTAACAAATACTAGCATTATTAGTATTATTATTATTATTATTATCATTATGTGCCAGGCACTTTACTAAGCACTGGGGTGGATACAAGCAGATCAGGTTGGACACAGTCCCTGTCCCACGTGGGGCTCAGAGTCTCAACCCCCATTTTACAGATGAGGTAACTGTGGCCAAGAGAAGTGAAGTGACTAGCCCAAGGCCACACAGCAGACAAACGGCAGAGCGGGATTAGAACACCTGACATTCTGACTCTCAGGCTTGGGCTCTATCCACTACGCCATGCTGCTTCTCTATGTGAGCAAGGGGCTAGACACAAGGAGTTGGAAGTGATTTTTTGTAAGACATCGATGGGGACTCTGCTTCTAGTATAATGCCCCCTTTGAGAAGCAGCATGATATAGTGGACAGAGCATGGGCCTGGGAGTCAGAATGTCACGGGTTCTATTGCCGGCTCTGCCACTTGTCTGCTGTGTGACCTTGGACAAGCCACTTAAATTCTCTGTACCTCAGGTACCTTATCTGTAAAATGGGGAATGAGACTGTGAGCCCCACATGGGACAACCTGATTACCTTGTATCTACCCCAGCTCTTAAAACAGTGCTTGGCACATAGTAAGTGTTTAATGAATACCGTGATTATTCATTATGGAAAAGTCATATTTCAGGCCTCCTACCAATCAGTGACATTTATTGGGCACTTACTGTGTGCAGAATACTGTATTAAGTAATCGGGAGAGTATAACACAACAGAATTGGTAGACATGATCCCTGCCTAAAATGAACTTAGTCTCGAACAGGAGACAGACAATATACATAAATTACAAATATGTACACAGGTATGGTAGGGCTGTAGGTGAAGTGAGTACATTAAGTTCTTCAAGGGTACAGACCCGAATGAATAGACCATGAAGAAGGAAGAGAGAATAGGGGAGAGGAGGGCTTAGGGAAGGCCTCTTGGAGAAGATGTGATTTTATTAAGACTTTGAAGATAGGGAGAGTGGTGGTCTGTCGTGTATGGAGGGGGAGAAAGTTCAAGGCTAGAGGGAAGATGTGTGGATGAGGGTTCGGCAGCAAGACAGAGGAGATCTGAAGTGCAGTGAACAGGTTTGTGATCCTCACAGTACTTTGCATACCTGTCACTTACGTTATTGCCTGTCTCCCCCTCTAGACTGTAAACTCATTGGGGGCAGGGAATGTGTCTGTTCATTGTTGTAGTGTACTCTCCCAAGTGTTTAGTATAGTGCTGTGCACACAGTAAGCGCTCAATAAATACAAATGAAGGAAATATGGGAGCTGGGTTGTAATAATAATAATTATGGTATTTATGAAGCACTTACTATATGCCAAGCATTGTTCTAAGCATTGGGGTAGATACAAGGTAATCAGTTTGTCCCATGTGGGGCTCATAGTCTTAATCCTCATTTTTCAGATGAGGTAAGTGAGGGACAGAGAAGTTAAGTGGCTTGCCCAAGTTCACACAGCAGACAAGTGGAGGAGCAGGGATTAGAATTCACGTCTACTAACTCCCAAGCCCGTGCTCTTTCATTCATTCAGTAGTATTTATTGAGCACTTACTATGTGCAGAGCACTGTACTAAGCACTGGGAACGTACAATTCAGCAACAGATAGAGACAATCTCTGCCCAGTAACGGGCTCACCGTCTAAATGATGGGCTCACAGTCTCCACTAAGCCACACTGCTTTCCCAAAATCAGGGAGGTAAGGTAAGGAGGGTGCAAGGAAACATTGCTTTAAAGCAAATGCTAAAGAATCTGTGTGAGTGGAGATGAATGTCCTCTTTCAACGTTGTACCAATCTTGACTTCAGGAGGGAGAGTCAAGCATAGGCATATCCATTCCATTCCTCACTTGGGCAGTGGCTAGTGAGTGGAAGGCAATCTGCTACAAGTCAAAACTCACCTGTGCTGGGCAGCAGCGGCGCAGGAGAGACTTGAGGGCAGAGACTCAAGTTTACTGCTTGGAAGAAGGCAATGGTAAACCACTTTTGGATTTTTACCAATAAAATTCTATGGATACACTACTGGAACCACTGCAGATGGAAGTGGGGTGCTCTGGGATAGATGGGTCCATGGTGTCTGGTGTCGCTAAGGGTCAGTGATGACTCCACGGTATAAGACAAGACAAGGAGATGAATGGGGAACCATTGTTTCTATTGATAGTGATTGATTTGCACTTGTTTTTCTTGTGTTTGCATTATCTCCTGTTGTATGTAGTGTCCTTTCCCAATTAGTGGCCAGGCCCTTGTGGGCCAGAGGTCCCTGTTTGTTTTATTTTCTGATATTCTGCCTCAGCACTTTGTAGAGTGACTTGCCCATATTAAGGACTGCATCAATCACAATAGCAATAATAATCCTTCAGGAGTTAATATAGTGAATTCACACAAGGCCCTAAACAATAGAAAACCAATTATCCACACGTCTATTTATCTGACCCAATTAGTTTGGATCATTAAAAAATGAAAGGAAACAAAACAAAACTCAGCTAGTTATGCAATTGTATTTGGCTGTCCAAAATAGCCCAGTCCATATTGATCTGGGACAGAAGCTTTAACTGACAGCCTTCCATACTCTTTCAATGGGAGCCTTGATCCCATGACTCCATCCAGTTATTGCCCCATTTCCCTCCTGCCATTCCTCTCCCAACTCCTTGAGCAAGTTGTCTACACCAGCTGACTCAAATTCCTCTCCTCCAATTCTCTCTTTGACTCCCTCCAATCTGGCTTCCGTCCCCTTCACACCACAGAAACCACCCTCTCAAAGGTCAGCAATGGTCTCCTTGCCAAATCCAATGGCCTCTAGTCCATCCTGATCCTCCTCAACCTCTTAGCTGCCTTCAACACTGTGGACCACCTCTCCTCCTAGAAACATTATCCAACCTTGACTTCACTGCTTCTGTCCTCTCCTGGTTCTCTTATCTCTCTGGCCATTCATTCCAGGCTCATTTTCGGCTACTCCTCACATCCCACCCCCTACCTGTGGGGGTCCCTCAAAGTTCAGTTCTGGGTCCCCTTCTATTCTCCATCTACACCTATTCCCTTGGAGAGCTCATTTGCTACTGTGGCTTCAACTAACATCTCTATGCGGATTATACCCGAATTGACCTCTCTAGGCCTGATCTCTCTCCCTCTCTGCAGTCTTGCATTTCCTCTTGCCTTCAAGACATCTCTACTTGGATATCCTCCCGTCACCTCAAGCTTAACATGTCTGACATGGAAGTCCTTATCTTTTCACCCAAACCCTGTCCTCCCCAGACTTTCCCATCATTGTAGATGACACCACCAACCTTCCTGTCTCATAAGCCCTTGGCCCTTGGCTCTTCTCTGTCATTCAACCCAAGTATTCAATCCATCACTAAATCCTGTTGGTCCCACCTTCACAGCCTTGCTAAAACCCACCCTTTCCTCTCCATCTAAAGTGCTACCACATTAATACAATCTCTCATCCTGTCCTGCCTGGATTACTGCATCAGCCTCCTTGCTGACGTCCCAGCCTCCTGTCTCTCCCCACTCCAGTCCATACTTCACTCTGCTGCCCAGATCATTTTTCTACAAAAATGCTCAGGACGTGTCACCCCGCTTCTCAAAAAGCTCCAGTGGATGCCCATCCACCTCCGCATCAAACTAAACCTCCTCACCATTGACTTTAAAGCACTCCACTACCTTGCCCTCTCCTACCTAGGGAAGCAGCATGGCTCATTGTAAAGGAGCCCGGGCTTGGGAGTCAGAGGTCATGGGTTTGAATCCCGGCTCTGCCACTTGTCAGCTGTGTGACTGTGGGCAAGTCACTTCACTTCTCTGGGCCCATTACCTCATCTGTAAAATGGGGATGAAGACTGTGAGCCTCACGTGGGACAATCTGATTACCCTGTATCTACCCCAGCACTTAGAACAGTGCTCTGCACATAGTAAGTGCTTAACAAATACCAACATTATTAACATTATTACTACCTCACCTCGCTACTTTCCTACTACAACCCGGCCGGCACACTTCACTCATCTAATGCTAGCGTTCTCACTGTGCCTCGATCTCATCTATTTCACTGCTGACCCCTGTCCCATGTCCTGCTTTTGGCCTGGAATGGCCTCCCTCCTCAAATCCAAAAGACAATTATCATCCACTGCTTCATAGCCTTATTGAGGGCATATCTCCTCCAAGATGCCTTCCCAGACTAAGCTCCCACCTTTCCTCTTCACCCATGGTCACTCTGACTTGCTCCCCTAGTTCTTCCCCAGCCTTCCTTCCCCACAGCACTTATTTACATATCTATAATCTATTTATTTGTATGGATGTCTGTCTTCCCCACTCTAGACTGTGAGCTCGTTGTGGGCAGGGAATGTGTTTGTTTATTTATTGTTGTACTGTACTTTCCCAAGCGCTTACTACAGTGCTGTGGACATAGTAAGTGCTCAATAGATATAATTGAATGAATGAATGAATTGAATGCTTAGTGAGTGCAGAGCACTGTACTTAGTACTTGGGAGGGTACAATACTAGAGAATTGGTAGACATGTTTCCTTCCCACAAGAAGCTTATGGTTTAGAGGGGCAGATAGACATTAAAATAAATATCAGATATGCATATAAGTGCTGTGGGGCTATATAACAATGCTATATATCTATTTTGTATATTTATTTAACCCCAGAGCATTTATGTACTATCTTAAAATTAGATTTTGTGAACTTTTTACTCATGTTAATGTTTACCTCCCTTTCTAGACTATAAACTCATGATAGGCAGGGAATGTATCTGCTAATTCTCTTGTATTGTATTATCCCAGGTGCTTAGGCAGTATTCTGCACACTGTAAGTATTCGGTAAATACTATTGTATTCAGGACATGTCACCCCCATCCTCAAAAAACTCCAGTGATTGCCCATCAAACAAAAACTCTTCACTCTGTCCTTCTACAACTCAGCCTGCATGCTTTGCTCCTCTAGTGTTAACCTTCTCACTGTGCCTCCAATTCGTCTGTCTTGTCTCCGACCCCTGGCCCACGTCTTCCTTCTGGCCTCTAATGGCCTCCCTCCTCAAATCCGACAATTACCCCCACACGCACACACACCCCCTTCAAAGCCTTACTGAAGGCACATCTCCTCCGAAAGGCCCTTCCAGACTAAGCCCCACTTTTCCCATCTTTCATTCAATAGTATTTATTGAGCACTTACTATGTGCAGAGCACTGTACTAAGTGCTTGGAATGAACAAGTTGGCAACAGATAGAGACAGTCCCTGCCGTTTGACCGGCTTACAGTCTAATCGGGGGAGACAGACAGACAAGAACAATGGCAATAAATAGAGTCAAGGGGAAGAACATCTCGTAAAAACAATGGCAACTAAATAGAATCCCATCTCCCACTCCTTTTAGCATCACCCTGACATGCTCCCTTTGCTCTTCCCTCCTTATATATATGCTCTTCCCCCATCAGCACTTATGTATCTGTCTGTTATTTAATTTGTTTGTATTGATGTCTGTCTCCTTCCCTCTGCCTCCCAGACCTGGAGCTCATTGTGGGGAGGGAAAGTCACTGTTTATTGATGTATTGTACTTTCCCAAGTGCTGAGTACAGTGCTTTGCACACAGTAAGCACTTAATAAATAGATCGAGTGAATGAATGATTGTAAGATCCTTGAAGGCATGGATCATTTCTACTGATTCTGTCATTGCCTTCCCCGGGATTTAGTGAAATGTTCATTAATTACAATTGAGTGATATATGATGATTTCACAGGTGTGTTTTTGCTGAATGTTGATTCTGAGCCATTCCTGGTTGAGTGGTTTGTTATTGTTCTATCACTGAACTGCTTCAGCCTAGCTCTGCTTATTGCATTTGTCACCCAAATTAGTCATTCAATCTTATTTACTGAGTGCTTACTGTGTGCAGAGCATTGGGCGAAGCACTTGGGAGAGTACAGTATAACAATGTAACAGGCACATTCCCTGCCCACGAGGAGCTTACTATTCAACGGTATTTATTTAGGAGCACTCTAGGAAGTGTTTGGGGAAGTTCATTGGCAGCAAGACTAGGTGCCTCTGCCCTCAAAATATCTACGGTATGGTCTTGTCTTATGCTGTTGAGTCGTCTCCAACCTATACCGACACCATGGACACATCTCTCCCAGAATTCAATGCCTCACCTCCATCTGCCATTGTACTGGTTGTGCATCCATTGAGTTTTCTTGGTAAAAATCCAGAAGTGGTTTACCATTGCTTCCTTTCGTGCAGTAAAGTTGAGTCTCTGCCCTCGAGTTTCTCCCTTGCCGCTGCTGTCCAACTTGGGTGAGTTTTGACTTGTAGCAGATGGCCTTCCACTTGCTAGCCACTGCCCAAGCTAAGAATGGAGTGGGGAGGCCTCTGCTTGACTCTCCCTCCCATAGTAGAGACTGGTAAAGTACTGGAAACTCTCCAGGCGCAACCCTGAGAGGGTCATAATATGGTATCAAGCTTCTATGTGTGGTCTATTATACTATAATTGTCACTTTGCAAACTCATTTGAGAAGCAGTGTGGCCTAGTGGATAGATACTGGGCCTGGGAGTCTGAAGGATTTGGGTTCTAATCCCTGCTCCACCACTTGTCCTCTGTGTGACCTTGGGCAAGTCACTTCAGTTCTCTGTGCCTCTGTTACCTCATGTAAATTGGGGATTAAGAGTGCATACCCCATGTGGGACCAGGACTGTGTCCAACCTGGTTACCTTGTTTCTACCGCCCTGCTTAGAACAATGCCTGGCACATAGTAAGCACTTAAGTACCACGGTTTTTATTGCAATGATTATTTGCACAGTTTTGAGATTATCCAGCCGCTGCCTGCTAGAAGGACCACGTGGTTGAACCGAGTAAGAGAATGAGGGTAACTATAGTATTTATTAAGCACTTACTGTTCAAGGGGGACGTATTAAGCGCCTGAGAGAGTGCCCATATAATAGTTGGTAGACTGGTTCCCTACTCACAACAAGGGTACAGCCTAGAGGGAGAGACAGATATTAATAGGGAAGCAGCATGGCGTAGTGGCTAGAGCATGGGCTGGAAGTCAGAAGGTCATGGGTTCTAATCCTGGCTCTATCATTGTCTGCTGTGTGACTTTAGGCAAGTCACTTCACTTCTCTTTGCCTCAGTTCCCTCATCTGTAAAATGGGGAATAAGACTGTGAGCCCTATGCGGGACAGGGACAGTGTCCAACCTGTTTTGCTTATATCCACCCCAGTGCTTAGTACAGTGCCTGGCACTTAGTAATTGCTTAACAAATACCTTAACTATTATTATATAAATAAATTATGGATATGAGCACAAGTGTTGATTTTTAAGTGCTTACTATTGCTAAACACTGTACTAAATTTCCTTGTGACACATGGGGCTCAGTCTTAATCCCCATTTTACAGATGAGGTAATGAAGTCATAAAGAAGTTAAGTGACTTACCCAAGGTCCCACAACAGGCAAGTGGCAGAGCCAGGGTTAGAACCTAGATCCACAGACTCCCTGGTACATGCTTTTTCCACTAGGCCACACTGATTCTCTATGCTTACTATGTGCTTATTCCATAGTAAGTGCTTAATAAATATTACAATTATTATTATCCCAATTATCACCTCAAATACTTTAGCACCACCTACATAGTTATGCACTCACAGGCACCCAAAGCACTTCTGTATATATCAACTCACAAACCCTCCAATTAAGTCACTTATTCACCTACATTTCCAGTTTCCCCTTTCTTCTACTATCTTTACTTGGTATCTGTCTCTTCTGCTAAACTGTACGTTCCTTGTTTTAAGCAGGGAATGTGCCTGTTGCTTCTGTTGTCCTCTCCCAAGCGTTTAGTACAGTGCTCTGCACATAGTAAGTGGTCAATAAAAGCCATTGATTGATTCCTTGAAGGCAAAAATCTAATCACCTGACTCTGTATTTTCCTGAATGCCTACTCTCTAACTTGGTAATAATAATAATCATGGGATTTGTTAAGCACTTACTATGTGCCAAGCACTGTTCTAAACGCTGGGGTAGATACAAGGTAATCAGGTTCTCCCACGTGGGGCTCACACTTTTAATCCCCATTTTACAGATGAGGTAACTGAGGCCTAGAGAAGTTAAGTGACTTGCCCAAGGTGGCAGAGCTGGGATTAGAACCCACGACCTCTGACTCCCAAGCCCATGCTCTTTCCACCAAGCCATGCTGTAGTAGACTCTCCTAGGGATACAATTGGTTGATTTTTCATTTTTCATTTGAGGGTAAGGGTTTTTTGCAGGGAAGAACACGTATACCAACTGATACACTATGCTACCTCATCGGTACTATCACTAATAATATCCCAACTAAATTACTGCATCCGCATCCTTTCTGATCTCCCAACCTCCTGTCTCTCCCCACTTCAGTCTATACTTCACTCTGCTGCCCGGATTATCTTTCTACAGAAACTCTTTGGGCATGTGTCCTCCCCCCTCCCCCTTCAAAAATCTCCAGTGGTTGCCTATCAACTTTTGTATCAAGCAAAAACTCCTCTCTCTTGGCTCCAAAGCTCTCCATCACCTTGCCCCCTCCTACCTCACCTCCCTTCTCTCCTTCTCCAGCCCCGCCCATACACTCCGCTCCTCTGCCCCTGCTAATCCCCTCATTGTGCCTCGCTCTCCCCGTCTTGCCGTCGACTCTTGGCCCACGTCCTACATCTGGCCCTCCCACCTCACATCCGCCAAACTAGCTCTCTTCCCCTCTTTAAAGCCCTATTGAAAGCTCGCCTCCTCCAGGAGGCCTTCCCAGACTGAGCCCCCCTTTTCCTCTGTTCCTCCCCTCCCCATCGCCCCTACTCCCTCCCTCTGCTCCAGCCCCCTCCACCCATAGCACTTGTGTATATATGTACATATTTATTATCCATTTATTATTTTAATGATGTATATACATCTATAATTCTATTAATTTATTTTGATGTTATTGATGCCTGTCTACTTGTTTTGTTTTGTTGTCTATCTCCCCCCTTCTAGACTGGGAGCCCATTGTTAGGTAGGGATTCTCTCTATCTTTTGCCAAATTGTACTTTCCAAGTGCTTAGTACAGTGCGCTGCACGCAGGAGGCTCTCAAGAAATATGATTGAATGAATGAATGTGCTCTGCACACAGTAAGCTCTAGTAAATATGATTGACTGATTGTGGGTTTCTTGTGCCCAGGTAATTCTGAAGACATGCATTTCTTTCTAAACCTGTAATGAGACTTAGTATTGAGACCTGACCTGGAAAGCAAAAGATAAGTTCTAGTTTTCCCATTTCACCTATTACTTGCTGTGTATCTTGGAGGTAGTTTCTTGATGATTCTGGACCACTATCTGTATATAATACTGCAATAACAAATGGGCTAATTAAAATTTTGAAATGAAGTATTTAATAATAATAATGGTATTTGTTAATAACCTACTATGTGCCAAGCACTGTTCTAAAAACTGGGGTAGATAAATTAATCAGGTTGGCCATAGTCCTTATTCCATATGGAGCTCACACTCTTAATCCCCATTTTTTACAATGAGGTAACTGAGGCACAGAGAAGTGAATGACTTGTCCAAGGTCACCCAGCAGTCAAGTGGTGCAGCTGGGATTAGAACCCATGACCTTCTGACTCCCAGGCCCATGCTCTATCCACTACACCATGTTGCTTCTCTGGATGTTTAGTTTAGTGTTTTTCTGACTTTAATAAAAGAAGGGACAGAGGAATAGTTTAAACTAAATCTTTTAAAATAATGATAATCGTGGTATTTATGCACTTTCTAAATGCAAGAGCAGTTCTAATACAAGTTATTAGAAATACAAGGTAATCAGATTGGACGCAGTGCCTGTCCAGCAATAGAGCTCACAGTCTAGGTAGGAAGGAGTAGTATTTAATCCCCATTTTACAGATGAGGGAACTGAGGCAAGGAGAAGTTATGGTATTTGTTAAGCGCTTACTATCTGCCAAGCACTGTTCTAAGCATTGGGGTAGAAATAAGGTAATCAGGTTGGACACAGTCTCTGTCCCACGTGGGACTCAAAGTCTTAATCACTATTTTACAAGATGAGGTAACTGAGGCCCAGAGGAGTTAAATGACTTTTCCCAAGGTCACCCAGCAGGCAAGTGGCAGAGTCAGGATTAGAACCCAGGTCCTCTGACTCCCAAGCCTGTGCTCTTGCCTCTAGGCCATGCTGCTTCCCTGAAGTTAAGTGACTTCCCCAAAGTCGCAGAGCTGGAACTAGAACCTAGGCCCTCTGACTCCCAGGTCCATGCTCTCTCCACTAGGCCATGCTGCTGGTTAGGGTCAGGATTGTCTGTTAATCAGTGGGAAGGAGGTTAGGAAAGGTGATTTTTTCTCTTTATATGTTGAAAAAGATTGTGCTTTCAGTCTTTTCACACACACCCCTTCCCCCCCGACCCCCGCACAGCCTCCCCCCTGCCCGCCCCTCCTGCGCAGACACACACACACACACACACACACACACACGAATTCTGGTCATCTTCAAAAGACAACCAGCCCACACTCTTCACTCCTCCTAACCTACTTACTGTACCCCAATCCTGTCTATTTCACCACCAAACTCTCACCAATGTCCTGCTTCTGGCCTGGAAAGTCCTCCCTCTTCATATCCAACAGACAATTACTCTTCCCCACTTTCAAAGCCTTATTGAAGGCACATCTCCAAGAGGCCTTCCCTGACTAAGCCTTCATTTCCCATTTTCCTACTTCCTTTTGGGTCACCCTGATTTGCTTTCTTTATTCACCTCTTCCTCAGCCCCACAGCACTTATCCATACAGATCTGTAATATATTTATTTATATTAATGTCTGCCTCCCCCTGTCCAATATGACAGGGAATGTCTACCAATCCTATTGGATTGTACTCTCCCAAGTGCTTAATATGGTGCTCTGTGCATAGTGAGCACTTGATAAATACAATTGATTGATTGAAGAAAAAGCTGCATGATCTCACAAAAAAGAAGAGAAATTGTCTCCAGAGAGAAGAAAATAAGATCTGATGTAAAACAAAACATAGCTTCCTTGGGCTTCTTTGGGCTTCCTTGGGCTTCTTTCTCTGGTGGCCAGACAAAAGGAGACTCAGAGGGCTTTGGTGGTGGTGATTGTCATTGTTGTTATACCTAAGTACTTACCATGTGTCAAGCAGTGGGGTAGATACTAGTTAATCAGGGTGGACACAGACCCTGCCCCATATGGGGCTCCCAGTCTAAATAAGAGGGAGACTAGGCATTGAATCCATATTTTACAGACAAGAAAACTGAGGCGCAGAGGAGTTAAGTGAATTGCCAAGGTCACACAGCAGACCAGTGGCAGGGACACAGTCTCTGCCCCACATGGGGCTCCCAGTCTAAATAAGAGGGAGACTTGGCATTGAATCTGTATTTTACAGACAAGAAAACTGAGGCACAGAGGAGTTAAGTGAATTGCCAAAGTCACACAGCAGACCAGTGACAGAGCTGGGATTAGAAGCCAGGTCCTCTGATTCCCAGATCCGTTCCCTTTCCAATAGACCACACTGCTTGTGTCGACATTTTTAACGAAGGTTTTTCCAGGCCTATTCCAAGTCATCTTTGGATAGTGTGAATGCCCCTTTCAATGGACATGCTTGAGTCTTTATTCCCTAACATAATATATAATTTAAAGATGATATAAAAATATTGAGGTGTCACCTTTTGTCTATCTCTTGTTTATATCTTTATGCATACAAGGCCTCTGTCACTTGACCTTTTCTAATGAATGATTGCATCTTTGTGTTTTGTCCTTAAGAATATAATCTCCTTGAGGGCAGGCACCATTATCTAATCATCTTCTAGAATTCCCCATAATTCCTAATTTAGGACTCTCTGTCCAGAGAGGGCTCAATTTATCTGATTGTCCTGCAGCTACACCCAGTGTTTCACACCTGATAATTGTGGTATTTATTGTGCTGTCATTGTGGTATTTATTGTGTTGTCATTGTTGTTACCGTTATAATATCACTGACCACTATCACTGACCACTGCTTTAGCAATGTCTCATAGATTCATGTTTTTGTAGAGTTTTAAATAATAATGGTAACTGTGGTATTTGTCAAGTGCTTACTATGTGCCAGGCACTGTATTAAGGGCTAGGGTAGATACAAGCAAATTGAGTTGGACACAGGGCTTGTCCCACATGGGGCTCACCAGTCTCAATCCCCATTTTACAAATAGGGTACCTGAGGTACAGAGAAGTTACATGACTTGTTCAAGGTCACACAACAGATAAGTGTTGGTGGGGGGATTAAAACAAATGACCTTTTGACTTAATAATGTTGGTATTTGTTAAGCGCTTACTATGTGCCGAGCACTGTTCTAAGCGCTGGGGTAGACATAGGGGAATCAGGTTGTCCCACGTGGGGCTCACAGTCTTAATCCCCATTTTACAGATGAGGGAACTGAGGCACAGAGAAGTTAAGTGACTTGCCCACAGTCACACAGCCGACAAGCGGCAGAGCTGGGATTTGTTCTATCTACTACACTATGGAAGGGTGGAGTTCAGTAAAGGGGAGATGGTGAAGTCTAGAGGAGCAGTGTGGCCTAAAGGATAGAGCATGGGCCTTGGCATCAGAAGGACCCGGGTTCTAATGTCAGTTCTGCTGCTTGTCTGCTCTGTTCACCTTGGGCAAGTCTTTTCACTTCCCTGGGTCTCAATCACCTCATCTGTAGAAATGGGGACTAAGACTGTGAGCCCCATGTGGGGCAGGGACTGAGTCCAACCTGATTTGTTTGTTATCCTCCCTAGCATTTAGTTCAGTGCCTGACACCTAACAAGTGCTTAACAAATACCACAATTATTAGAAACTCTAAAGATAAAATCACACTTGCATCAGGAAAGTATGGATTTTCTGCTGTTGTAAAGCACATTTTGCCTTTGAAGACGTCCCAGGCATGTGTATCTATGTGGATCCTGTAATCAATCAATCAATGGCTTTTATTGAGCACTTACTGGGTACAGCATGCTCTACTAAGTGTTCTCCTTCCACAGTGATCCAAGCAAACATCATTTCCCAGCAGTGACTACTTCATCGGCCTCCTTGTCGACTTTCCTGCATCCTGTCTATCCTCTCTCCAGGCCGTACTTCACTCTGTTGCCCAGACTGTGTTTCTAAAAGAGCATTCAGATGACATTTCCCCTCTCCTCATAAACCTCCACTGGTTGCCCATCCATCTCCATGCAAAACAATAGAAAAAGTAGGCATGATCCCTACCCTCGTGGCTATTATAGTCTAGTGGGATGATAGACAATAAAATGAGTTACAGGTAGAGGAAACAACAGAATATAAAAATAATAATTGTGGTTTTTGTTAAGCACTTACTATGTGCTAGGCACTGAACTAAGTGCTGGGGTGGATACAAGCAAATCGGGTTGAACGCAGTCAGGTACATAAATGGTGTTGTGGGGGAGTGTGTATCTGAGTGCTTGGGTCAGGGGAAGAGATCTAGAGCATGAGTTACAAAATAAAGAGCTATATAGGGAGGGGAGATGAGAAATTAGTCAGGCAAGGCTTCTTGGAGGAGATGTGATATTTTTTGAGGTAGTGCTGTGGTGATATTTTATTTCACTTTCTTGCTTTCTACTCCTTTTTGTGAGATTTCACTATCATTAGCATCTCCACCTGAAGGGGAAAGGAAGGAGCAGGAAATGAAACTTCCATGAGCCAATGTCAATACTTTTTAGCAAAGGTTTGTTGGAAAGGGATGTTGGGACAATTCTTTAAATTCCAGGCTTCAACTCTCAAGATACCCTCCCCCCCCCCCCCCCCAACACCCCCCCCCAACACCCCAGGTGGCTGGAGAATTGAGCTGTCTCCTCCATGTATTTCTGATAATTCCAGTGGGTCTAACCAATCAAACAATGGTATTATTTGAGAGCTTATTATGTGCAGAGCCCTGTGCTAAGTGCTTCTGAGAGTACAGTGCAACAGAGTCATCAGCAAAGGAGAAAATCTCCTTTGTGAAAAGTGGCAATTGGTAAAATTGTGCTTGGTCCTTGCATGGCATTTGCCTGACATGCTGCTAGTAGTAGAAGTAGTCATTCATTCATTCAATCGTATTTATTGAGCGCTTACTGTGTGCAGAGCACTGTACTAAAGCACTTGAAACAACATGATCTAGTGAATACTGCACAGGCCTGGGAGTCAGAAGGACATGGATACTAATCCCAGCTCCACCACTTGTCTGCTGGGTGACCTTGGGCAAGTCACTTTACTTCTCTGGGCCTCAGTTCCCTCATCTGTAAAATGGGGATTAAAACTGCGAGCCTCTTGTGGGACAAGGCACTGTGTACAATCCAATTTGCTTGTATCTACCCCGGGGCCAAGTACAGTGCCCAGCACATAGTAAGCACTTAATAAATACCACTATTATTATGATTATTATTAGTGGTGATAGAAATAGTACTAGTAGCTAAGTGCTTAGAGAGCCGAGTACTGTTTAGTTGTGGGAATGAATATATGGGTGGAAATAAGACTCTCTCTGGGTTATGCCAAGTGACTCACAGGAATGAGGTTTAGTAATAATAATAATAATGATGATGGTATTTGTTAAGTGCCAACTATGTGTTAAACGCTATTCTAAACACTGGGGTAGATGTAAGCTAATCGGGTTGGGCACAATCTGGTTGGGCACAAGGCACACGGGGCTCACAGTGTTGCATTTTACAGATGAGACCCAAAGAAGTGAAGTGATTTGCCCAACGTCACACAGCAGACAAATGACAGAGTGGGGATTAGGACCTAGGTCCTTCTGACTCCCAGTCCTGTGCTCAATCCACTAGACGGTGTTGCTTCTAGTCTAGTGGAAACAGCACAGGCCTGCGAGTCAGAAGACCTGGATCTTAACCTTGACTCTGCCTCTTCACTGCTTTATGGCCTTAGACAAGTCACTTCACTTCTCTCTATCTCAGTTTCCTCACCTGTCAAATGGGGAAAAAATATCTGTTCTCTCTCCTCCTTAGACGATGACCCGGTATGGGACAGGGACTGTCTAGCCTGACTATCTTATGTCTAACTTGGGGCTTAGTGCAGTGCTTGACATATTGTAAATTCTAAACAAATACCACTGATAATATATTTATGAATATCACTGTGGCGAGAGGAGACTAGTGACCATTCCAAACTGTCTTCAAAAAAATGAGGAATTACTTTAAGGTGGGACAAACAATCGCTCTCCCTCCCCCACCCCACCAACCTCAAAGCCTTATTGAAGGCACATCCCCTCCAAGAAGACTTCCCTGACTAAGTCCTCCTCTCTTCTCCCCCTCCCTTCTAAGTCGCCCTGACTTGCTCCCTTCATTCATTCCCCCTCCCAGCCCCACGGCACTTATGTATATATCTGTAATGGGAGAAGCAGCATGGCCCAGTGGAAAGAGCACGGGCCTGGAAGTCAGAGGTCATGGGTTCTAATTCTGCTCTGGCACATGTCTTCTGTGTGACCTTGGGCCAGTCGCTTAATTTCTGTGCTTCAATTATCTCATCTGTAAAATGGGGATCAAGACTGTGAGTCCAGTAAGGTACATGGACTGTGTCCAACCTGATTATCTTGTACCTACCCCAACACTTAGAACAGTACTTGGCACATAGTATGTGCTTAACAAAAATCACAATTATGACTATTTATTTATTTATTAATTCATTCAATCGTATTTATTGAGCGCTTACTGTGTGTAGAGCACTTTACTAAGCGCTTGGAAAGTACAATTCAGTAATAAAGAGAGACAATCCCTGCCCACAACAGGCTTACAGTCTAGAAGGAGGGAGGCAGACATCAAAGCAAGTAAACAGGCATCAATATAAATAAATAGAATTATAGGTATATATACATCAAAACAAGTAAACAGGCAACAATATAAATGTCTGTCTCCCCCTCTAGAGCTCCTTGTGGGCAGGGAATGTATCCATTTATTATATTGCACTGTCCCAAATGCTTAATACAGTGTTTTGGACACTGTAAGTACTCAATAAATATAATTGAATGAAAGAATGAGGGCGCTGAACAGCTGTTTCCCATCTTCCTTGAGACCTGAACAATAGGGAGGTGACATAAAACACAGTAGGAGGGATGCAGATTAGACCTCAGGAAGCTTTCTTATAACAAGGGCAGTAAACTTTGGAATGAATGTCTGTGGGGGATTGAAGTTTCAGCTTCAGGAACAGAAGAGTCACCCACCTATCAGATCGGGATTAGAGATCTTTTCCAGCCCTGTGATTCATAGAGTCAAGGATGCTTTCATGGTTCAATCTTCTGTGCTGACCACCCCCCTGGGAGGCTAGAAAAGGATTACTAACCGTTTCAACAACAAGTTCCATTTTCCTCCTGTCTGATTGGAAATGAGGGATTGCACCATTGTATGTAGCTGGGTGAGAAAAGCAGCATTGTCTTGTGACTAAACCGAGGCCCTGGAGTCATCAGTGACGCCTGGGTGCTGCTTGTGACTAGGATTAGTCACTTTTCTGCTGGGTACTCTCCTCAACCAATCTGAAATGAGAAGCAGGGTGGCCTAGGAGTCAGAGAGCCTGGGTTCTAATCCCAGATCCGCCATAAACCTACTGTGTGATCTTGGGCAAGTCACTTAACTTTCTGTGCTTCCAGTTCCTCAACAGTAAAATGGAGATTCAAAGCCTGTTCACCCGTTTAGGACAATGACTGTGTCTGACCTCATGGAATTGTATCTTTCCTAGCGCTAAGAATAATAATAATTACGGTATTGGTTAAGTGCTTCTTATGTGTCAAGACTGTACTAAGCCTTGGGGTGGATACAAGTAAATCAGGTTGGACACAGTCCATGTTCCACATGGGGCTCACAGTCTTAATCCCCATTTTACAGATGAGATAACTGAGGCCCTCCCTGAGACACTTAACTTCCCTAGTTAAGTGATTTCTCCCAGGCCACACAGCAGACAAGTGGCGGAGCTGGGATTAGAACCCGTGACTCTCTCTGACTTCCAAGCCCATACTCTATCCACTAAGCCACTAAGCACTGACACAAAGAAAGTGCTTAACAGATACCATTTTTAAAAATAGAGGATAACACTTCATTCATTCAATCGTATCTACTGAGCACTTACTGTGTGCAGAGCACTGTACTAAGCACTTGGGAAAGTACAATGCAATAATGAACAGTGACATTCCCTGCCTACAAGTACACAGTCTAAAACCGGAGAGACAGACATCAGTATAAAGTGCTGTGGGGTGGGGTTGAGGGAAGAGCGAAGGGAGCAAGTGAGGGTGATGCAGAAGGGAGTGGGAGATGTGGAAAAGTGGGGCTTAGTCTGGGAAGACCGCTTGGAGGAGATGTGCCTTCAGTAGGGCTTTGAAGTGGGGGAGAGAGTCATTGTCGGATTTGAGGAGGGAGGGCATTCCAGGCCAGAGGCAGGACATGTTCCAGGGGTCGGCAGTGAGGCAGGCGAGATCGGGGCACAGTGAGAAGGTTAGCATTAGGGGAGTGAATTATGCAGGCTGGGTTGTAGAAGGAGAGAAGCGAGGTGAGGTAGGAGGGTGCAAGGTGATGGAGACCTTTAAAGCCAATGGTGAGGAGTTTTTGTTTGATATGGAGGTGGATGGGTGACCACTGGAGATTTTTGAGGGGGTTGTAACATGTCCTGAACGTTTTTGTAGAAAGATGACCTGGGCAGTGGAGTGAAGTTTGGACTGGAGTGGGGAGAGACACGAGCTTGGGAGATCAGCAAAGAGGCTGACACAGTAATCTAGATGGGATAGAATGAATGATTGTATTAATGCCCAGACTGAGCTTCCCCTTTTCCCTCTGCTCCCTCTGCTGCCTCTCTGCTCCCCCCTTCACCTCCCCTCAGCTAAGCCCCCTGTTCCTCTCCTTTTCCTTTGCTTCTCCCCCTCTCCCTTCCCCTCCCCTCAGCACTGTGCTTGACCGCTCATTTGTATATATTTTTATTACCCTATTTATTTTGTTAATGAGTTGTACATCCCCTTGATTCTATTTATTGCTATTGTTTTAATGAGATGTACATCCCCTTGATTCTATTTATTGCTATTGTTTTTGTCTGTCTGTCTCCCCCGATTAATAATAATAATAATAATGTTGGTATTTGTTAAGCACTTACTATGTGCCAAGCACTGTTCTAAGCGCTGGGGTAGACACAGGGGAATCAGGATGTCCCACGTGGGGCTCACAGTCTTGATCCCAATTTTACAGATGAGGTAACTGAGGCACAGAGAAGTTAAGTGACTTGCCCACAGTCACACAGTTGACAAGTGGCAGAGCCGGGATTCGAACTCATGACCGCTGACTCCAAAGCCCGTGCTCTTTCCACTGAGCCACGCTGCTTCTCTAGACCGTAAGCCCATCAGTGGGCAGGGATTGTCTCTATCTGTTGCCGATTTGTACATTCCAAGTGCTTAGTACAGTGCTCTGCACATAGTAAGCTCTCAATAAATACTA